>NC_023751.2:13486279-14086279 GCF_000499845.2 Phaseolus vulgaris | reverse complement strand
CATCTCATACTCATTGCTTGTTAATTGAGTTTCTTTTCATCTTTCTTGGACTGATCCATCAAAATCTCTTTGATTAAATGGAACTTTTGTGACCTTTCTCCATTTCTTCTAAAGGAACAGCATAGGGTGAGTTCCAATCAGCATTAAAAATTTCCCTAAGTTGAGAGATGATGGCAGTGTTGTATGTCCCAAAGCTGACACCTGCTGTTGTGTAGAAGTAGTCCCATACAAGATTGCTAGTCCCAATGTGTGCCCTTACATCACTAACTGCATATTTTCCATGATTGACTCTTGTAAAATCAGGGTATTTGTTTCCTGTTTTAGTTCCTCCGTGAATAGCAGGTCCTGTCATGTTGAAACCAGGAACCACATAATATTTTATCTCAACTTTTCCATAGCATTTGTTGTACTTTGAGGAAGAGCAGAGATTGTTGGTGTAGAGGAGAGACTTCAGGTACACATCTGTGTTACTGATGGAGTGTGCCCAATATGAAACCAATACCTGTACTGTTGCATTCTTCGAAAACACCACCTGCTATGCGAAACTTTGTTAGAAAGTGAGAATTTTTTTATAGAAATTGTTCCGGACAAGAGTATTGAGATCTCAAACCTAAAACATTTAGTGTAGTCAAGAATATGTAATCTCTTAGCTAGTGTGTAGTCTGTTAAACTCTCAGCTAGTGTGTAGTCTGTTTTTCTTTTTTTTATATTCTCTGATATATACTAAAATCTTCACTCTATTTTTTCTTCATCTGATCTTGTTATTGGTCTAATTCAATAATAAATACTTGTTTTTCATTTAGCTGATTTATCTGAGATTCCTTGATTCGTGTTGATACACCATTAACGTCTCCAAATATGAATCTCGGTAGACAATTCATTTATACACCATATCGAACTTGACTCATGACACTATAGAAATGAATTTGAAAAGTCTGAACTTGAGATGTGTAGAGTTGCAGTGGCAACTAGTGAGAATAGGGTTATGCCACATGTCACTCAAAATGGTACCAAACAACTGTAAGAATTTCACGAATCAGGATGCTTTATCTTCTATTAGATTTAGGATAATTTTTTTGCCAAAAGGTAAAAATTTCAGAGGGGCAAAAACAGCAAAAAGAGTGAAGAAAACGCAGGAAGCCAGAACACTTGAAGTTACCTGTGATATTGCAGAGGATAAGGAAGACCAGTAAATTGTTTGGTCCATAAATTCTGACTGACCTAACCAGTCCATTGTACTGATTCTAACTGTCTGGTTATCTCCAACAGACTTGATTGTATCAATCCATGCCTGCTCATCAGCTTGATATTTGCCAAATAATAGCTGCAGCCACCAATAATGCAATGATGATCCAATGAAGATTGGCAACTTAATATGTTCAATATAAGGGTACAGTGTTACACCAGGAATTTTTTTCTTTGAAAATAATGTTGGCAAAAAATTTCAGCAATGACTAGTCTATTACACTTTCATTACATAAGGTATTATGGAAAAATGAGGGAGCAGTTTCTGCAGCAATTCAGACTAAATAATAGGTTTGAATTAAAAGCATAAATAATGGCTTGGAGATTTCTCTGCAAATTGGAGATGGTGCGAGGTGAACTATATTCAGAATTAAACATAAATTTGTCCATTCCTAGCTCTAGTATCGAAGAGCCCTATAGCACTAACTCCCAATTCAATGAGTTGCATTTACAAACTGTATTCAATGAATGAGACTAGAAGATCCATCTCTTCTGCATCTAAATCAATTCCCCACTCATTGTGAACAAGCATGTGATAATAGCACATTTAGAAAATTATTTAAATGGTAATTTTGTGCTACCATGTAACTCTAAGACAACCTATTTCTTCTGTCCAGGTTCCACCCGGAAAACAAAATAACTAGAAGTAAACATTACCTCTGGGGGTGCAAAGGATAGATAGCTGACTTGGGGGAGCTTTGTTGAGTAGTTCTTCCCAGGGGTTTGAAATGGAACCACAAACATATAAGGGTCAGACAGAATAGGATATCCTGCAACATGAGGAGTCTCCAGATATCGAGGAAGAGGTGACCTGTGAAAAATAATTAGATACTGTTATGAACTAAAAGGTGAAGGATGTTCTTTCCTCATAGTTAGTTTACTGTCTCATTCATTTGCTTGCGGATGCAAACTTGTTAAGTTCCATCTGCTTGCTTTCTGAAGTTTGCTAACTCCTGCCTCTCATATTCATGTTCATGGGTAAGACTACATTTTATTTGATGTTAAAATCCTAACCAACCTTTTGTCTTCACATAAAAACACACAGTTAACATTGTTCTAACACTTATTCACAGAGTCGTGTGAACCATTCTATCTTCTCAGAACAGAGAAATTCCAGGGAAGGAAGGAAGTTTTGTTGTATAAACACCTTAACTTTGTAAGAATATTCAAATATAAACAATAAAAAAATGACATCAGAGTATAAAATAGCAAAGCAAATTTCATAAGTGAACTTACTTGCACCTCTCTTCATGATCAATGAAATGTGACCAGCAAGGAAACTTCCTCTCAACTTGCCACTCTTGATCAAACACTGTTTTTGTGTAAGCTGAAGAATTGAGAGATGCAAGTGTCCATAAATTGTCAAAGTACGCCTCAACCTTTTTAGCTATTTCAGAGCAATCAGTAAAATAAATTCCGAGTTCCTTGACCTAGAGCCAGAAAGTAATAAATAATGAGACAAGTATCATGGATTGAACAGATAACAGAAGTCTACAATGAAGAAGAGTTATATTAGCATAAATATCTATTGAGAAGATAGCAACCAACAGAAAGGTAACATTAATGATCAACGGAGAGAGGTAACAAGCAACATAATGACTTTTTAGTACAGGGTCGATGCTTCATAATCTAGATTAATGGAGGCCAATTGACATTAGAAAAAAGAGAGTAAACATAATCAAATATAGCACAGTAACTAAATTACCTGTGTGAGAGATTTCCAGTCATTGTTTGCAGATCCAATATACACATCCCTATTATCAGATATCCAAACTTTGGCATGGACAATGCCGGAGCCCCACCAATCCTCTAACAGCAGTGTCACATTCTCAACATTTGGCCTTCCGAAAGCAAGTTTGGATGGTTCTAAGGTAAAAGTTGGATATACTCCAGAGTGGGACAGTAACCTACCTCAGTACAATTTCCATTTGAACCATAAAACAAAGGTTAAGATCACCTTGCCAATGTATTATAAACACAAACATCCCTCCATGTTGAAAAACCCCATTTGAAAGTTAATAGATGTTCAGTATTCAACACACTCTAAAACCCTTGAAACATGAGCATGGTAAGCCAAATTGAAACGCACCTGATGCTAACATTCCGGTCAGCAGCAGCATCCAACTCTTGATAAAGAGAAACACCTTGACTGGCACCAAATTCATGCATCTGATCTTGAGTGTATCCATAGTCCCCAGATCGAGGATCGCTGGGGGAAGGTAGAAGCTGCCAGTATTGAGCAATTATGTGAAGCCTCGTGGTGGAGTTTGCAGCCAGCCACCGAAGCACATCCCCTACAATTCAATCATGAGTCTCAGAGATGAAAGATTGAAATCTGGGATTAATGTAATCTCGGACCACATAACAATTTCTCAGGACAACACATGTTTCTACTGCCACAAATATTAATAATGACAACTATACCTGTAGAGAGGGTGCCAGGAACATGGTGTAGGTGGGGCATATTGGTGGGAATGGATTGCACTAACCATGCTTTACAGCGAGAAGAGGATGATTCTGATGCAAAAACAGTGTTCGACAAAATCAAAATATTATAACACAGAAAGACACAGTGAACACCAATCCTGGGAGTGTGTCTCATGGTTTTCTATAGTGACCGAGATAGCATAAGCAATAGTTGCACTATAATTTGCCTGCTGTAATACAGCTACTACCCCGGTTGACTTTAATCTGCAGTCAACGGAAACAATGACCAGTGGATCTTCTTGGGATATACGGCCAGCTATCACAGGGTTTCTCATTATTGCAATAAGTAATTCGTAAGAATCTTATGATTCAAAAAATATATTACTTTTAGGATCCATGCAGGCCTTGGCCCTTAACTAGCGTTTACCAATAAAAGAATTTAATTAGAATCATCCAATTTTATGATGATTATTTTAGAAGTTACGCCTTAGATATTATCTTATTAGTTCAGAATATAAAAATCTTTATTAAGTAAAGGGTATCAATATTAAAATCAATTGAATATATTTAAACTTTCTAGATCGGAGCAAAATAAAATAAAATGCTTAACAATGACACCCTCGTGCAGGTGCAAGGATTGCTCTTAAAAAACTGGTGTTTGATTCTAGTACAGTGTTGGATCACATCAATGGTTTCTTTTTTAAGCTTTTAAAAATAATTAGCAGAAGAGGCCATGAACGGTTGCTGCAAAATCAAATAAGTTGTGTAAGAGGGCAATATATTAGGATTACCAAACATTCTGTACGATGGAAGGTCTTACTCTTACACTTGAATGAAACATAAACTACATTACATTTTAATCCAATGCTAATGCACCTTTTTCCTCATTCTGTGCATGCATTGCAAATACGAAAGTAACATCCTACCACTTTACACTTAGACAGCAATTTGAATCTCCCTCCTCATCTTTTCCAAATAATCTACTAACTCCCTAAGAGATGGAATGCCTCTGGTGTCTCAAAGATAGACCATATGATTTGGTATCACCATGGCCTAATGAAGTTGGGCTACTAGAACTCCCTGAAGTCTCCGAGCTCCTATTCTCTCCTTGTACCTTTCTCAGACTCCATAACTTGTCAAAAATTCTCCTTGATCTTGATGGCAGCAACTGAAGGCCACTTTTGCTGTTTTTGCTATTCTTCTTACCTAATTTCCCATTTTTATGCAACTCTTCATCCTTGATCCTCAAATGGCTCATCTGGTTCTTGAGGGGTTGGCAGTTATCTCCCATTGTTTTCTTACACCCCTCATCTCGATTCATTGGAGAGCGTGAAGGGTCATACATGCTGTTGTGGCCGAGTGGTTGAAAGCTGATAGAAGACCTTACCTGATCAAAGAAGAGAACTTGGACTACAACTCGAAGGGGAAGGCATTCATTCTGTGCAGCATGCATGGAAGCCTCCGCTGTCAATTTCCGGACATCCATCAGCCCACATAGTTTCTTCCTTTCGGCTTTAGTCAATTCTGGATGCTCCTGAAGACAGAAGAACAAAGTTAATTACTGAAATGAATGTCATCAGTTAGGTAAGATAGAACATGCAAGATGAACAATCAGCTCCCCCTTTTCCTACTGAAGAAGCTGATCAGAAGTATATGTTTCAGTTGCACATATATATTACCTGTTTCCTTATCATATCAATAAATGGAATGTTGATTATGTTCAGAAAGTATGTTTTATATTTGTTCCTAAACACTTACGTATGAGACAGATAATAATCAAAAGTTAAGAACTCGGCAAGAATAACCAACAAAGCCGTAGAGGATAAACAAAATGCTACCTTTAAGTAGGTGTCTATAGCTCTGTATAGACCATCATGATCTGGTCTAGCAAAATCTGGAATGGATTGTGACAAATCAGCAAAACTAGAGAGGCCAAGATTAGGATCATGTGCAATTTCTCCAAGATAACCATCCACCAACTTGCCAACATTCAATAAAGACCTTCGTGCTAAAATATATTCATCTTCTCCATGTTTATCCTCAACAACATCCATACCACATCTTCCCTTTTCGTCATTCATGTATTGATTCAAAAGACCTTGTACCAAATGAACATCATATGTAGTAGTCTGGGGAGATCTTGCGGGAATCAATAAATCTTTGACACAAGCTTCATGCAATTTGAGGCTAATGCTCTTCATCAATTCCTTTTTTGATGACTCATTTGCACAGACTAATATGGCCACTCTCAATAGCTTCAGTAAGAAACTACACGAACAACCAATGCTATTATCATATGGCAATAAACAGACAATTGTTTCTACCACAGATTTAGTCCTTGAGGCATTGGCACCATAAACCAATGTATCCACAGAATCAGGTATCCATCTAAAGGCATAGGTTTGTAGTGCCTCTCCAATAACAACACCATCCATTCTTCCCATAGATTTCACAGTAACCATTACTCGTTTGTAAAGATCAATGTCCAGCTCACATATGTCTTCAACCCACCAATCCTTAGGAACAGACTCAATTTTCTCTAAAAATGTCATCTTGTCCTCAACAATTTTATCAGGTTCAGATAATTTCCTATTATAAGTGTAAGACCAAGTGATGTACGCTGGGTCCACACTAGTTTTAGAAGCTATGGAGTCTGTGCATCTCCCAATGATCTTCAGATCCTCAGACCATGGCAGAAGAGATTTAGAAGTTTGGAGAACAATAATAGAATCCTTCCAGCAACGGAAGATACTTGAGTTAAGAAACACCTCAATCTTTAAAACCAAGTTTCCTCTATCAACATCCTCAGTCATCTCAAGATACTCAGCAGCACAACGAGCAGCTACAACATTGTAAGCATTAAGAGTAACAGTTATCCCATAACAGAATTTTGCACATATTTCAAAGGCCTTTGGTCCTCCAGGAAAATCATCCAAGTAAATGTCATCAGAGTTCTCTTCATTAGCTTTTGATACCAGTTTTTGTAGTCGGTTGCTCTTTGACAGTAGAGGGAACTGCAACTCTTAAAAGCTCAAAATTAGTAAACAACAAAGGGAGCGAGCAAAAGGCTAGTTGTGTCACCTAAAAACCATAAATTTGTGGTGGGTGGGGAGCCGGAATGCACACTTAATGCGCATATTAGAACATAAACTTGTCCCATTACTACAACTCTTTGATTGTCTAAGATAGTAACATTTCAATTATGAATATTCCCAAATTAGTACGAGCTACATTATTTTGTAACCCTGGTCATACATATCATACCATTAGATTAATTGAATAAAATACAGCACAAAAGTTTGGATGCCAAAAAAGTATGTACCTTGTGAAGGTGAAATGTGACATCACCAACATTAACAGTAACATCTGTAGCCAATTCAGATGACACATACCTGCATGAGAATTAAATTTGGTATGTAAGCTTGTAAAGGGCAGTTTTTTTACAGGGAAAACTAAAAAGGGACACACAAAACACCCCCGGTGTTCAAAATGTATAAGACTGTGTGCATAATTAATCACATGCCATGTCTGAAAGCTTTGTGTCAACTTATGGTGGAAGAAGTGATTAAAGTTATGCCGGGAAGTGAGATCCTTCAGGCAAAATACTTAAATCAAGATGTGTGATGTTCATCCTAATCTTACACGTTGTTCTCGTCTTAGCAGCAATCAAATAGCTCCCAGGCCAAAACCTGATGGTATGTCTGAAGCAAAAAATAATCCTTTTTTACATATTAGATTTGTTGATTAGCTTATTTTCAAGAAAAATAGTGTTTCTTTCCAACTTTCTGAGAATGTTTTTGAAAAATAATCAACTATTTCCTTGGAAACAATCTTTGGGAAGAAAGGCAATTGTCTGTCACGTCCTCATCTACTTGCAGGGAAGAAAAATGAATGCAAGACAATCTAGTCCCAGTTAACAGGTAATTGGATACAATTCCAAATTAATATTGATTAACCAAAGATGTCTCCTATCTGCACACATACATATACCACACGCGTAACAGATGACATTTCATTGTCAAGCATGCTTTAGAACAGACAAAAAAGGGACCAAACCAGGTTAAGCCACCTCTGTAAAACATTCCACCCTCAAGTGAAACTCTTTAACCTTATTATTATTATCGGGGAACGAGTCCTAGCAAATTTTCTCAGGGTCCACTAGAACCTCATTTGGATTTTTTGCATCTATCTTTTATTTTATTTTTCATGCCAGAATGTCCACATCCACTTACACAAGGAAACAAACACAATAATGAGTGCCCCACCCCAGTACCATGGCATACAAAAACTAGCGAGGCAAAATAAAACATATACGGCGAGTTTATTAAAATTGTTTTATCAAAAAGGCTTGTGTCCAGCCATAATTGAAGGTACTCCACATCACTTTTATGATGGACCACAAGCTCGTGAAAAACAGCACAGTTCAAAGGATGGACCACGATCTCTTTCTCCCACCCTTTTTGGTTACCAAAAACAAAATTTGAATGTTAACACACTAGAAACAAAATTAGAATGTTAACATTATTCCTAACAAGAGAAAATAGTCTAACGCTCCCAGTGTTGTATACTCTTATCCAATCAATCACAGATCATCATGTATGATAAATTGTTGACTTTTACAACAACTACCTTGAAAATTTACATCAACCATGATTTCTGATTGGTTTGAGAGTGTAATTTTTTTCTGCATTAACATAGAAATGAAACTCTTCTAACTGGGGTGTGTGGACAAATCTTGTTTTTAATTTGAAGTCAAAAAAAAATCCTGGTAGGGGCTGGCTAAGCTTAAAGAACTAACTGCATGTGTGATGAAATGAAGGTGTTATTGAGGTTGAATGGTGAAGAGGGGTGCAAAATGCATGCAGGATCTAATCAAGAAGGAAAGGAAAGAAGAGAAAGAGAAGGTGTGAGGCTGTGAGATGAACACTGGCACTGACCTGATACAGTTTCCATCAGCTTGAAGAGCATCAGGCTTGGAACCCAACTTCATGAACTTCATTTCTCTTTTTTCTCTCTCTGAGAACAAAAGCAAAGCAAATGTGATTCAGAGAAACACAGTGCAGAATGGAGTTGGAATCTGAAGTCAAGTTTGCATTGCAGGTAAGGTAAAAAAGAAAGAAAGAAAAGAGGAAGACAGGGTGGCACTGCCTCATCCTGAGGTATGTTTGGACCCTTTTGTCCCTACTCTTTACTCTTTTTATCCACTTTATCCCTGCACATTCCATCCTTGTCTTGTAGTGTTTTTACCTTGGATGATGATGATGATGCTATCTGTGTCGTCACACGTGCCTTTTCCATTCTCTGATGACGTAATAACTCAATTCTTTCTTCCTCATTCTCTTCACTCTTTCGTACACTTGCAATTGCAACAACCGAACCAAATACCACCATGCTTCTCCAACACTTCACAGTAATAAATTATGATTTCAAGTATCCAATTATTTCTGTGTTATCTCTTTGGGCCCAAAGCTTATCAAGATTTTCTAAATCATAATTCTAAAAAGTCATAGCTTTTAACTAACATACTTCAAACAATAACACGTGAAGCCTTTAAGATTAACTCCCTATGAGACAACCTTTTGCAAGTGTTGTTATGTTTTTAAAACTAGTTTTTTAATCTCTTTATTTTTGTGAATTTACTATTTACAAGTAAAGCTACAAGAAAATATCATTATTTGAATTAAGAGTTTTGTAAAGGTAGAGAATGAGATATAAATCTTAACAGTAAAAATCATATTTCCTTAAAATAAAGAGAAAGTCATAGAGTTATTTTCGAATTTATTTTTATTAAATAAATCAAACTAATACAAATATTTTAATAAAATAAAATAATAATTAATAATAAAAAATATATACTTATTTATAATAAAAATTATATAATAATTTTTATTATAAATATAAGAATGCTATTTACATTTAATAAAAAATAATTTTTAATTACAATTTTTAAATTTATGAATATTTAAATTATTTATTTTTATATAATAATTTTGATAATTTTTACATATATTCAAAATTTTATATGTAAACTATTATTTTCTCAAGTAACTTTTTTTTCAGAAATTAGTTATTGAATTATATTATATTATACTACTGATAATCTTAATTCATCTAAATTTACACAAAAAAAAATACTTAATATTTGATTATTTTATTTTTAAAAAAAAACAATGGTAAATTTGTAATTTCATATTTTAAAAAAAATAAAATATCTCACAATTATCATATCACACACAAATTTCAATAATTTTTTTCTCGCAAATCCACTATACCACGTCTCAATCCAAATATATTTTTTTCACACTTTCCTCCCAAATCCTCACATATTCACTTTTCATATCCTTGTATTTCTACTTCTCAATACAAACACAACCTTAATCTAAAAACTTAAAATCTAAAAGACACTAGTGTATATTTCTCATGTTATTACTATTATTTTTCATATTTTTCTTTTTTCTTGGATTTGTTCCCATGACTTTTTAAATATTTACAAAAATCACTTAAAATTAACAGTTAAATAATTCATTTTAAAAAGAACAATGCTACATAGGTAAAAGAAAACTGGTACAGTGAATTCCCATTAAAAAATAATACAAAAGTAATCTCAAGAAAATCACGAAAATCATACACCAGAATATATACATGTTTCAAAGTTATAATCGTTTTAGCTTGATACATATGTTTCATTAAGAAAATAGTACTTATACTTAGAGTTTAAAGTTACATTTGTAAATTAAACTGTTTTGATTTAATATAATAATTTTGTAAGATGTAATATTTTAGTGGATAAAAACAAAGGTATATTATTTTAAATTTGAAAAATCATTATACTTTTAAAATAAAGCTAACTTACTGTATTAATTATATTTTTCAAACTGAAAGAGATAGCAGTGTAAGAAAAACTTATTCACCTTTAAAAAATTAATAAGGATTAAAACTTAATTATAATTTTTACAGAAAAAAAAAATATTAAAGCAAAAGGTATAATAATATGAACTTATTTTAAAAATAAGAAATCAAACTTAGAGTATTTAAAAATGCACAACATCAATTTTACATGTAAAACTTCATTTTCGAAAGTGACAATCCACCCTCGGCACTTGAGCATTTTAAAAACTTCACGATAAGTATATTATAATACTATTTTAGTGGCATGCTTTAAGAAACTAATTTAATTTAATTATGTTGTAATCCTTCTGCATAAATATTCCCTTTCCAATGATAATATCTTTCGGATGTTTTACTTATAAGTGGAAAATGCAAGAAATAATTTAGCATCAGCTCTTGACCAAATAAGGAACTACCTATATCATAAACGTTGCTTTGAGTTGACACTACCTCGTGAGTAACAAACATCTTGATGAATGGTGAAAACGATTTTGCTTCAATCTTGTAAGACTACATGCACATGACTTAATATTGTTTTATGTGTTATTATGGTTTTTGGTTCAAGAAGGAAACATAACTATTTACTTATATAATTTATACACTTATCTTAAATGGTATGTCTCTATCGGATACAGAGTGTCAATTCAAAAAATATTTGTTGAATTTTTGATAATTTTAGCACAGTTCTAACACAATTTTAAAAATGACAAATACAATAATTTTCTAAAAATTCAAATTTATTGTATCAATTTTAATTATGATTATAAAAATAAGGAACAAATTTTTGTATGAAAAATATTTTCATGCTAAAAAAAATCTGAAACATACTTGTGCACATAAATATTTTTTATCAATTTATATAATTATAATATATAAATTTATGTTTTCGTATCTAAATTTAAAATAATTTATAATACAAAGATGAAAAGATATATTTAATATTTTATTTGTGTAGATAAAATCTAGTATTCAACGACGACATGCTATTATTTTGTTCCTTTTGCCAAGTTATCCTTGTGCTAATTTGTTTTCTTTATTTATTTATTTTCATTATTTATCTACAAATATTATTGAATACAATTTTTTATTAGTTATTTTAAAGATTTTCAATAAAGAGAAAAATAAATAAAGAAAAGACAAAATTAAATATGCAATTTTAGTTTGCAGTCTGTAATACCATGCCAACACACACCCTAGTGTCACCGGTTCAACTATGTTTTAAATTATTAATTATTAATTACGTCATTTACTATGTTAGTATATTAGTGTTACATCATTGTTACATATTATGTTAGTAATTATGGTTTAAAATCTGTCTACAGATTAACAACAGACCAACACTTATAGTGAAAAGCATATAACTAAATGCACAATAAAAATAATTCAATAACCAAAATTTCACACCAGAGAAATTTAAACTAATAAATGATAACGGCTTTTAATTTTGTAAATTTCTGTAATAAAGTCTTTGAAAAAGATAATTGGTAATAATTTCAAAAGTATTAAAGAGTGAATTAAAAAGATTTCCTAATGATTTTTTTAGTTTGAAAAGTAAATTAAAAAAATTTCAAAAACTAGTTTAATATAAAAATATTACTACATGGGGAGAGTAATGAATGTTCTTGCAAATTCTGAGATCTGATTTCTGTAGTCTTACGTATAAATGAAGAAGTGAGGTTAATTAATTATTTCATAAATCCCATTTATGCCCTGGAGTCCTGAGAGAAAGTAGAAAAATATCAAAACGCGTTGGGTCAGATTCAACTAGAGGCACCTAAGGGGCAACATCATATATAAGTAGAATGCAGTAACTGTACCTAATTGTAACCGGAGAAAAACTGATTCAGCACCGAGTCCTATCTCTCTGTGGTCGTGACTACGCTTCTTCTTCAAGTCGAAGCGCGTGAAAAAGAGACTCCAGATCTGGATCTCGAACGCCATGGCGTTTTGGAGATCTCTCGCCTTCTCTGCGGTTCTTCTGCTTCTCATCCATGGCGCTCACTGCTTCTACCTCCCCGGCGTCGCTCCACAGGACTTCCAGAAGGTAACCTTTGATTTCTCCTAACACGTCTATCGGTTATTTTCTAGCTTTTCGATCCGTGCTTGAATCTCGATAAGCGAGATCTGAGTTTTATTGGATTTATATTGTGATCGATATTAGGTTTTTTTTGTTATGAAATTGTTATTGTTTTGCTGAAACTCGATACAGGAGCTGGAAGTGTGTGGTAAGTAATATGGAGTGTGAAGTTTAGATCGCTTCTATGAAGGACTTTCACTTCGTAACTCTGAACCGTTTTTTGTGTGTTTATGTATCTATTGCTAGATTAAAGGTCTGATTTCTATTACTTGCGGTTTATCTGTTACAGTTTGGTTATAATTGCAAATTGCAACGTTTGTTTTCGTTGATGAATCGATCTTACGATGGCTGTTTTAATGCTCTACAGCTAACTAGACATGGATGTTTGTTTTATTGTATGTGGAACTTTAAAGGATTTTGGAGAATAGGATTTCTTTGTAGATGTGAATTGCTGCAGTGCCTACCTTCTACTTCTCTTTGTATTGAGAAATTTATTTTCCGATATTTGGCATTGATACTATTTGAAGTTAACGGTTAGAGCTTTACAGAAAAAAAGGATACTAACTATTGTCTCCTAGGTTTTGCCTTCTATCATTGTAATGTATGCAATGTGCCTTTACCTTCTAGTCTTACCCTCCTTCCAGTTTTATTTAAGGATTTCAGTTGTTTTTAATTACAAAAGACATGTCATTAGATTGTTTTGCATAAAGTTCTGTCTCAGTATCTATCACTTTGCTATCTTGTTACCAACTATAATGTTACTTATGAAGGATGGAAAAGTATTTTTGACTACTGTCATGTAGCCCCCTTCTAAAGAATTGTCTTGCTTGTAAGGTGGACAAGATGAGGAGTATTTAGAGTTCATTATGGATCTACTTCTCAAGGCCTTTATCCACAATTTTCTTCAAACGACCTATGTAGTATTTAGAATTCATTATGGATCTACTTCTCAAGGCCTTAAATGACTTGTTACATATTTATTTGCTGCAGGGAGATCAATTGCAAGTGAAAGTAAATAAATTAACGTCAACAAAGACCCAGCTTCCATATTCATATTATTCGCTTCCTTATTGCCCCCCACCAAAAATACAGGACAGTGCAGAAAATCTTGGAGAAGTGCTTCGTGGTGACCGCATTGAAAATTCTCTTTATGCGGTCAGTTTTACTTGTTTACTCTTGACAGTTTAATTTTTTTTGACAATGGCAATAAATAAATTCTTGGTAATATGTTTTCAATTTAGGAACAATTAAGTAATTAAATACTGAATTTTCTGACCATGTTCAGTTCAATTATTTGACACGAGTAATCATTTATGGACTGTGTGAGTGGTTAACTGGTTGTTCATTTTCAAGTTGATTTTTTTTTTTCATTTTTAAACTTTTATGAGTTCCCTTAATTTTGTTATGGTTATGAACTGTTTTCTGACCCATTGATATTTTGCAGTTTAAAATGCGTGAGCCACAAATGTGCAATATTGTGTGTAATATTAAACTTGATGCTAAAACTGCCAAGGAGTTCAAAGAGAAGATCAGTGACGAGTATCGGGTGAACATGTATGATATGCCAATAATTGTTCTATTATTTTCAGCAAGTATTATTACAATTGTAATAGGCTTGTTTCTTACAGTAGTGCTGCCTTTCATGCGCAGGATTCTTGATAACCTTCCTCTAGTTGTTCCCTTGAAACGAAATGATCAGGATTCTACTGTTTATCAGCTTGGTTTCCATGTTGGACTCAAAGGGCAGTACAGCGGGGTATGCTCATTATTTAAATAGCACTTTGACTATTGTTATTATTAATTTGTTATGAATGCCAATTAGTATCTTTTTCTTATTTTGTCTAAATGTGCAGAGCAAGGAGGAGAAGTATTTTATTCACAACCATTTGGCATTTACTGTCAAGTACCATAAAGATGTGCTAACTGAATCTGCTAGAATTGTGGGCTTTGAGGTTAAGCCATTCAGGTAATTATTTTTGTGCTGTCATATTAATTTATTCCTATAAATTCCCTAACTGTAGGAATTGCATGCAATGTGTTTTGCTTGTGATTGGTTCATTCTTTTGTGATATTTAGTGGTGACTTTTCATAACTGGGTGTTAATCTGCAGTGTTAAACACGAATATGAAGGTAAATGGGAAGGAAAAACAACTCGTTTGACAACCTGTGACCCTCATGCTAAAAACACAGTTGTCAACTCCAACTCTCCCCAAGAGGTTGAAGAGGGCAAGGAAATTATCTTCACCTATGATGTTGAATTCCAGGTGAGTCAAAGGAGATGATATATTTTACATGTTTACTTCATGGTGTAGTGTGGTTATTGGAATGAGCTATAAGAAGTTAAGGTATGGTTTGAGAGGAGAAGCTGTTTAAGATCATGTTTGCACTAATGGGCATGTTTATTATTTTTCACATCATGATAAATCTTCGTCCTTCTAGTTGGATTCTTCTTTAAGATCCTCCCTTTGTTGTTATATGATGAAATGTGATTGTGGGCTGTATTTCTTATTATCTGCTATTACCTTTGGCTGGCGTGTACAGGAGAGTGATGTGAAGTGGGCATCAAGATGGGATGCCTATTTGCTAATGAATGATGATCAAATCCACTGGTTCTCTATTGTTAATTCATTAATGATTGTTCTCTTCCTTTCGGGCATGGTGGCAATGATAATGCTGCGTACACTGTACCGTGACATTGCAAAATATAATGAGCTTGAGACCCAAGAAGAAGCCCAGGAGGAGACTGGTTGGAAGCTTGTCCATGGTGATGTATTTAGGCCCCCTATCAACTCAGATTTGCTGTGCGTTTATGTTGGAACTGGTGTTCAGTTTTTTGGCATGATGCTGGTAACCATGTTATTTGCTGTCCTTGGGTTCCTTTCGCCTTCAAACCGAGGTGGGCTGATGACAGCCATGCTCTTGCTTTGGGTTTTCATGGGAATATTTGCTGGTTACTCATCAACTCGCTTGTACAAGATGTTCAAAGGATCGGAGTGGAAAAAAGTTGCCCTCAGGACTGCAACCATGTTCCCTGCCATTGTCTGTGCCATTTTCTTTGTTTTAAATGCTCTCATATGGGGCCAAAAATCTTCTGGAGCTGTGCCATTTGGTACAATGTTTGCTCTGATCTTTTTATGGTTTGGGATCTCAGTTCCACTTGTTTTTGTGGGTAGCTATGTCGGATTCAAGAAGCCTGCAATTGAGAATCCTGTGAAAACGAACAAGATCCCCAGGCAGATTCCTGAGCAGGCTTGGTACATGAACCCAGTTTTCTCAGTTTTGATTGGTGGAATACTCCCGTTTGGAGCTGTTTTCATTGAGCTTTTCTTCATCCTCACATCAATCTGGTTGAATCAGTTTTACTACATCTTCGGATTCCTCTTTTTGGTCTTCATCATCCTCATTGTGACTTGTGCTGAAATAACCATTGTGCTCTGCTACTTCCAGTTGTGCAGTGAGGATTACTTGTGGTGGTGGCGATCATATCTTACCTCTGGTTCCTCTGCACTTTACCTCTTTCTTTATGCAACTTTCTACTTCTTCACCAAGCTTGAAATCACAAAGTTGGTATCTGCGATATTTTACTTTGGGTACATGCTTATAGCTTCTTATGCATTTTTTGTGGTGACCGGTACTATCGGATTTTATGCATGCTTTTGGTTCACTAGGCTCATCTACTCCTCAGTCAAAATTGATTAGATATAGCAGTCAGCGGTTTGGACCAATCTACTATACTTCTTAAAGAATGAAGAAAGTTTGTGTAAGGATTTTTGAGATTCAGATACTAGCATGTTCAGATGTAACCTATTCTATACAATTTTGAACTGTGTCGACAGTATTTTTTTTTAAATATTTTAATTGCCTTTGTTGAATTAGGATTCACGTTTCAATACAGAAGATTTTAGGTTGGTTCGACTGCCTTGTCAAACGGCCTTTTATGTGGTAGATGTTATATTACTGGAGCACTTATCTCTATTGAAGTGAAATTTCCGCTATATTTATTTTGAAATACTAATATCACCTTTAAATATGGTCTATTTTACGATTTTTTTAAGAAATTTGTTACTATTAAAATAATTTGATGACTTTATATTGATATAGAAAGTTATTTAAGTTTTTTTCGTTAAAACTAATTAGGTCATAAATGAGTTTCAATATTTTTTTAATAAACCAAATTCAAACTTTTAATTAATTAACGTTTTAAATTCAAACTTCTAATTAAATTTGGTTAAATAAATGAGTCAAGATTAACTATTAATATCTTTTACAAGCTTCGAATTTGGATAAATTTGATTACGTTCATACTTCCGCCTAATTCTTTCATAAATGCATAAAAAGAATCTTATTTGTTATCAAATTTATCTTTTGTAATACATGTAAATGTTTAGGGTGAATTGGATATAACATTGATAATTTTTGGTTAGTAATAATTGTCTCTGACCCTGACTTATTTAATGTTAATATCATTGCAGATAATTTCTACAAAAATGATTTATAGACACCCATATCTATAGACTCCCATGAGACAGAGAACATACAAGAGAGAGAAAAATCAACATAATAAAACAGACAAAAAAAGTAGTGAAATAAAATATATTAATTATATTATTACTCTAATTGCCTGTTAAAATTGGTAGAGTGAATTCCAAGTTCCAGAATAATCGCTCATTAATATCAGTTTTCTTTACCGTTGTTCTAACCGTTCAAGGGCCCTCATAGTATCAGAAGACTCAGTACAGTGGCCCCCACATACTGTGCTGTGCAGTCTTCTAACTCTCAACGGCTAGTTTCTCTCCTCTTCATCACCATAAATACAACACGCCTAGCAGTCACCATAGCATATCACCACTTCGTGCTTCTGAGAGTAAGAAAGGTAAAATCTTTCACACACCCTTTTCAGTTCTCAAAAAGGAAATGACCATGGCTAGTTCCTCAAGAGCCGTCTCTGCTTCCCTTTTGTTCTTTTTCCTTCTCCTTGGTTTCTCAGCAGCTAAGGAACTATTAGTTGGAGGCAACATTGATGCTTGGAAGATTCCATCTTCTGAACTAGATTCTCTCAATCAATGGGCTGAAAAGTCTCGTTTCAGAGTTGGCGACTATCTTGGTAACTTCCCAAAAACACAACCATTTAGTTAAAAGTTATCTTTATCTGAAAATGATACAGGTTAAAATGTATTGCAATTGCCTGAAAATTTTACCCTTTCTGATACTATTTTCATCTCCATACCATTCATGAGTAACACCTTTGTATTGGCAGTGTGGAAATATGAGAGTGGGAAGGACTCAGTGTTGGAAGTAACAAGGGAGGAATATGGCAATTGCAGCACCTCCAACCCCATCAAAGAGTACAGTGATGGGAACACAAAGGTGAAGCTAGAGCGTCCTGGGCCATTCTACTTCATCAGTGGAGCAAAGGGGCACTGTGAGAAGGGGCAAAAGTTGGTGGTGGTTGTGATTTCTCCAAGGCACACATTTCGTGCAACTTCTCCAGCACCTTCTCCAGCAGAGTTTGAAGGTCCAGCTGTTGCTCCTACTAGTAGTGCTACAACGTTTCAAGTTGGTCTTGTCACTGTTGTGGGAGTGTTGGCTATGTATGTGGGTTTTCTCGTGTAAATCAATCACCCCATCTCATCATTAGTATGACTTTGGTGGTGACGTTCTTATAATTTGTGGCTAAATTCTTTTGTAGCGAATATATCATTCTTTTCTATAAATTTAAGATGGCTTATTTATTAATTCTTTTATAGCAAATATAAGAGCTTTGCTTCTTTCTATATTGGAAAACTTTCGGCATTCACAACCTGAACTGCGCTGATTTGTTTGATAGAATCTTTTAAGTTGATTTATTGTAATTACTATTATCTTAAATTTTTTACATAGGAAGAAGAAAAGTTAAATTATATTTTTATTTCGTTCTTAAAAAATTCACTTTTTTCTCCACACTTTTGTCACTTCTTGAACCGCAGTGTCCTTTTTTTCGCATTTTTTTGCCTGATATTTAAAACATCCTAATTGATTATTTTTCACATAATTTTACATTCAGAGGTGGAAAATCAATATTTTTGTTTAATTTTACTCTTTGAAAAACTTTTTCATCACTGCCAACAATATATATACCAAGTGAGCTTGTTCATTTAATTTTTTTAGAAGCTCCATTATAGTAAGCATTTGAGAGGATTTATTGGTGTGAACTTTTGGTAATCAATTTTCTCTTAAAGATCTTGAGAACTTGAAGCATGTCCTATAATCACATCGAATTGGTTCTTGAAATTAGGAACCCATAATAAGCAAGTGGAAATCCTAGAGCCTAAGCATCCAAAATTGAGACATGTACATTGTCGATCTGCAAATCCAACCCCAACAGTACCCATTTGTCTATTGAAAACTTACATTAACCAAAAACTAAAATGTTGGATATTAGAAACATTCAACATGTTTACAGTGAACAGTAATGAGATTTTGTCGCCAAAAAGAGAATGGAAGCCATCCCCAAAAGCATGGAAAAGCAACAACGCTATGGTGAAATTCCCTCTTACGGACACAAAGCTCCACCTTGTTCACACACTGGACATAAAATTCAAAAACAATAAATAACAAAATGGAAATCTGCAAATTGAGACCAAAATACGTATAGTTTTCAAGCAAGTTGCAGGCTTTCACTTAGATTCTATTCAGTTCGAGAAGATTTATGAGCATACAAGAAAAGCATATAAACTTCACACGAAACAACCAACACAATCTAGGTAATTCAGCAGTGAGTAGCTTTGTTCCATGCATTTAAATTGACATTATCAATATTATATTAGACGCACAAACCAACTTGTTCAAGTTTTTCCTAAAGGCCACTACACTTTCAGTCCCATGATTACAACGAAGACAGAGCCATTTCACAATATTTCTAGAAAATATATGACAATTAGCATGTATACTGTTCTTTAATTTCATATTTCCAAATGAATTGTTTGTTACTTGTCAAAAGAAAAACAGCTGATAGGATGAATTGCCAAAATTTTCTTGTATAGCAGATTCACATTTTTTTTTTTTTTTTGCATTGAAGATCACATCATTGAATGAAGATTTAAATAAAAATCACAAATTATATATTCAAACTTTTTAGTCTAAACCCTAAACCAATTGTGCTCAAAATTTTCATTAACTCATAAGACACTCTATTGCCCTCTGCACAATGAGCTCCAACAGGAGGGCTCAAGACAGAAATACTTGGGTGAGTTGCTAGAGTGAAAAGCACTCAACACGCCATATATATTCAAGAGACAATTATTAAGAATAATAAAGAGAAGTTGATATAATTCCCTAACTGATGCATGAATCTGAAGAAACACTTATCCTAGAGTTTAAGTGCTAATTACAGGTCCATTTCCAACACTCCTCAAGCCAGATAAGCATATAAGTTTAATGCTACAAGCACGGAACAAATAAATTGAATTTGTGGACACATAAGATGTTGTAAAGATGTGTCCATTACGCACTGCCGCAAACCAACGCCCTTGTCAGAATTGTTGATTTGTTTTGTCGCAGGATGTATAGCCAGTTTTTCTCCAAAATTTTAGGATTTTGTGTCAAACAGGGAGGGGCTTTAGATGGAGCTCTCGTTGGAGTTAACAACGGCTGTGGACGGCGATAATGTCCCCAGGCCCTATGAATTACAGATGTGGACTTTAGATGCCTAATGGTTATATATATAGGATACGGAGACCCTATTCATATATAGTTACTAGTTAGCATGACAAAAATCCCAATTGAGAAATAAGATTTTACACAATTCACATGGTAGAAACAAATTTGCTAGGTCTTACAGTTTCTAATAATAATGATCCCACAATAGTGTACTAAGAAACATATTAATACTTAAAACACTAGTTAAGTCCCAGGATGCAAGCCTAACAAAAAAAGTATCAAGCCTTGCAATATTTATAATACACTTCCGTCTTTTTTTTTTACTTTTTTATGATAGCATTGTCTAGGACATGCTTAGCCAATAAAAGGTTTAGGGATGTTGGCCACATGCTGAACACGTATCCAATAAGTGATGTTTAAAAAGTGTTGAACATGCTGACCTACAAAGGTGTGGGTACTTCCTA
Organism: Phaseolus vulgaris; assembly: GCF_000499845.2. NCBI lineage: Eukaryota > Viridiplantae > Streptophyta > Magnoliopsida > Fabales > Fabaceae > Phaseolus > Phaseolus vulgaris. The sequence goes on along the minus strand of NC_023751.2, from coordinate 14,065,540 downwards.
GATCAAACCCGATCAATCTAATACAAAATTGAAAATGGTGATCTCTCCTGGTGGCCAGATGATGTGGAGAAGTAAAAGATAGAGAAGAGCGGATCCAACCCACTCTAATACCAAGTTGAAGATTGAACATTTTGATAAATTGCTTGAGTGAAAAAGTACTCAGCAAGACATAAAGAGCAGTAAATACAATTCTCCAACTAATGCATGAATCTGAACAATCATGTATCCTAGAATTTAAATGCCAGATATAATACTGCTTTCAACAAGGAGGAATGGAGAACCTGGAGGGATCAATTCACTGACCCAATTCACTTCAAAACATGCTAGAGGATTGAGTCTCTTCTCATATAATACCAAAGAAGTATTCCCTCTTCAGTCATATATCAACCCCAAATTGTGGTGTGTTGTTGTAAATTGTAGATTAATAGGATAAAATATATTCTCATTATCTTCATAGTAATTATGAAAATAAATATCTTTAGAATCTTCCTATTCATTTCGGCATATTTTTATTTCCTTTTTAAAAGTTTTGGTTATTACAAATAGGGATTGAGAATGTAATTGGTGTGATTGATATCAATAAAATAATTCTTTATTTTCTTACAAGGTTCAAGTTGGTATCAAAGCCTATCCTAGCGAGGTTTGTTGGGCCTATCGTGTCACCTACAAATATCTAGTCTAATGCTCAAGATGTCCATTCCTCAAGGAAAAGTGTAGAAATTTAAAAACTTATCATGTGTCACTAACAAGGCTCTAAAATTACTCTAATTTTTAAAACTATCCTAATAGTACAACAAAAAGTGTACTCCAGTAGTACAGAAGATTTTGACACATCATAATGGTGTCAACGAAGGTGTCATAAGGACACTAACAAAACACCCTATTGTGTTAACAAAGCCCTAGCGGCTGAAATGAACTTTATTTTCAAAGTATGGATTCAAAAGTGAACCAATACCAGAGAGGATAGGCTTGAAAATCTTTACAAGGAGGGTGAAGAACACCTTCAACACAAAGAAGAAGACATTTTTTAAATCTCCAAAAGGGACAGTGTCGATAGCCATCAACACTTCGAATAAAAAACGAAACAACCCAGGATAGTTGGCAACATTCTGAGTTGCCACCTATAACCAATCAAAACACATTGCTCATAGCAACTGTTAGTATCGATAGTAGAGCAACAGGAACGAGAATAAACTGAGGAGTGTTCCAAACTGGCATTTATGCAAAAAGCCATGGCCCACAGTAATTGAACTTGGCCACAGGCAACTTCGCTATCATCAATCACATGATTAGTCATGTTTCCCTTGAGTTGATGAAAATATATAACTTGAATTATGTAAAAAAATCTAGTGACTTAAAACAAGATAGAGTGTCTCAAAATGTTGATGACTATGATGCTCTCCTTTTTGGAGATATGAAAGATGTCTTTCCTGTGTTGAAGGTGTTTTTCACCCTCCACACAAAGATTTGCAAGGCTATCTCCTCTAGTATTAGTTCAGTCTAAATGAGTACTTAATAAATTAAAGTTTATTTTATCCACTAGGGCTTTGTTAACACCAATAGGGTGTTTTTTTAAGTGTCCTTATGACAATTTTGTTAACACCATTAAGATGTTTAAAAAATTTCTAGACTAGAGTACATTTTTTGTTCTACTACAAGGGTAGATTTAAAAATAACTATTAAAGTGATTTTAGTGCCTTGTAGTTGTCCTAAACATGACAAGTTCTTAAATTTACACATTCTAGAAGTAAGTATATATATATATATATATATATATATACTCAACATATTTTTATTTCCTTTTTTAAAGATTTTGGTTATTGCAAATAGAGATAGTGAGAATGCAATTCATGTGATTGATATCAATAAAATAATTCTTTATTTTCTTAAATAGTTCAAGTTAGCATCAAAGCTTATCCTAACAAGGTTTGTGGACTTATCATGTTGCTCGTTACGAGGTCGTTATCGGACCACCCACTAATATCTAGTCCCACACTCTAAATGTCTAGTCTCTCGAAAAGTCTAGTCTCTCAAAAAGAAAAATGTAGGAATTTAAAACCTTGTCATCTTTAGGACAATGACAGCACAAAATCAATCTAATAGTGATTTTTAAAACTACCCTAATGGTAGAACAAAAAGTGTACTCTAGTATTACAAATTTTTTTGAAACACCCAAATGGTGTCAACAGAAGTGTCATAAGGACACTAACAAAACACTCTATTGGTGTTAATAAAGCCCCAATGGCTGAAATAAACTTAATTTTAAAAGTACTGAATTTGAGTGAACTAATGCCACAGGATATAGCCTTGCAAATAAATCTTTGCAATGAGGGTGAAAAACATCTTTAACACAAAGAAGACATTTTCTATATCTCCAAAATGGAGTGTCAATAGCCATCAACATTTCAAATAAAAGATAAAATACCCTAGGATAGCTGGCGGCATTCAAAGTTGCCATCCTATGAGCAATCAAAACATAGTGTTCTTGGGAGGCATTGAAGCTACAACCCACAGTAATTCAACTTGGTGACAAGCAACATTAATCATGCGATTAGTCATGTTTCCCTTGAGTTGATGAAAATATAACTCTGAACTATGTAAGAAAATCTAGTGTGACCTGAAGAAGCAAAAAACAAGATAAAGTATCTTGCTCTAGTGTAGAAGCTGAATTTTGAGCCCTTACTCAAGGTGTGTGAGAAATACTATGCAATTGTATTATGATAACAAGTCAACCGTGAGCATTGCTCATAATCTAGTCCAACATGATAGGACCAAACATGTTGAAATTGACACACTTCATCAAAGATAATCTTGACGGAGGCCCAGTGATTACAACTCATGTTCCTACGTGATTTCAGATAGTAGACATTTTCACTGAAGGACCTTTCAAGAAAAATCCAGAATCTTGTTGACAAGTTGGGAATGATTGATATTCATTTACCAACTTGAGAAGTGTTGTAAAGAGCAGATTATTAGGATAAAAATATTCTCAATATCTCCATTGCAATTTGGGGAAAAAATTATCTTCATAATCTTCCTTTTCATCTCAGCATATTTTTATTTTCTTTTTTAAAAGTTTTGGTTATTACAAATAAAGATGATGAGAATGTAATTGGTGTGATTGATATCAATAAAATAATTCATTATTTTCTTACATGGTTCAAGTTATATGTTTTCATCAACTTAAGGGAAACATGACTAACTACGTCATTGATGATATCATTGCTCCTTGTTGTAAAAAAAGATGTAAGATGTTTGTGGAAATATGATTACTCTTTGACATATAAGAGGCAGTGTGATCTACAAGTTGTCATGCTCTTCCATTGTTGTTGACCACAAGTCCTAAGCTCCTACAGTATTATCTAAGTTGGTATGCTGCAATGAATTCCATTTCTAATACTAATGTTTGAACTATAGAGCATATCTAAAATGAGATTACACGTGTTTCATGTGCAATACCGTAAAGCTGCAGGTAAAATTGAATCACATAACACAATTAACAAGTTATCCAACAACTCTCATAACTGCAATGACTTCAATATTGATACTACCAAATTTTTATTAAATAGAAAAGGCTAACAGATGACAACTTACAGTTACACTAAATTGATAGGCAGTAGGTGTTGAAAATAAGGTGATGATGAAAGACAAACTTTCAATGAAAACTATTAAATAAAAATAATCTGTACAAAGTAGTAAAAAAATTTATTTAGTCGCTCCAATCATCAAATGTGCTATAATTTCCTAGCTGGGGGCTGGCATATACCTAGTAGGCGTATCAAGATATTTGCAAAGATCCCCAAAAACTGTTTGTTTGTTCAGAGTTCATTCCAATGCTGATAAGAGAAAATTCCTAAATTTATAGATCAAATTCTAAGCATTTACTGTAACAAAAGACATATATCATCTGTGTTGGTTACATTAAATTCACATACAAAAAAAAAAAAGCAAACAAGAACATTATGAGTAACTCTACCAAATTTCTGGAAAATCAGGATATGGGCTGTTTGTCGTCGTCATCCTCTGACATGTCAACTTGTAGCGGTCCCTTAATACCGCTACTGTTAGCACCAAGAAGCTCCCGGGCTGCTTTCTCCAAAAAATCCTTGGCAGCTGCTTTAACAGATTGTTTATCAGAAGACTGATATTTCCTCTTTTGACCTGCTCTACCCGGAAGGTTTGTCTTTGTTCTATCCCCTCTACTTATGTTCCTCATATTTTCCCTCTGCTCTGCACAAAATAAACCACTTCTCTTTACATACACTAGATTAAATTGGAAGAGACACAATAGATAACCCTTGAAAGGAATAAAATAAGAACAAAACTTGGAAGCAATTCCTTAGATGCTTTCAGCATTGTTTTCCCGCCTAGACTTGGAATTTTACATCGAATGCAAACCTTATTAAGGTAAGGCAAGAAGAAACTCTAAATTTGACCACAAATCAACATCAAAAGCATCTCAAGAACAGCATCTAAGTTTTAGTCCATAAATCAAATTTACCACTCACCAGAAGTTAGGTCAGGCAGAGAGTGTTCTATGAAGCGTGTAGCCGCTTGATAATTCAAGGTAGTGGAAGGTTGCAGTGGAGCTTCACAAACAAAACCAAAAATCACTCCAACGCAAATAATTCACACTTGAAAAAACACATCTCCAAATACCCATCACGTTAATTTTCAACAAGGTCATTCAACAAATGCATAAAGCTAAACACATTTTTGAGAAAAGAAAGAAAAATGTACCTTTACTCAAATCAACCAAACGTTCCAGTTTGTCCTCGTACAAGTGTATCCTGTCCTGCGAAGACGAAAATAATAAAAAAAAACACTCGTTAGCAATTGTTAAGGTTAAAAAAAAGACAGAATTGTCAGAAACTCACGAGCTCAGATTTGATGGGATGATCATCTGGGTGAACCCCAGTACACCTCAAATTCACTGGAGAGAATGAAAACAGAAGAAAGAGAAAATCAAGGTGGAATCAATCTCGAAATAGCAGCATTCATGATAAAAAAAAATGCGTTTTTTGGATTACATGCGAGAAGGGTAGAGGTGATTTTAGCGAGGATGAACAGAGCATGAGCGCGTTGAAGAGGGGGCATTTGGGAGAGGATTTGAGGGTCGGAGAGAGACAAAAAGTCGTTAAAATGCGTTCGGAGTAGTTGGAGATTGGAGAGAGTGGTGTTGGCTGCATCCATAACTGCCTCGGGAACTGCACCGCTCTCACTTACTTTCACCATTTTGAAATTCAGAGGTTGGAGCAGAGAGAGAGGATGCTAGCTACCACCACTGTCACACAGAGAGAGAGAGAGAGAGAGAGAACACAAGTATAATAAGGTAGGGTTTGGTTTTTGTTTTATGCTACAAAATAGAAGAAAACAGAGAGGCGATGTTGTTGGGTTGGCGACTGCACCTAGCAGCTGCTCCTTAGTCTTTTACACCTAATCAGGATCAAAGTGTTTGGTTTAGTCTAAAACAAGAAAATTAAATATAAAATAAGATAAAATCAAAGTGATTTAAATTTGAAATAAGAGTGTCATAATCTTCAAATTGTATATTATAAATTTTCTATAATATAAAAATAAGTTATGTTCAACTTACGAGGTTTTTTCTATTTAACATACAATATTTCTGAAAAAAATTATATAAACTAATATAATCAAAATTTAGAAGATCAAATTCAATTATATTCAATATTATATTCAAACTAATTTATATCAAATAACACTCTCATTTTATCTATATATACATAAAGGGATTCTCCAAGTATTTTGCATACAAATTTATTTATATTTTATTTTAAATATTTTAATCATTTTCTATTTTTTAATTATTTATTAAATGACTAATTTTTTTATAATTAATTAGAAATTACTTTTTTTACTTATATATAAAGATTCTCCAAGTATTTTGTATACAAATTTATTTATATTTTATTTTTATTAATATTTTAAATATTTTAGTCATTTTTTATTTTTTAATTATTTATTAAATAATTAATTCTTTTTATAATTAATTGGAAATTAATTTTTTTATCTTATTTTTAATATGAATATTCTGGTCATGTATAAAAATCAGTTATTAATTTTAAATTTAGAATAGTTTGTCAAAAATAGTTTATTAAAAGTAGAATAGTAGTATAACATTTATTAGGACGTGAGTTTTTTTTCATATCTTCATCTTTTTAAAACTTATAGTTTTTGTTTTTTCTTATCATTTATTTTAGTTGTTGTCATTTTTATATATTTTTTTAAATATGAATATAATAATAATAAAATTAAAAATACGAATACACATGTTTGAAAATACCTGAAAAGGGCCTGTGTTCCCGATCAAATAATATTCTTAACAAGTTAAACCAACTCATTAAAATAACTTATACACCAAATTCATGTATAATACTTTATTCATAGTTAGTTAATAAGATATACATTTCACCCATGTCACAACAACGTAGCATATTTTGAAATTAAGTGAACCAGTAATATTTTTTATTAAACATGTTTAATTTTTTATTTTTTTAAACGAAAATAAAATGTGAAATTAACATATAATTGTCAATACATAATGTAAGTATTTTTAATTTCTTTATTTTCTAAATATAAGAAAATTTAAAAAAAAATCAGATTTCTAAAGTATATCATACATACATATATATATATATATATATATATATATATATTAAGTTCATGTATATTTTTAACATCGAATAGTGATTTAAAAGTTATAAATTATTGAAAATTAAAAGAAAAATATTTGTTCTCTTGCACATGAAAATTAATTTTAAAAAATATAACAAGTAAAATGAAGAAACATAAAGTATGAGTTGAGAAAATACACAAGATCATATAAAAATATGTATCACATAAATAAACCATTACTGTTAATTATAAATTTCAAAAAATGAATAATTTTTATTTAAAAAACAAATAATATTTTTTTTTTGTGAAACCTATCTATGAACAATAATAATTCTTTTATGTAAGGGTATTTTATTAAAGTTAGATGTTCCTGCTATGCTAGGTAGATGAGAGTTACAGAATTATTGAAGTCTTCGTCCTCGATCGGGCAGGTTGTTGGGTGCTTGATTGGGGTCTTTCTCGTGTTTTTCCCTCGGCTCTCGGTCTCGGGCGAACACCGGATGGGGTACCTGCGGAAAGGTACTCCGACGCCCAAGTCAGTAAAGCGAGTGATAGATACTCAGGTAGGTGTATAGTAATAAATGACGTACCTTTGAGATGTGTGTTATGGAATAGATCTCACTTAAGGTTGCATTACCTGATCCTTAATGACAGATTAACTTCACTGACATTGACTTGAGTGTTAATGGGTGTATGTGCCGGTCGATCAGGACGACCGTGACGATCTTTGGAGTCTCGGCCAAGTTTCCAAAGTCTTGACCGGTTCCACGTGTCTCGGTCAGGGTGACACGTGTCTCGGTCTCGTCCATACCAGTATATTAGATAAAGTAAATTAAATATAATTTTTTTTCACCAAAATATTTAAACTTTAAAGTAACTATTGTGAAATAAAATACTTTTATTGATTACCTATTAAAAAAATAATTTTATTGATTAAAAATAAAGAAATTGCTACATCAACTAATATTTCTAAAGTGGCAAACAAAGAATCAACAATTGTTTTAAAAAACATTTTAATTTTAATCATATATGTATGTATAAAGTGTGTATGTATGTATCAACACATATTTGTATTTGAATAAAATGTTTTCACTTTTAAATGAATAAGTGGTGATTAGAATTTATCTTTTTTTATTAGTAGCAGTTGTATAATAAACATGTAGATATTTCATCACTGATAAGGTTGGAGTATCCTCACCTATCACCTCACAATCGTAAGGGTAAACCTTACCCAGTTACCTGCAATGTTACAATTTCATTACACATGCTGATATTTTGGTGGCAAAAATATCCAAAACCCAAACTTGATGTTTGTCAAAGTCTCTGTCTTTCACCAAACATTACCCTCTGCTGTGCTCAGTTTGCATACCCAATTACGGTGACAGGTTCATACACTTTTGATTTGCCACCATCTACTCTTCAATGTGCTTGTTCTGAATTTTAGTCTCTCCTTTGCTTTGTTACTGTTGGACGTTGGTGTTTCTATGGCTGTTGTAGTGCCCCTTTCTTCTACCTCTTGCTGTGCTTTCGGTGACACCAATGTTTATGCTATGAGCAATAATGGATTCTTTGGAGGAACCCCATTTGTCAAAATGAAATCTTTGCCTAATGGGTCTTTGGTAAACTGGAAGAAACATGGAAAAAGACAATTGGGTATTGGTGTCTTAGTGACAAGATGTGCCCCTGAAGTGGTTGCAGTAAATGGCAAGAGCAAAACTAGAGTGTCTTCTGAAGAAGTTATTGGCGTTTTGAAGTCAATTTTGGATCCCAATTCTGCTCTTTTGTATTTTAAGATGGTTTCCCAGTTGCCTAATCTTGTGCATACACCTGAAACATGTAATTACATGCTGGAGCTCCTGAGGGCTCATGGGAGAGTTGAGGATATGGTTTTTGTTTTTGATTTTATGCAAGAGCAAGTGATTAACAGGAATCCGAATACATATCTCACTATCTTTAAGGCTCTTTCGATTAAAGGTGGGATTCGGCAAGCACCATTTGCACTTGGAAAGATGAGGCAAGCTGGGTTTGTCTTGAATGCTTATTCATATAATGGACTGATTCATTTCCTGCTCCAACCTGGCTTTTGTAAAGAGGCTTTGAAGGTTTACAAAAGAATGATCTCGGAAGGGATGAAACCTAGTATGAAGACTTACTCAGCGTTAATGGTAGCATTGGGGAAGAGGAGGGAGACCGGAACCATTATGGATTTATTGGAAGAGATGAAAACTTTAGGTTTGAAGCCAAATATCTACACATATACCATATGCATTAGAGTGCTTGGGAGGGCAGGGAGAATCGATGATGCGTATGGGATTTTAAAGACAATGGACAATGAAGGATGCGGGCCGGATGTTGTCACTTATACGGTTCTAATTGATGCACTTTGTGTTGCAGGAAAACTTGATAAGGCCATGGAATTATACACAAAGATGAGAGCTAGCGGTCACAAACCAGATCAGGTGACTTACATTACTTTAATGGGCAATTTCGGTAATTATGGCAACTTGGAAATGGTGAAAAGATTCTGGAGTGAGATGGAGGCTGATGGTTATGCTCCTGATGTGGTTTCCTACACTATAATTGTTGAGGCTTTATGTAAGTCTGGAAAAGTTGATCAGGCATTTGATATATTAGATGTGATGAAAGTGAAAGGGATTTTTCCAAATCTTCATACTTACAACACGTTGATCTCTGGACTTTTGAACCTGAGAAAATTAGATGAGGCATTAGAGCTGTTCAACAATCTGGAATCTTTGGGTGTTGAACCAACTGCTTATTCATACGTTCTTTTTATTGACTACTATGGAAAGTTGGGTGATCCTGAAAAAGCTCTTGACACCTTTCAAAAAATGAAGAAGAGAGGTATTTTGCCTAGTATAGCCGCATGTAATGCATCTTTATATAGTCTTGCTGAAACAGGTAGGATCAGAGAAGCAAGATATATATTCAATGATCTTCACAAGTGTGGGCTTTTACCTGATTCAGTAACCTATAACATGATGATGAAGTGCTACAGCAAAGCAGGGCAAATAGACAAATCTACAAAACTTTTGACTGAGATGTTAAGTGAAGGGTGTGAACCAGATATAATTGTAGTTAATTCTTTAATTGACACACTTTACAAGGCTGACCGAGTTGATGAGGCATGGAAAATGTTTGGGAGATTGAAGGATTTGAAGCTAGCTCCTACAGTTGTGACATACAACATTTTACTTACTGGTTTAGGGAAAGAGGGAAAACTCCGGAGGGCCCTTGATTTGTTTGGGAGTATGAATGAGTCTGGATGTCCTCCAAACACAGTGACTTTTAACGCACTCCTTGATTGTCTTTGCAAGAATGATTCAGTTGATTTGGCTTTGAAAATGTTCTGTAGAATGACAATCATGAACTGTAGTCCTGATGTTCTGACTTATAACACTATTATCTATGGCTTGCTCAAGGAAGGCAGGGCTGATTATGCATTCTGGTTTTACCATCAAATGAAGAAATTTCTCTCCCCTGATCCTGTAACTTTGTACACCCTCCTTCCTGGTGTTGTAAAGCATGGAAGGATTGAGGATGCAATCAAGATTGTCATGGAATTTGTAAATCAACCAGGTTTACAGACAAGTAGTCAATTCTGGGGAGAATTAATGGAATGTATTTTAATTGAAGCAGAAATAGAAGAGGCCATTTCATTTGCTGAAGGATTGGTGTGCAATTCTATTTGCCTAGATGATAATTTGATAATACCTTTTATTAGAATCCTATGCAAGCGGAACAAGGCTCTTGATGCTCAAAATTTGTTTGACAAATTCACCAAAACTTTGGGAATTCACCCTTCCTCGGAATCATATAACTGCTTGATAGATGGGCTTCTTGGAAGTAATATCACTGAACCAGCTTTCAAACTTTTTATTGAGATGAAGAATGCAGGTTGTTCCCCGAATATTTTCACCTACAACTTGTTGCTTGATGCTCATGGTAAGTCAAAGAGGATTGATGAACTTTTTGAACTGTACAATAACATGCTCTGTAGGGGATGTAAGCCGAATACTATAACCCATAATATCGTCATTTCTGCCCTTGTGAAATCTAAAAACATAAATAAGGCATTAGATTTATACTATGATCTCGTGAGTGGTGATTTCTTTCCCACTCCTTGTACATATGGTCCTCTTATAGACGGCCTTTTAAAGGCTGGAAGATTAGAAGAAGCAATGAATATTTTTGAGGAGATGTCAGACTATCATTGCAAGCCCAACTGTGCTATTTATAATATTCTCATCAACGGATTTGGGAAAGCAGGTAACGTTGACATTGCTTGTGATTTGTTCAAAAGGATGGTTAAGGAAGGGATAAGGCCAGACTTGAAGTCTTATACCATTCTTGTAGAATGCCTGTGCATGAGTGACAGAGTTGATGATGCCGTGCACTACTTTGAGGAACTAAAGTTGACTGGCCTTGACCCTGATACTGTTTCTTATAATCTTATGATCAATGGCCTTGGAAAATCGCACAGGTTTGAGGAAGCTCTTTCTCTTTTCAGTGAAATGAAAAATAGGGGAATCACTCCTGATCTTTATACTTACAATTCATTGATTCTTCATTTTGGAAATGCTGGAATGGTGGACCGAGCCGGAAAGATGTTCGAGGAACTGCAGCTTATGGGTCTTGAACCTAATGTCTTCACTTACAATGCTCTCATTCGTGGGCATACTATGTCAGGGAACAAAGATCGAGCCTTTTCTGTCCTCAAGAAGATGATGGTTGTGGGGTGTAGCCCCAATGCAGGAACATTTGCTCAATTGCCTGATAAATGTTGATTTTACTGAGTTATCTCATGGGGCCTTTCGTATGTTCCTGATTCAAAAGGGAGGCATGAAGGTATTAATGTTTTACTAAGAATTGATTTTACCTGATAGTTTATGTGGAGTTTGATTGGCACGTAATATCACTGTAAATGTTTACAAATCAACTGATTAGAAATCATCAATGGTATTATTGATAACAATCTTTATATTTTCAGGCATATATTATTTATTTTCAGTGCATTGTCAATGTAAAAGTTTTTTGCTGTCTCAAATTGTCAATCAATTAGAAATCATTCTAGATATAACTTTTAAGATAGTTACAATGTAATAAATAGACTATCACATTGTCTGTATATGTATTATTGATTCATTTTATCAACTTTTTATCATGTTTTTTGTAGGACTACTTTGTCTTGGAAATGGCCTTGGATATTAGAATCGCATACCTCAATTTTTCAGTGGATGATTGGCATGCATAAAGATTGTATCATGCTGGAAATTCCTGCTGATTAATGCTGAGAAATACTTGTGTAAGAAAAGTCTCTCCCTTGTTCTTGCAATAATTTTTGAGGATCAATTCCGAACATTAGACAGTGAGTATTTCTACCCACAAGTATATTTCATGTTCCATACGAACAATACGGTTGGGATTACTTAGGCTCCTACAATATTTTTTCGTGACTACAGGCATGAGCTTCGCTGCTAGATGAGGCTTTCGGTGCTGATGACAGAAGGGTGGGGGTGTATGTAGTAAGGGAATTGAGGTGTGATTGCATAACACCAAGATGTAAATCGATGATGAAATGTACAAAAACATAAGATACCTTACACCAAGATTTGTATAAAAAAATGCGAGAGCTTATTGAGGCCGTTATTGCCAAATAAAGGATCATAAAGTTTTGTTAAGGTATTAAAAAAATGAGAAAGTAAGTTTTACAATTTCACACAGTCAATAAAAAAATGAAAAATAAATAAATAACTAAAACAATCCAAATCACAAAAGAGGGATTGTTTAAATTAAAAAACTACTATTTTCCTCCCTCTAGATATTGATAAGTTCGACAGTATTTAAAAAATAAAATTACTTCACTGTTTGTAATGTGCAGTGGTCAGTAACCTGAGTGATCAAGCCTAGAGACTATGCAATGAAACTCAGAACACTTCTCTTAAAATGACGTGTCAGTGTCAGATACTCGTATCGGATATCGACGCTCGTATGATACTTGTAAGACACATATTCTTTAAAGTGTCTAATTCAAAAAATATTTATTGGATTTATGACAATTCTAATACGATTCTAATACAATTTAAAAAAAATACATTAATTTTTTAAAAACTCAATTTTATTGTATAATTTTTATTATAATTATAAAAATAAAAAGTAAATCATTTTGAACTAGTAGTGAAAAACATCTTTCAGCTCCAAAAAATAATTTAAAACATACTTATACACATAAACATTTATTTATTGTCAATTCATATAATTCATAATTATATAATATATAGATATGTATTCTCATGTTCTACATTTTAGAAATTATACGTATCTTTGTGTCTGTGTCAGTGCTACATAGATTGCCAACTCTGCCACCATTAACTACTTCACTCACGAATAGGATTTTTCAATTTTCTATGTATTCAATGGATAGACCATAAAAGGCGCCCCCTCTTATAGCTCTGTTCCTAAGCAAAATGGCAAAAATAGACCGTTATGCATACTCACCAACAGTGAGTTATTGGTTTACTTCTAAAACTTTAACACATTTAAGGATAAAATTACAAGGCGTCTTTATTTTTTGGAAAATGAAAAGTTGTGTATCAAAAGGAGTGTGTTACAATATTTCCAAATCAAGAACCCCACCCGTTTTAGATTATGCCTCCTTTAGCATAAAGACTTTTTTTTACCGAGCTAGTAGCTTTCTTGCAAGTAGTTGAATACAAACTACAAACAATTACTGATGCTTGGGAGCCGCATGCTGAAAAAGCAGGGAAAATGACCATTCGAACGCATTCTAATAATTGGTACTACATATATTTAATATATGTGTATATATATATATATATATGATACAATATTTGAACTGTTGTTGAGGAAAAATGCTAACTTTCACTTCTCTCTAGTTGTGTTTCAGGTTCAGCTTGTCCGTTTGAAGAGGATTGCTCTTCTGTTGATGCACTGGACTGAGCAGGTCTTTTGAACTGCACCAAGATCATGGTCATATTGTCACATCCCTCGCCAACGGCAGTTGATGGTGCCAAACACCGGTCAAGTACTCTTTCACACACAACAGAAAGTTTCGTTTCCTGCGTATAAAACAATCACTTTTATAAATTGTGGCACCAAAAACATTATCATCCAGACCATAAAAATTTAGGCACAAAACATTTACAGAATTGATCAGAAATGGCACAGTGCTAGAGATCGAGTAAAAGATAATGGCTATAGTGAAAAAATGCATTAAGCGTCAAAGAAAGTGTGACTCTGACCACCACAAGAAACATTATATATTCCTTTATTAATTCTCTTCAACAACTACAAGCACAAATGGCGGAGTTCTTATCCGTCAAAGCACTCGGTACGCATTAAATATCATGAATAAGCATACAGTCACTCTTAATTGAGTCAATACTTTATCATCCAATTAGAAAAGGGTTAAAACTAAGAACTCACCGATTGCAATTGTTCATGAATAAAATCTACGAGTTGTTGACTTGACATGCAATCCCTGGAAATAATGAGAAACAAATTATTTAAAAAAAGGCAGCTAAAGGGGCTTATGTAAGAAAATTACTATTTTCAGAATCACATTCTGTTACATACACTGAACTCACACACCGATACACCACAAAGACACCGAGAAAAAAATACTGAATGACCTCCGTATTATTAGTGGAACTGTGCAATGTATTCGAATATCAACCAAGGAAAACAAGTTTTCCTTCTCCACAGGAATTATCCTGTTTACAAACTGAATTCACAAAAAGTCCCCTTCCCCCAATCCGGTTGGTCTTTATTTCCCTAACCACTAACTGCCACCTACCCTTTGTTTCTCCTATGATACACCCTCCAAGCTTTTTCCTTATTTCCCTTCTGTTATGTCCTAACATTACTCCCTTCGGACAGAACAACCTTGTCCTCAAGGTTGAATTCGGGAAACTAGTCCTAGATGATCTTCACGTCTTCCCATGTAGCCGTGTCCTTTTTCCCATTATTCCATTTTACTAGGATCTGCGGAATGTTTGCTCCTTGGATGGCTCGCTCCCGTCTATCCAAGATCTTTGTTTGATAACAACCTCCCGCCTGTCCTTACAACTATTTCGGCATTCAGGTTGAATTTCGTGCAACCCTACTGCTAGCTTTAGTTGAGATACATGGAACATTGGATGTATTCGAGCTGCATCAGGTAGTTGGAGTTTAAAAGCCACCGATCCTACCACAGCTACCACTAGAAAAGGCCCATAGTATTTGGCTGCCAGCTTTGGATGCAGTCGAGTGGGCATGGATAGCTGCCTATGCGACCTAATCTTCAAGTAGACCATATCTCATATTTTAATTGGAGATGGTCTTCTATGGCGGTTGGCAAAATGAGACATTCGATCTTGTGCCCTCCTTAAATGAAATTTAAGCTAGTCTAAACTCATCCAGAATCATCAAATCCTGCTCCACTGCTTCTACCATAGTTTCTACTAGAACAAAGCATGCCAACGATGGGGGTGGCCGGCCATACACTACTTCAAAGGGTGTACACTGCGTCTCCCCATGAAAACTAGTGTTATACCAATACTCCGCCCATGGAAGGAAAGTCGCCCACATCTTAGGTTGTTCTGAACTAAAACACCGTAGGTAGGTCTCCAGTGTTCTATTCAAAACTTCGGTTTGACCATCCGTTTCGGGATGATATGCCTTTGGCGTTACCAACGTTCTAGCTAACTTGTGATCTCCTCTAATGAGCACTTTTTCTCCTATGCAGAAACTCGTAGTCAACGTTATTTTCACTTCCCCAACTTTGCCAGCCATGCCACCCCCAAAATCACGTCTACCCCTCGTAACTCAAATAGGAAGAAGGTCTCCTTGATCATATGATTTTCCAAGTATACCTCTACCTCTGGACAACACCCACTTGTTTTTTTTTATGGCCATCCCCCAGTCTCACATTGTATGTTGGTGTGGGTTCCACATGTAATCCCAACTGTTTTACCAGCTCTGTCGAGATAAAGTTGTGGCTAGCCCCACTGTCAATTAACAACATTGTTGGTCTATTTTTTAGAGTCCCATGTAACTCCATGGTATGCGGTTGTATTAGACCTCCAGTAGAGAAAATGGACAGATCCATTTGGCAATACTCCCTCTCTTCTTCCTCCTCATCTCCATTCTCTTCAATTTGCCCAAGCACTCCCTGATTCTCATCCACTGGACTTCCTTCCTCCTTTGCGCAAATGATCACTCTTAAGTTCTTCTCTGGAGCCGTAAGCCCCTCCACAGTGGAAACACCTTCCCTCTTCCCTTCGTCTCACATACTCTGGGTAAGGCAGTGCCCTTGACCCTTCCCCAGGTCGAAACTCTCGACTGGATGATGCAGTTTCCTTCCTCGCTTTACTTCCTCGCTTTACTTGCCATACTAGACGACATCAGACCGTTGTTCCCCTTATACACTTTCGTTCAACCGGTTATTCCCGGACACCCAAAAGAGCCCATACTCTTATACCCAGTGCTGCCTCCTTTTTCTTCTTTGAAGGCCTCCTCTACATCAAGAGCAATCTCCATTTCCCTCATCACTTCTTTTGGATCATGGGGTCTGATCTGATTTCGAATTCTGGGTTGCAATCCCGCGAAGAAATATCCCAGTAACTACTCTTCCCCTGTCAACGGTACCTGGGACACTAGCCCCTCAAAATCTTGAATGTAATCCTCCACTCTCCCATTCTGTTTGAGTTTGGCTAGCTTCTCAAAGACCGAACACCTTTCTTTTCCCCCAAACCTCTTGTCTAAAGCCATAGAAAATTCTTCCCAAGAATGGTTCTTGGAGTTCTTTCTCCAAGAGTTAGCACTGCCCTCCATGCTGATGAAAGTCAGATGCAAACTTTCTTGGCCTGATACATTCTGCACTTCGAAAAACTTTTCAGCTCTTGCCAACCATCCCGACGAATCTGTACCCTCAAAACTGGGTAACTCCACCCTCCGTGTCCATGATTTCAGTTTTCCTTCCTCTTCCATATCAGATTTTGACCTGTGTCGTGACCGTTCACTCCTTTCTCCCTCATTCACCAAGTTTTCCCCTCCGTCGGACGCTCTATCTCCCTTCTTGATGTCCCTCAGCAATTCTTTTATGTCAAGAAGACTCTCCTTCAACCCGTGAATCTCTGTCTTCATCTCCACCATTCGCTGATTAGTTTTTCTAATGCCCCTGTTCTCTATTCCATCCCTTATTCCTTGACCTCAGTTTTTCTTTTGGATCCGTCAAGTTGGACCAATTGTTACGTACACTGAACTCACTCACCGATACACCACAAAGACACCGAGAAAAAAATACTGAATGACCTCCGTATTATTAGTGGAACTGTGCAATGTATTCGAATATCAACCAAGGAAAAGAAGTTTTCCTTCTCCACAGGAATTATCCTGTTTACAAACTGAATTCACAAAAAGTCCCCTTCCCCCAAACCGGTTAGTCTTTATTTAAAGACCAACCCTTCCTAACCACTGAACTGCCACATACCCTTTGTTTCTCCTATGATACACCCTCCAAGCTTTTTCCTTATTTCCCTTATGTTGTGTCCTAACACATTCCATCAACAATGCTTTTGTGGATGCCATTGATGCCATTGGCATAGTAAGGCATCAATTTACATCTATCTGAAAAAGGGTAAATTAAGACATTTGTGGGATGGAAACTGAAAATAGGCCAGGTTTTTGTGATTTCTGAAACTACAGGTGTTTGCATCAGTGTATAGGTATGAATCAAGAAACTCATTCCACCCACACAAGACACAAATAACAGTCACCACTAAGGGTGGGCAAAAAATTCAAAGTACAAATCCAATCCATAATTATCCATATCCATATTAGTTTTAATTCATTTAAATAGATTTATTTCAAACACAAATCTATATTTTTGGATTTTAAATCCAATCCATTTAATTGGATATGGATTAGATATAAATTGGATACATTTTTGGATTATCCAAATTGCATTTTGGGATGGATTTTAACTTGACCCTATCTAAGTTAAGCTAAGACAATCCATCCGATGTCGAGTCGAGCGAGCCCGGGCCAATGTCAAGCCGAGCGGGCCCAGGCTGATGTCAAGTCGAGTTGGCCTGGGCCGATGTCAAGACGAACGTGCCCGGGCCAATGTCGAGTCTTTCGGGCCCGGGCCAATCTCAAGCCGAGCAAGGTCGAGTCAATGTCGAGTCTCCCGAGCATAGGCCGATGTCGAGCCGAACGGGCCCAAGCCAATGTCGAGCTGAGCAAGCCCAGGTCGATGTCGAGTCTACTGGGCCCAGGCCAATGTCGAGTTGATCAGGCCCAAGCCAATTTCGAATCTCTCGGGCCCTAGCCGATGTCGAGCCGAACGGGCCTAAATCGATGTTGAGTAGAGCGGGCCCGAATCGATGTCGAGTAGAGTGGGCCCGGCCCGATGTTGAGTCGTCCAAGTTAGGGCCGATGTCGAGTCGTCCAGGCTCGGGCCAATGTCGAGTCGAGCAGGCCCGAGCCAATGTCAAGCCAAACGGGCCCAGACCGATGTTGAATCATCCAGGCCCGGGCCATTGTCTAGTCGTCCAGGTTCAGGTCGATGTTGAGTCGTTCGGGCCCGAGCCGTTGCCTAGTCGTCGGGGTTCGAGTCAATGTTGAGTCGTTCGGACCCGGGTTGATGTCGAGTCGTTCAGGCTCGGGTTGATGTCGAGTCGTCCAGGCCTGGGCCGATGTTGAACTGAGTTGGTCTGCATTCAGGTTGAGTCGGCTTAGGCCTAGTTCGAGCCAAGTTAGTTTGTGTCCATATTAAAATGGATTCAATGTAATTGACAAAGTGGATTTAATCTAATTAACAAAATAGATTTAATCCACTTTAAATGGATTTAAAAAAAATCCATTTAAATTTGATCTAGTTAAAATGGATATGGATTTTAAATCCAATCCATTTATTTGGATTTGGATTGGATCTAGATTGGATTTTGAAAAATCCAATCCATGACCACCCCTAGTCACTACTGTTCCTAGAATGAAAATCCATTGGTGCTTATCATCACACTTTAATAATGTAAATGACATCTTCTAAATACATCATAACATTCCGAATCAAATGAAGATGAGGAAGCCAGAAGAATACCATATGCCATCACAAGCTAACACCACAAATTCATCTTCGTCACAGAGCTCAACCTGTAAAAAATATGAAATCAACAATAATGTATTAGTCATAGCAGATGCATACATAAAGTTTAATACTTTAGACTACTAATAAGCCCTATCCATGCATTTTACTATGGATCCTACCATTATATAGAAAAATAGAAACGGTGGCACATTTATCACTGAGGCAGCTAGCTGAATTGTATTACAATAACAAACTTACAGTGTTTATGTCTGGATTGGAAGTTAAAATTTGTTTCTCAGCAGGAAGAAATTTATTCTGTTTAAATTCCATGTCACCTGCAGTTAATTGAAACTTATTAAAGAATGAAAACATTATAAACCATTTCCATTCCCCCACAAAATCCCAAAGGAATCTGTATCTTCACGAAGAAAATATCATCATGACTCATGAGTACACATACAATTTTGAAATCTCCAATTACATGGTTTTAAATCATTTTCCTTTTCGTGTAAAGAACCAACATAAAACATGCAAAACACAAGTTGTTTGGGTGTTGAATTCATCAAGTACACAAAATTCATGGATATTCCTGAGCTAAAGATGCAGAAGCCCAGCCCAGACAGTCCACTCAAGTTATAAATGAAAGAAAGAAGAAATAAAAAAAGAAGCATAATTATTCATTTTAAAAAGTTCACTGGCCCATAGATACATTACCAATAGCTCTTGCAAGATTTAAACTTCCATTAACTCGCCCAGCGTGAATAAAACCACCAGCTTTTAAGATTCTTTCCTTCTCAATCTCAAGATCAGGTTTGTGGTCTCTAGACAAATTGTATGCCTGTAGAAGACAGCCATAGCAAAACATTGTAAGTAATTTATCTACAACATCTATGCATATAGTTTACAAAAAAAGAGGGACAAACCATATTGTATGCCTTCAAAAAAAGCCCCCTTAATAACTTAGACCAGCCAAATTAAGGCACACATTCCCAAATAATGTATAGTGTTTAGACAAGCAAAATAGAATTTTTGTACCTATGTATGTATCTGCCTGTGGATAATATGCATAATTAATGTAATATGCATAATTAATTTTCCAAGAATTTCCACTCTGAAGTTACCTGACCCTTCCGAGATATCACACATCGCGAATCACCAGCATTTGCAACAACAAGTTGGTTGTTTCTAATAACTGCAACACAGGCAGTGCTTCCCGAAGTTGGTCCAGCAAAATCAGAATGAGGCCCCTGATTGCAATTAGTAAATTCAAATTTGTGAGATACAGAAGAAAATTTCTACTAAAAGCCACACAGCATGCTCCAATTTACCAAGTATATCCAATGAAGAAGTGATACTGAAGATTATTATTTAGGATATCCATCTTTAATGTCACACTTACCTCCTCAAAAGCCCAATCATCAACTCGGATACCATCACTGCTTCTTGGTGACCAAATCAAACCTTCTATCATCCCAGTAAACTTGTTTATCTTATCCCCCAATATTGATAATTCCCTCCATCCCCTTTGACCACGCATCATCTCATCCATTCTGCATAATATTGAAAATGCCAGTTTGTAACATTTTACTTTTGTATTTTCGTTTTACTGTGCAGTGAGAGATGTATAAGTAATCAATAGTTACTCTTTTCTCAATTAGACCAGGAAAGAGAAGCAATGTAATATTGTACTCCATTTCTGCTGAATAATATCTAAGCTTAACAGGACAAAGTAAATTAATGAATACGCAAACCATAATCAGCAACTAATAATTGAGCTACAACTTGTCACTTAAAAAGGATAAATATAATTTCTTCATACTCTTCCAATTATTCAAGTGCATAAAATAAAACAAACCTAAGTAACTTTGAGAGGGACCATTGCTAATAATATTTCTTAGTGTATTAAAAGAAAAGAAAAAGATAGAAAATAAGAACTACAAAACTGAGATCTTAGCTGATGAACCAAATCGAAACTCTTTAATAGAATAAAAGTTCAACTCCTTGCAAGAATGAAACATTGAAACCAGTTTGTCTTTTAATTGCAAAATTCAGGCACTTCCATTAAGTACTGTATAGAAGTGGACACTATTTTAAATCTAACCTTAAAAAGGATTTCTGAAGGGAGGTTCCTATATCTCCAGTTACGTATGCTTCACTTTTTAGCACCTCTTGGTGGAGAAACTTTGCACAAAACTTCGCAACCACCTTACCTGATTTCAAACTAGAAATAATTAATGAAGTATTTTCCTCTTGTTTTGTTGGGGATTATTGAAATTTGTAGCACAAGTCAAATATATGGCACACAATAGTAAAAACCCAAGTAGTAGAGGAGGATAAGCATAAAAGAACCTTGATCTTTTCTACCATAAAAAATGGTTTGAAAAGGGCCAAACAGAATCTCTTTGAAAATCAATTCAATAAATAGAGCATAAGTATAGACGCATTTACAACCACGGCAGAAAATACAGTTGACCAAGAGATGGAAGCCCTGTGAGGTTCTATCTTGAGAATCTAGAATCAAGGAACACAAGTTACAATGGTGTAAATGGGATTGAATGAAGCAAGGTAATGCACCAGGGTCTTCATGCATGTCCCATTATAATCCATGCCCAAGTCACAAAAGATATGTCAAATTTTTTTAAATTTAATTCATGCCTCAAAAGCTGAAATCAACTACAACTAGAAGCAACACAAAAGTTAACTTTATCAGTTCTTCAGAATAGATAAATAAATTTTACTAGAAAAAAATAGAAATACCCTTTAGACCATGGTTTGGGTTCTGCGGAAGTGTCTCGTTTGGGAATATTCAGAGAAATTTTTCTATTAGATTATATAGGGCTTCCAAATTTCATTTTTCTTTTCCTCTTTACTTTCTCTTATCTTTTAGAAGAAATTGTAAATTACTCTTCCATGCCTTCTTAGACACAAAGTAGGTAGGATTAGGAGTGTGAGATGCTCTCCAAAAGAGCTGGAATGAAAAAAGTAAAATACCACCCTAACGTGCTAAAAAACATCTGTAAATTAGTAATAAAGTAGTAAAAACGGAATTCTGCCATAAAAGTAGCCAAAATTTTCAAACCTCACCTCCATGACCATCATAGACACCAAAAAATGAAGTCGAATCATCCAGATCAGTATATGCAGCATGCTAACAAAATGAAAAGAGAAAAAAAGATCAACAGCATATTAACGAGCAATCCGAGTGAAAAATAATAAAATGAATTAAGAGATAAAAATTTAAAAGCAGAATCGATGTCATCACATTTACTCCTGAAATCACATTTCACTAGACAAATCATTGCAACTTTTGAAATGAGAAGGCAAGCTCAATTATGCATACAAGAGATCAATCGGGTATTTTACAAATATACTATTGTTGCCACACACTATTGAAAAAATAGCTAGAAGAATGAGACTACAGAAATGCTGGGACTTCCACCTTTCTTGGAATTTGCTAACAAATATTTATCTGTTTCTACCATGATTAAAGAGAGTACAAACTGTAAAAGAATAATTAACGATGTCCCCTTGTGAACTGCATGCATCAAAATATAAAAGAACAAGATAAATAAAACATGAAAGTCCATCTTTCTCCAACAAAACATTTAATGTGAATCCACAAACCATAATATTATTAAAAGATAAATGCTAGCTACACACTCTTTTAGTGTTTATATGCCTAAGGCAACGATGTGTTGTTGGAGTAAGCCCAACAGCACAAACACCTGCTCAAGTCAGGACCAACTGAAACTCAGCATGCTTACATGCCTAGGGAAACAATGTATTGTTATTCCTTCTTATTGGTTGAAATTAATTGAAATTTAAAAAAAAAATTGTGGGTCTCACATTTTTAATTACTCGTGATTTTGTGATCTCCAATGAATTTCAACTTCCAGTAAAGTGTGTTAAGGCATCTCCAATGAGAGCAACTCACATGAGTTGCTTCACACATTGAAAAACGTGAAACATGAGTCCCACAGTGTCATCATCTTCAAGCAACTCACATTCCATTAGTTCAAATAGAAGAAATTTTAAACAACTCCAAGCAACTCATTATTTGATATTCTTTTTATTTAGACTTGATTATGATATATAACAATATTTATTACGATGATATTTTTTTTATTTGTAAGCAAGAGTTGCTTTTACAATCAACTCAAACTTTTTTTAAGCAACTTTCATTGTCATTCCACGTGTCATACTAGTTTTTAACAAATTGAGGCACTGATGGAAAAGGGGGGAAATAATGCAACTATAAAAATATTGACAGATACCAAGAAGCATAACACCCAATCAATTCAGTATACTTCTTACTAGACATTGCCATAATACCAAGTGGTTTATAGTTATTCACTTTGGAATTCTGGATTTATATGCAAAAGTCATTTGATTTATAAAACAAGCAACTTTTACAATGATTACTCACAGCATCTTCCATTGTTGCGCGCCACCCTTGCATGGATGATAAACCATATCTAAGACGCTCACTTTCACCATCTCCAGAAAACTTTTCAGTTTTGGGAGTGCTGAGATATATTCCCATTCCGAACTGAATTAAAAAAAACACACACACATTAACTTTACTTTCTTGAAGAAGGGAAATAAAAGAAAACTTAAATCAAAGGAAATGATAGACAGGAAAAATAAGTGTCATTGATAATATTCCTATGACTGCAAATGCTGCATACAAATAAATAGTAATACAAGAAGCAAACAAATATATTAACCTATTCTTAAGAAACAAAGCAAATATGATGCGCAGACTTCATACCAGATGGATATTCCAAGTAATAAACACACAAAAAATAGCAGCAACTGCTTTGCAACTGCAAAAAAATAGAAACACCACTAAGTTGGAAAGGATATTAGTGCACTTGCATCCAACGTTTTGAAACCCAAACTGGTGAGAAGTTTGGGTTCCAATACAATGTAGTCAATGGCACTAAAAGACACCCTCAGGCACTAAAAGACACCTTCAGGCACTAAAAGGGGTCAACCCCACTTGGAATGTGTCTCTGGATAACATTAAATAGTCTTTGAAGGATCAGCCACCTAATTTGCCAACCGTGATGCAAAAGAGGGTAAAAATAGTAAGATGTTCACGCTCTAGTTGGTTAAACTTGAAAAAGATTCTGGATTGTTTTCTCTAGTTTTTATTATATTGCTTTCACCATAGTGCAACAGATAATACAACAAGAGTAACATATTTGTTAGAAGTTAAGAAAAAATGTTCAAAATAGCAAAGGAATGGAGAGAAATGCAAGGAAAACTTCAGCAATGCTGCATTCCAGCATAAGAAAATGTTTTAGACAAAATATAAGAAAATGTTTTTCAAGACTGAAATTAGAAAGAAGACTCCAGCCACCAAAGAGCCATCTAAGCTTTTACTTTTCTCTTCACTCACAAGATTAAAGAAAACTAGCATGAGTAATGGAAAGACAAGCAACATATCTGTATTGGAAATTGCTTCAATTCCTAGGAATTAACGTCCAGAAAAGCTGAATAGCCAGATTCAAGATTAGTGGCTTATAGTTGTTCTAGGAAGTTACATTTCTCTTTACTGCTCTTAAATGTATTTGAATCTGAAATGATTGTAAATAGAGATTCTGCCGAGTGCTTCTCCACTCAAGCATTTTCCAGAAAATCACACTGTTCAACTATATGAAAGATATAACTGTTTGCAATAAATAAAAAAATCAAAATATAAAAATTGACAAGTGCCATGAAAGTTCGATAAAGAGGAGCATGAGTTCTGAGAAATTGACGACAAACAGAAGTTCCAATTTAATGGAGGGTGAGTAACAACTTTAAAGAAGAAATTGACGTATTTAAATCTTGATTCAGCAAAGGAATTTCTGAACAAATCGACGAGTTTTAAGAATCTGGCAAAGAATCATAAAGAGAAGAAAAAAAAAGAAATTAGGATTGAAAACAAGAAAAATACGAGTATAGATGGCGAGTTGTGGTTGGAAATGATGAGTTAACAGTTTGGGGGCAAAAGAGAAAAGCGCAGAATGAATAATGAATGAAAAGAATCACAACACATCGAAATCTTCGTTTTTAAAACAAGAAAGAAAAGAAGAGATGAAGAAGAAGAGGTACCTGAGTGTGAAGTGAAGAAGATTGATGAGAAAACAGGAATTGGGAAGAAGAGAGTGAGAAGAATTCAAGGTGACCGTTCAAAGACTAAAGCCGTTTTCATTCTTTCTCTCTCTTGGATTCTCTTTGTTCTTATCCCTTTCTTATTCCCTCTTTCTGTTTCAACTATTATACACAAATTGCAAATATAAATAAATAATTTGTCAAATAATAATAAAAGATGTTTAAATGTTTTGGTGATGAACAATGCTTATCAGACAAATCCATGGCCCGGATTTGACTCCAGCCTTCTGATTCGATCTGATTCGTTGCCGAATATGACGTCATGCTTTATCTCATCATGACTTTTAATTCATAACATTTTACAGATCTTAAAAACACTATCTTAAGTTAATATATGATTATTATTTTTGTATTTTATAAAAAAATATTTAATGTATGAAAAATTTATCATTGTTAGCTATAAAAATTATTCAAATTTAGTTTAAAGATAAAAACAAAAGAAAGTAAATTTTAAAGAAATACAAGTATCTCGTTTAAGACTAAGTGCAGTAATGCGTGAAAGACATGAGAAGATAAGAAAATATACACATGAAAAAATATTAAAAAAATTCTTCCAAATTTAGTAATAAATATTCGAGTGTTTTAAAATTCTTTTGTAATATTATTATCCATTTTTCACTTGTGACTTTAGAAAACACTGAATATTTACAAAAATTGTTATACGAGAATATAGAAAGATATCTTCGTATTATCAAGTGAGATAGTTTAAGAAAATAGTTTCTTTATAAAGCAAGAAGTTATAAGGAATTTAAATTTAAAACATTAAATTTAATAAAAAAATTATGCTACAAATGTTTTTATTAACTGATATCATAAAAAACGTTATATTTTTATCCTATTAAAATTCACATACACAATAAAATACTCTATTATAAGATACAGTATCGGAGCGATTAAAGGTGAGCAAATATCTTCCTCCATTTCAAATTTTATGGATTTGTCAAAAAACAGTTCTTAAATTTTATTTTATTTTTAAATCGATTTTTTCTATCAAATTTTTAAAATTAAATATTTATTTCTTAATTTTTGTCTTTCTACAAATAGACACCTTAAACTTTAATTTTATGTTAATAAATTATTGAATTTATCGCATTTGTAAAGACACATTGAACTTTTATTGTATTTTATTTTATTTGAACTTTAAATTTTATTTCTTTTTAAATAGAAGTCTAAAATTTATTTTTATTTTAATTAATTCTTAATTTTTTTTGTTATAAGCGTTTTTATGTTAAATAATTAGCATCTATTTTAAATAAACTATTAATCTTGTTTTGGTACAATTTATTTTTGTATATTAAAATATTATAAATACTTTTAAAATAACAAGAAAAAATGAAAGGTCTATTTGATTCTTTTTATCCTAAATTTTATTATGCGTTAATGTTTGTAAATCATAATATATTTTAATTGAAAACTGTAGAAAATTATTTTATAATTCTTTAAATCATATTAGTGATATTTGAATTAATTCTTTAAATAAAAATGAAATGATAAAGTAGAATAATTATATTAATTAAATTGTAGAATGACTTTATCGGGAATCTTCAACTTTTTCCATGACAGTTTTTGAATGTATGGGGAAGTTGGGGCAACTGCAAGACAAAATGATAAACAAATTACCTTAACAAACGTGCACAACTCATATTTTTCTTCTCAAAACCAAACACGGTGTAATTAATAATAAATGGGTTAAAGCGATGAATCATGGATTTAGTTCTATAATTAGTAAGGTGAGGATTTAGAAGATAAATAATTGTGTGAAAAGGTATAAGATCGACCTTGTAATTTGAACCAGGATATTCTTTTCTTATAGTAATAATATAATAATAACAAAGGTTAAAAATATTAGAAAATTAAACACTTATTTATACATTGAATCAAATCTGAGGTACCAAAGAGAATCTTGTGAAAATCTCTGAGGTCACTTTTCTTTTTAATAAAAGATGCTTGCTCAACATGTTCCTTCAGTATCTCATCGTATAAAATACGTATCACATAATATTTGGTGTATCATACTGTATGATTTTTTATGTGACATACCACTACGTGTACAACATTTCGTTGTATTTTTTTGACAATTTCCTCAGACTGTGTTGCTGCATTTATTTCTCTCATGGTTTCAATTAATTCTCAATAATGCAGATGTAGAAGAGCATTTATTATTATTATTAGTATTATTATTATTATTATTATATTTTGGAAGCATAACAGTGAGAGGGTGAGAGGGGAATGTGTGACTTATTGATGGTATATGAGATTTTCTTTGGCATCCCACGTGAGATAGATATATCTATAATCTTGCTTTATTCACTTATGTGTATTTATTATATACATTTATACAAAAGTTGTTTTTTTTAAAGGGGAATGTGTGCTTACCGGACCATTTCAATGTATGGATTTTAATTTAATGTTTTTGGATATTTTTTATTGTGTTCCTTGTAGGAAGATGAACCTACTGGCTTCGTCTTTTTTTTTTTTTATTAGTCGTTCAGTTCACACTTCAGCTTACTCCTTTAGTCTTTCTATTGCTCCTTTAGGTCTCGGTTGTCGGATCGGAGATACATGCAGAAGGCACTCCGACGCTCAAGTCAGTAAATGACACTCGGATATCAAAGTACAATAATTAATGAGATACTTTGTTCTTGAAATATGCGTTATTTATATTATTTTAATGAGCTTGCCTTATTGGGTCGAATTAGTGAGGTGGGTCGTACTTAGAAGTGTATTACCTAATTCATAATGATGGTTTAGTTTTGCTGACCTTGATTGAGCGTTAATAGGCCGAAGGTGTCGGTCATCCTACACGGATGTATATCGTTCGGTCGGCTCGACTGTGGAAGCCGAACCTGGTGTTGACTGTTCGGTCCATACCTGTACGAAATATCATAAATTAATATTGAAAAGTTCAAGAAGATTTTATTTTTGTAGTGAGGTTTTTAATTTACTTTTATTTTCTTGTAAAGGCCAGATTGCATATTCAATTTTTTTTTTATATTTTTTTCATTTTGATGGGTTCTTTACAAAGGATTGTATATGAAATTAAATATTTCGAATGGTGTACACTGAATATAATAGTAATAAAAAATAGATGAAGTTTAAATTGTAGATAATTTGTCTTTGAAAATAAACTTCTTCGAATTAAAGCACAATAAGTGAAACATGTGAGGAATAAAGTTATTATGATAACAGATTATATAGGATGCAAAATTAGAATATTTCACTTGAAATTTTGAAGAAAAGGTGAAATAAGTCTACCTTTATCTAGGTGAAAAGGTGAATTTGAATTTATTTTATTTATATGCATTAGGTAAATAGGTTCATTATATTATTTTCACGAGACATGCGCAGTAAGATGTTATTAAAATTTTTGGAATGTGAAATATGAGATTACATAAAGAAAATATGGAGGTGCAGACAAAACCTATACATTTTAATATATGGGTTATGCGGGTCAACTCGTCCCATCCCCCACTTAGCCCGTGCGGGCTGGGGATTATGCGGGGCAGACCAACGAGTTAAAATAAGTAACTCACCTTGCGTTTTTTCTACCGACCGCGAACTGTTCAACCCACTTTGCCACCCCTACCTTTTATCTCTTTCTTAGTAATTAAATTTTTTGGGATTTTGACCACGATGGGGTTATTTTTTTGCTTTTTATCAAAATGGAGTCCGTTTAAAAAAAATTACAAATTTAGGTAAGTCGTGTCAATTTGGCACGACTTCATATGCACAAATCGTCCCAATTAGACACGACTCTGCCATGTCACACTGAAGTTGTGCCAACTTGACACAACTTTTGTCATGTCATACTGAAGTCGTGCCAATTTGACACGACTTCTACCGCGTCATATTTTTTTTCTAATTTTATTGTTTATATATTGGGTAGTAAGTTATGTAATGTTAAAAATTAATTTGATACATAATTTTCTAAGAGTGTTAGTTTTAAGGAACAAAAAATTGGATAATCAACTTATTCAAACTTTGAGCCATTAACTCCTGAGGACATTTATGCCGGACATGGTTTCTCACTAGCCAAAAAGTATATTTTGATATTTAATGTCTCATGTATGCAAATTTTTTGATATTTTGATATATAATGGCGCCGGACATGATCCATACACGATTATCCATTTCTTTTCCTTAAAACTAACACTCTTAGAAAATTATATATCAAAATAATTTTTAACATTACATAATTTACTACCCAACATATAAACAATAAATTTTTTTTCAAAAAATATGACGTGGCAGAAGTCTATGACAGGGCAGAAGTCGTGCCAAGTTGACACGACTTCAGGATGACATAGCAGAGTCGTATCAAATTGGTACGATTTGTGCATATGAAGTCGTGTCGAATTGACACGACTTACCTAAATTTATAATTTTTTTAAACGGACCCCATTTTGATAAAAAGAAAAAAAAAATAACATCATGGTCAAAAACCCAAATTTTTTATTAGGACACGATTTTTTGTTAACAGGGAAGAATGCAAGTCTGCACTTGGTGTCACTCCTTTTTTTTTTTCTTGGAAAACATGTTTCTATTTCTTTCTTTTATTATTTTTCATCTCTGATTTTGTAGTTGATCTCCATTTTTTTTTCTCAACTAGAGAATGTCAACAAGGTGATTGAGTGAAGTGAAGAAGTTGTTCTCATTCCTCATATCTGACTTTTTTTTTCTTGTGTTGGTTGCATGCAGTGGGATGTTAGCACATGTGAGATCAATGTTTAATACATAATTTTTGTTAGACAGAATTCATAATGTTATGTTTGATTTGTGAGTTAGGTGTCTCAAAGCAAGTTTGACTTTCTTTAATTTTTTTTAAGATTTTGGAGTAATTCAATGAAGAATACAAAAATTAAGGTAAAGGTATCTAACGCTTTTGTATATAGTCATTTGAATTGATTTAGATAGGTTGATTTGTTTTGAGATGGATATTTAAAGTAGAAATTAATTCAGTTAGAAATTTTATATGAAGCTATTATAATTGTAGTATTGTTGTGGTTAATTAGAATTTAAACGTGATATTGCTAGAATTTAAAGTTTAAAGTAATTAATATTGATGTTATGAGAAGTAAAACATGTTATAATGAATGCTTTAGTTAAACTTGGTTGAAATTGTATGAATATGACAAATGTTTAAGCACTTGAACTATGATTATATTACATGTTTTTCGAGTTTGAGATAGTCAATTTGAGCTAGATCAATGCTATACGAGTTTTGACCTTAATGTAATGTTAAATATTGTTTTAAATTTGTTGAAGTTTGAAGTGATAAAATGTTTGAAGTTTGTTAAATATTGTTGGAAATTAAGAACATTTCCAACTAAATCCTCTTATATAACTTATTTACCAATAACACGAAAAAGTATGGTAAACTGACTAAATTTTTTATGTTTGACCAAAAGTGTGTGTATAAAAAGGTTTCCATCATTGGGCTTGCACTAAATATGAGGCTGATTCTCCCTGCACCATATCATGCAACCAACACACTCACATGAAATGTCCATTTTGCCCTTAATAATTTTAAACTTTTGTCTTTCGGATATATCCGTAAGTCAAATTACAAAGTTGCAAATAAATAAATCCATAACTAATATGTGACTTTCGGATTTCACCATCCGGAAGCTTATTTGGACAGCATAAATAACCTTCCGGATATCAAGATCCGTAAACAAACATAAATGAGTTCCAGATCTCAATCCTCGGCACCATTTACAGTACACCATTCCGGATACAAAAATCTGGAACTCATAACTCACTTCCGGATATGACCATCCGGAAACTTAAATGAAATATGAAAATAATCTTCCGGATTTAAATCCGGAATGTGTAAAAATGACTTCTGGATATTGAAATCCGTAAGCAAATGTGTGAAAAAAGGTAGAATGGGATTTTAAAATTTTTGTTGGGTGGGAGTCAAAATTGATTGGGTGCAGGAAGCAATTGCCAAAATATGAAGGCTAAGTTAAGAAATTGAAATCAAGAAGCTTCCAAATTTGGAAGTTTGTGGACTAGGAGTTTTACAACACCAGAAGCACACTCAATATAGCACGCTTGGAAGAATTTTGCCACTACCAGAATAGCTATTAACTAAGATCCTTGAAGAACAAAATTTTCAATGTCATGAATTTTGTATATGGCTTGAGCCTAATGTTGCACTGTACACAGTCACACTACATTGTAGATGGTTTCTAAGACTTTGCAACAGATGGATAGCAAAATGTGGCCATGGAAAAGAATGAAACTCGTTTAAAAGAGGTAAAAGCAAACAACCATGTGTAAGCTATATACAGTGAGTGTTGTGTTTTTACTGACGAAGCTTTCTAAGCAACCACTTCTTTCTCAAAGAGATATCCAAAGCTAAAAATATCTTTGCCTTCGTCTCATCTTCCAACAGATCAGAAGCATCCATTACTAACTCCTCATCTATGTCTGGCATAGCCTGAAGAACACTCAAAGCATCTTCAAATGATGATTTCTTCTTCTCTCTCTTATTGATCAGTGCCTTGACAGCACTAGCCATCTCAGACAACGCTTCTTTCATTCGCAGCTTCTTTTTGGGAAGTGTTGAGTCTCTAGACATCGTACCAGGCCTTTTTCTGACATGGTGTGTCCTTTTCTGACATGGGTTTTGCTTATCTCCAAATAATATTTGAGCGTAGCCAGTGATATCCTTATCAGTTTCCCTTGGCCTTTCTGTGTCTTGGTTCGATACTTCATTGTTACTAGTCACATCTAAATTTCCATTTGTTTCATCGGCAACATTGTCAACTTCATTGCTGCCACTCACCACCAAATTCCCAAATGATCCATCAGTATCATTTTCCCTTCCCCTGCCCATATCTTGCTCTGATATGTCAATATCGCTAATATTAACCAAATTTTCAGATGTTTCATCCATACCCACTTCAATGGTAAAATCATTTTCTTCAATCAACTGAAGCTGCTCCAGATCACTCACTTTGTTTCCGAAAATCTTGCATAAATCATGGAAAAAATACAAACATTTGTTTTTATATGAGATGGCATCTGGGTGATCCTGCAAATATCATTCAGCAACAAGTTGTAATCATAATATTTTGAAGAAACGGTATTTGAAAACTATTCTACCATAGGCTCCTTTGCAAGCCGACACCTATAATCATGAAAATGGGATACTTGGAAGTGGGGAAGAGTACTAGAGTAGTAAAAGAAATAAAATAATTTGAGAAAACTGCGAGAGATGATATCATGGTTCTAAATCTTGGATAACTGTGTGTAACTCCTGTTCCCAAGAATGCTATAGCAGGTAGCAGATAGCCGCTATTTTGAATATTTTTATAGTTTATGCACACTATGTACATATAAATACTAAAAAATTAATGACATTCATAAGGAAGAACAAAAAGGTCTACGGCAGCAGCTATAGTGGGCAGGGGCTGCTCACCACTATGCCACTATAGCAGTGCTGTAGACCACTATTTAAAACCATAGACGATATCAAACAAAGAATGCTGTCAAATGAGAAAGGACCAAACCTTAATATATGCATCCCAGACATCATCCTCAGCAATTATTGTTTGTAGGGTTTCATTCCATGCAAACTCATTGTGACTGAGAATGTTGCAGATGTCATCATGCTTTTTCATCAAGCATAAATATTGATCCATTATAACCTTCTTATCAGATTGGAGTCCCCATCTGGCGTTAAATGCTTGGGCCACACGCATCCAAGCTTCCTCATTGAATAAATTTTCAATCCGATTTCCATTATTTACTTGCTCAGTCATAAGGTCAACAAAACGGCGTTCCATTGTAGAACCAGCATCATAAACATTTGAAAAAACGTCATTCTTCTGTTCACCTTTAAATGAGAAATATCCATAAGATTTTGGAACACCATCTAAATTTATATGGAAAACACTTGATTCCCAAAAAAAGCCAATGCATTTTACCCTATAGAACATTTCGCAAGTATAGTGGTGACAATGCCATAAATGAGAGATATGTTCAATGTCAACCATTGCTCAACTTCCTATCAAAATGTAATAGTGCATTTTGGTGGTAGATGTGTTAGAATAGGATACAACAAGACATGGGATTCTATTTTATATTTGGAGCATCTGAAGAAAAAAAAAGAGAACAGGATGAGGTTAAAAAAACGATAGATTTTCCATTCCATCTTCAGAGGAAAAACAAACACAACAACCTAAGCCTAAGTGGTTAAATCAATTTGGTGTAGAATTTTGAACATCCAATTGGCTAGGAAACAAAAGAAAAGAACCAATGAAGGAAAGCATGTGGAGGTTAAAGAAAATAACCTGACGCCTATTTGTTGCTTAATATTTAAAATTTTAGGTGTAATTTGTGAAATTATTCCCTTGACCTTTGTGATATTGAATTCATGCCAAATTTTGGTTGGATATAAGAGGTTTGCTTTAGAATTTGCCTCGAAGTAAAATAAATATTATCAGCAGAAAAGAAAATTTGAAACCTCTAGAAGCAGAAACTAACAGGTAGTTGGGGATGTAAAGGAAAATACTAAATACATTCATGCCACACTCATCAATCTACCAGCCTGTGTTATACAAGATAATGCCTTACTGTAGCAAGTAATGTGAAAAACAAGCCTGCTATCAATGCTGGTAAGTCTATACTGAGTTGTGCATTATGTGCTAAATAAATGGAGATATCTTGTATCAGTACCTTTCGCTCCAAATATGATACGCAAGTTCCCGTAGTCGGGCAAGGTTTTAACTCTAAGCGATCGAGCTTCAGGGTGTGCCTGCATGAATTATATGTTAACGTGATAATAGAACAATAAGTCACAAGAAACCTGATCAGAGTAGGAAATGGGTCGGTCACCTTTGTATAAGAATCCCAAACATGATCCTCTGCATCAATCATTTCTCTTGTATCATCCCATGAGAACCCACCATGCTGAAGAAGATGGTTGACATCATTGAACTGTTTCCTCAAATGTTTGTAACGATTCTTCAGAACATCTTTGTCATATTGAGAATTGAATCGTTCATTGAAAGATGTAATCATGTCATTCCAAGCCTGGGAAATGAATGTCTGCCCAAGTCTATTTCCATCTTTCACTTGCTCCAATAACAAGTTAATGAGGCATCGGTCCATCAGGGGTGTCCAATATGTTCTAGTTCGGTCAGTGCCATTTGGGTTGCGATTTCCTTTTGCTTCACCTTCAGGTACATGATCACATAGGCAACTACTTAGTTCTCCAAAGATCTTAAGGCCTAAGATATCAATTATAACAACATATTCAATAAATGACAAAAGAAGAAAAGGGATCCCAGATACAATCTACCCATGCTAATTATGTAGCTTGTTCAAACATTCTCACATCTCAATTAGATTCGTAAATATAAGTTTCTGACTAGTTAAAAATATAAAGCACCTATAGACCAAACATGCCTTTGGTATTTCCATGCAGTAAATACATCTGAAGTGACAATGTTACAATTGCAACAAGGGGAACTGAAATTCTCTTTCGAAGTTGAAATTTTAAAACCCACACGTTCCAAACAAATTCTTTTCTTTAAATATTTTTATGTTCAGTTACACCTCCATACAAGTATAATAATATATTGGACGATTCTTCATTAGTTTTTCATGACCGATATGGCGCAAACTGATCATTTTGCTTTAGAGAATGCAAGAAAATAACATAATAAATTGAACAAGATGATGAAAGCTTTTCATTGATACACACCAGCCTTTGTTCTTTTTGATATGACATCTTCATGATTTTTCTCCAGTTGCAAATTACTGATCTCATTTTCAGACACGTTTCTGAATATTAATTCTAAATCACGATAGTTTGGCAAAGTTTTCGATCTATATATTCGTGCATGCGGATGTGCCTACAAAATTTTTAAGTTAATCAGTGCTGAGAATCATGTATATCTTATGCTCATTCTTATTGATCACATACCTTGACATAAGCACCCCAGAAATCATCATCAGCCAAAAGCATTTGTTGTTGTTCATTCCACGAAAAGCCTTGTTTTACAAGATTTGTTATATCACGGTAGTATTTCAACAGTTTCTTGAACCGATTCTTTAAAACCCTTCTACCATGTTGACAACCAAATTTAGCATTGAAAATGGCTAGCATATCTGTCCAAGCTTTTTTATTGAATCCATTGTCCACTTGATTGCCCCTACCCAACTGATCAACCATAAGCTCTATAAAAAACTGGTCCATAGAAGCAGTCCAATCCGTCCTGGTACGCTCACTACTTGGTATAGCGATGGCTCCTGTTCCATCAGCTACAATCACAGAATACATTAGTAACATCAGCTTCCATTACTACTAAACAATTAACTAAATTCCTTGCACTTATCACCGGAAAAAAATGCTGTTAACAAAAGAAAATAGTACAAGTAGAGAGAGTTTAAGGGGCTTTTATGGTGTCAGCCAATAAAAAATTCTTATGTATGTTAAAGTTTCTTTATTTTTACAATAACTACTCTAAAAATCATGCCTAGCCGGACTTTTTATTGGTTGACATTACGTTGACTCTAACTTAATCTCTGTTCTAAGCATTAGGGTGGAAGCAATACTCACCCAAATGCAGTTCTTGCAATTTATCATCAAGGCGTACGTCATTGCTAGATAAACTATATCTTCCATCAGCAACAGTGTGGCCATATATGGCACACAAATCATCAAAGTTCAACACTGGTTTTGTTCTGTAGCATCTAGCATCAGGGTGAGATTTCAAATAAATATCCCAAGCAGAATCATCATCAGCCACGACCATTTGCCGGGCAGCATCCCATGAAAAACCGAATTCAGAAAGAAGACTCTTGACATCATTGAACTGCTTCCACAAATTGGCATACCGTGTTTTCAAGACATCTTTGTCGAACTGCGAACCAAAGTTGGCATTGAACGAGGTGAGCATGTCTGTCCAAGCTTGCTTGTTGAAAGTGTGGCCAATCCTGTTTCCTCTCTGCAAATGCTCCAACATGAGATCAATGAAGTAGCGTTCCATTAATGGAGTCCACTGCATCCTTGATCGTTCGGTGCCATTGCTTAAACAACTTTGGCTTTGGCCACTCATTGTTTGTTGCTTACCAAACACCAAAGTTGCGTGTATTTTTCAGCAACAGTGCCCACATGCATAAAAAGCATTTCGAAGCATCAAAATCACGACTTTGGAGTTTGAACATAAAAGGGGTGGAAAAAGTTTGGGGCTTTTACAGTGGCGATGATGAGAGTCAAGTGAGAGGGGGTGAGTCCAAGTTTGGGCAATATTGAAATCTTAACCCTAATCCAGAATAAGGGATGAAGCCCCGCGCAGCATTCATCGTTTGTTTGGTTATAGCTGCATTTATAATCAGGGCTTGGACTTGGGCCTAAATATTCAACTAAAATCACCACAAGGCTTTTTTCTTCCTGCACCCCATATTGTAAAAGACTCTTTCTTCTTACACCTCCATACCTTCTTGTGCCACCCACATACTAAATGTGAAATACCATTTTATCCTCTTTTTTTCCACCCTTGAATTTGAAATAATAATCCTATGGATTATGTAATCCGGATACAGAAGTCAATTTCATATTTAGAAAAGACTTCCGGATTATGTAATCTGGAAGCTAATAACACATTTGAAAAAACAGCTTCCAGATTACATAATTCAAAAGTTAATCTTATGTATAGAAAAGACTTTTGAATTATGTAATCCGAAAGCTAATCACAAAAAGACTTCCGGATTACATAATCCATAAGCTAATTCTGGATCTAGAAAAAGACTTCCAGATTATGTAATCCAGAATATTGAGAAGGGTATTTTTGGAATATGAAAAACTTATGGGGGTGGCACAAGAAGGTATGGAGGTGCAGGAAGAAGCAGCCATTGTAAAAATAGTAAACTACTCTCCCATGCTGCATCATCCCACTGTTGTTGTCCCTGACACTGGTTCACTCTTTTGGAGGAAGAAGAAAAAGAAGAAGAGAGAGAGAGAGAGAGTAAAATGAGATTTGGTTGGAAGTTTGTTCTGAAAATTCCAAAAGGTATCATTTATGGTATAGAAAGCTTGTTACGAAGAATCCTTTTATCACATTTCTCTAAAGTTTCACATTAAAGTTTGAATAATTAATAAAGTAAATGGATTATACTAATTATATCAAAGTATCATTAAATCTAATATGTATTTAATCATCAAATGAATATTCATCTGGTTCCTAATTTGATTCTAAATTAAGAACACACAATTTGCAATCACAACAACATGCAAACCCAAAACTATAAAAAAGAGAAGGAAAAACTTATAACTATAAACAATAGGTTAAAACTCAATTTGGTTTGTTTGATTTTGACTTTGTGAATTAAATATCAATATTTAATTCTCCATAAATAAAAATCAACAAGCAAAATTCAGAAAAAAAGAAGACCAAAAGTCAACTTTTGAGAAAAAAAGTAAATAAAAAGATAATTCATAAAACTTTAGAATTTCGTAAATTTAAATGGTATGAAGAACGTAGACCTAGGTGTGGATTGTAATTATGTTCATAAGTTCAATTAGGGTTTAAGCTAATAAAAAAAAAAGTTAATTCGCATGTTACTTAACAAAATTTCAGCAAATCTTCCTCAACTTTCAAAATCCTAAAAAATAGTAGACAATTCAAAATTCAGCAAGCCATATGTCCATTTTGAAACTTTGAAAATGTAAAGTCTAATGAAACTAAAAAAAAACAAAAAAATAATAACTACATACAAAAAAGTTATTATTAAAATAGTGAGCAAAGATCAAATAAGTCGGAAATATAAAATAAAAACAAATATGTACAACCAATTTATTACTATCGAAAGAAAATGAGTTAAAAACTAAAAATAAAGCATATGGAAATTGCATTCACTATACAACAAAGTTATAAGTGTGTGTCATAATAGAGTTAACACTGACGATGAAAAAAAAAATTAAAATATTATGAAATATTATAGAAAAATCGAAAAAAATAATTTATGAAACTGGATTTAGGTTAAGAAATTTGTTATGTAAATTGTTAGTACCTATCACGCTTATAGTAAGATGATACCTTTAATTAAATATAAAAAAATATGATTTTTGAAATGTTTATTTTTTTTCCAAAAATAAAATAAAGATATATGTGAAATTAAAGAAAATATTTAAAAAAAATTATTTGGACTATGTAGTTCTAAAGTTCAAAATATGTTATTTGAAAAATGTTTTTTTTTTTAATTTTGAAATTTTAATATTTATTAGATTTGAAGTTTTTATGATTCACGTTGATTAGTATGAACAATTATATTTACTATTCTTACAAATCATACTTTAAACGGAGATAATATAAATTATACAGTGATACCACCGCATATTATTGTGTGAATTTATTTAGAAAAAACGTATTTTTTAATTTTTCAAAAAAAATATATTAAGTAGAAGATTATACAGTCATTCATGAATATAAAAAAATTCTGAATTGAAAATAATACATTTTGGAAAAATTTATCCAGAAAAGATTATTGTGTTCCGGAAAGGGGTCTGGAATATAATTTTATATGTACCCCATTTTGTTAAGGGTATTTTTGTCTTTTCTCCTGTAATTGGGTGCAATTATATGGTGCAGGAAGCAATTGCCTATATGTTTTGGGGTCAAAAAACTATTTAGAATACTCTTCTCCTTCATTAGTTGGTTGGTGGGTCGCATTACACTTTACCTTCTTTCCTTACAAACTCTTTATTCCTCCTTACTTGTCTTACCTTTCACTGTTCTCGTAGTCCAGACTCGGATGGTATATGCAGCAGATTAAGTCAGTAAAAATATTCGGCGCTCGGTTGTCAGAGCACTGGATGTACCTAAATTTTGGAATGTGTGTTATTTATATTATTTTAATGAATATTTCTTATTAGGTCAGATTAGATAGTTGAACTGTGTTTAATAATACATTACCTAACTCTTAATCATAGATTAGCTTCGTAACTAGATTTTGCGTTGTTAGTCAAATTGATGGAGACATTGACCTTTAGTCAATCCAGTAATGAGGACTAAGGCCCTGTTTGTTTCTGTGCAAAGAAAAGTAAAGTTTCACTGTGCCAATGGAAAGCTCGAAAACCAATGTAAAATGACACGGAATTCAAAAAAAATTCACGCTCTAAACTTTCTTCGCTAAGTTGTGAAGAAAGTTGAATATACATGTATATTTTTAATTAATTAATTACAATTTACTATTTTACCCTTTTTTATTTTAAATAAAATATTATTATTTTATTTAAAATAGAATTATAATTTAAATATAAAAAATATAATTAAGATTATAAAAAAAAAATTCTTCTAAAATAACATAATTAATACTTTTTAATAATAAAAAAAATAAATTTATATAATAATTATATTAATTAAAAAAACTAAAAATAATAATAATAATGTTATTTAATATAAAAATATTTTTTATCAAATATTTATAATTATAAATATTTAAATAATATTATAAATAAATAAATAAAATTAATTTTTTTATCAATTTTTAAATGTAAGGACAAATATGTAAAGTTACAGTTTTATCAATTAAAAAAAATACAATTTCAATCACACCCATCATATCACTTACAAACTTTCATAAACTTTCCTCCCACTTTACACT
The DNA here is from genome assembly GCF_000499845.2 of Phaseolus vulgaris. Taxonomy (NCBI): domain Eukaryota; kingdom Viridiplantae; phylum Streptophyta; class Magnoliopsida; order Fabales; family Fabaceae; genus Phaseolus; species Phaseolus vulgaris. The sequence continues at coordinate 14,026,011 of NC_023751.2, read as the reverse complement.
TTATTTACCTTAATCCAAACACCCTAACTTTCTTTACACTTTCCTTTCAAATCATCACAAATCCACTCCCTCATTTCCACTCCCTAATCCAAACAAAGCCTAAAAAATAAAATCGCTCTGGCCGCAATGTATCTCTATTTATTTGTTTATTTATTTTATATCTCTTTTTGTTACTTTATATCATTAACCATTATAGTTATTTTTATCTTTTTTTCTGATTCACCTTTTGCATTATCGATATTAATACATAAATAAAATACGAACTTTTATAACTGATGTACATAGTTTTGTACAATTTTTTCTTTACTTATAAAATTTTCCTAACTGTTTTACTTCTATTAAAAATGTTTTTCTAATTATATTTTCAGCGTGAAAAGTTGTCAACCCAATATGTAAGTATTTTCACTATTTTAGTATAAAGAACTAAAGAAAAAGGAAAAAAAATAATATTGAAAGAGAAGTAGAGACTCACCAACCAACGACATTTTATGATACTTTAGAAAAGCTGCCATTTTTTGTTTGGCGTCCACCGGCAGTTAAAAATCACGAAAAACCTTTCTTACATTTTGTTTTTTTATTGTGTTTTCCAACAACTATAAAAAAATAAAAATGTATTTAAAAGATACAATTATTTATAATACAATTAATTTCTCTATTTTTAATTCTATTTCTCTCAAACCAAATAGTTCTTATTTTATTTTTCTCATTTAATTTTCTCTCTCCATGAAACACAATTTATTTATAGTTATAAACAACCAAAAATGGTATGAGAATCATTAACCACGGCAAAAATAACATAATCATCACTTGATCCAATCTTGAACATGCTTTAATAAAAAATGATACATATAGCATAACTTCTGTGAGACATTTTCTATATGCTTCCTTCCTCCATTGATATTGTGTATATATATGCCTCTCAAAAATCATTTACCAACACAATATTAACTCAGCCATGAACACTTACACTGCAGACAATTCTTACACACTATAGCAACTCATACTCATTGATGAGCCAGGTGATATGAATGGTATGAGTTAAATCATGGATTTCTATGTGCAAGAGAGATGATAATTCAGCAAATAGCAGAGCAAATTCCTTCATTTCTCTCTGATTGTGACCTTTACACCTCCTAAATCACGTTTGTAAGTGTATATTTTCATCAAGCATCATTGTTAATCAGATATCTGAAAACAGCAAATTCACGGGATACCCAAATTCAAAGATGGGAGGAGCAGAACATAGTCTTTGGTGAAAAACATTACAATTTTTAATAAAAATCTGATGAATCCATGATCTTTAACAGACTTTACACAGTATGGTCACATGAATTCTCTTTCCCTGTATTTGGTTGAAAGAAAAAATAATTGTTTCTTGAAGGGTTTTTTTCCTAAGCAAAGAGACACACAGATTTGAAGTCAGAACAAGTATCATTGTTAATAAAAATCTGATTAATCAATGATCTTTAACAGACTTTACACAGTATGGTCACATTAATTATCTTTCTCTGAGTTATTGGCATAGTTTAAAAGGTCAAATCTTTGATGATTCCTTTCACAATACATGGTTGAGAGCCATGAAAACTGCACTCTAGGTATGTTACATCTCAGCTTAATTTTTGTCTCTGCCTAAATCTTTTCTTGACAAAGAGATTCTGAACATGCAATGAGAGGGTTATCTGCTTTTTCAAATCAATCAAAAGTTCTAAGAAAAATATTCAAATCTCGCCAATATAATACTAAATCCTAGAAATCAAATCACTTTCACAATAAATAGGATAAATCTGATAAAACAATCTATAGTTCAATAAAAGAAACAGCAGATAATGAAGAATTGATAAAAAAAAAATCTGATTTATTTCTCTCTGTTTTATTTTGTCTCCTTTCACCCCTTCATACATAGATGATACCAGCGATAAATATTAGGTTTTAGGAAGATTTGTAGTCCTGGAGGAAACACAAGGCAAACCCAAATTGGAAAAGCAACAGGAGGAGAAACGGAATCCCTTACCCAGAGCATGGACAGAGAAATTTTATTGCTAGTATTATCACTATTATTGTTACTACTAGGGTGAGATTGAGGGTGATGGATTGAGTTCAGTTACAGAAACAGAGAAACAAAGAGATGGCGATAGAAAGGGAAGAAGAAGGAGAAGAAGAAGAAGAGTGAATCAATTGAGAACGCGACCAACCACAGGATACTTAGCTTGAAACTTGTTCTCCCAATCGTTGAGAACTCCGATCTCCTTTTCCGAGAGGCCGTCCAGGGAGGGCGAGATGTCGTCGTCGTTCTTGCTCATCTTGGCGAGGGCTCTGCTGGCGTCCTTGCCGGCGAACATGGCGTAGGCGCCGCCGGGACCGTAGAAGGATTTTCCGGTGGTGACGTCGTAGACGCGGCCCTTGACGGCGACGTAGATGGGCTTGGAGGGATCGGTGCCGTTGTACTGGCTGAGCTGGTGAGGTGTGAGGTCCATTGGGCTTAGCAGCGTTGATGAGAAGAGATGAGATTGCGATTGCGATTGAGATGAGAGAATTCAGAATATAAACTCACTGCTTCACCTTTCATTCTTTTCAACAACTTGTCCTTATTACACATACCCCACCCTTCACCTACTTTTTTTTCACTTACTTTATTATTCTTATCAAAATATAATATATTTATATATATTTTTTATTTGGTAGACTTAGAAATAAATATATTTATATATATAAAGTTGTTGTATGAAATGTGAGTTGTAAATGTATTATTATTTAAATATGTTTATTTCTTTATTTTAAATTACTTATTCAATAAAAAATATGTTTGAAAGAAAGAGAGTGAAAAAGAAAGAGAGAATTAAAGTTAAAATTTGTAAATTTTGGATTAGGTGATGCTACACCTCCATTCTACCATTCTACATCACATAACATAATCTTTTGAAAGGGAGTGTTGGTGAGATGTTTTTTAGGTGTAGAGATGTCAAATTTTTGGTGCATCTCATTGTTTCACTTGCAAATCACTCTTCAATTCAGCTCTTACCTCTTGCAACTTCTTCTACCTCTCTTTATTAGTATATTCAAAGGAAAATGGTTTTTTTACACCTCATGCTCCACCCTACACCCACTAAATATTAATATTTTTTTTTTGTTTTTTTAATTTTGAAAATTATTTTAACATTTTACATTTTGCCTATATTTTCATTAAAGAGATTTTTTCATTTTTTATTACAAATTTTAATATTTAGTTGTGGGTGTAAAGTGGAGCAGGGTGTCAAAATATCATCACCCATATTCAAACCTCCTCGTAAAACCAACACAAAAATCTTTCAATTATTTCAACAACAAATAGTTGCACTTCGATATCAAAAAACAAGCGTGACTGCACTCATTACACGTTAAAAGTTGGGAGTTATTCTTCGCTACAAAATCTCATCTCTTACACATTATAATACATTGACTAAATCATCTAAAGCACATAAACCTATCGGTACAATAATCTTATAATCCTACTCCCATATATCTATACCAAAAATACTAATGTAATATTGCCCTGTCTAGAATATAAATTTTTTATTTTTTATTGTGCAATCCAAAATACAAATTTTGTATATTAAATTGCACATTTCAGAATACATAAAATCACAAATGTTAATTTTTCGATTTTGTAATATGTGAAGTCTCCACATTCCATATTCCATAATTAAAAGAAATGCCAATGAAAAAGGATAACTTTGATATTTTTAGAAGTATGGAGGTGCATGAAGAAAACATGGAGTTGAGGAAAAATACATGGAGTGGAGGAAGAATTTGCCTATTTAGAGTTAGGACTCTTTCTTCCTACACCTCCATACCTTCTTGTGCCACCCCCATACTAAATATGAAAATACAATTTTATCCTTTTCTTTTCACCCCCTTGGGTTTGAAATAATAAGCCTATGGATTATGTAATCCGGATATATTCCGGATTACATAATCCAGAATTCAATTTCATATTTAGAAAAGACTTCCGGATTATGTAATCCGAAAGCTAATAACACATCTGAAAAAAAGGCTTCCGGATTACATAATCTGGAAGTTAATCTTATGTATAGAAAATACTTTCGGATTATGAAATCCGGAAGCTAATCACAAAAGACTTCCGGATTACATAATCCATAAGCTAATTCTGAATCTAGAAAAAAGACTTCCAAATTATGTAATCCGGAATATTGAAAAGGGTATTTTTGGAATACGAAAAATTTATGGGGGTGGCACAAGAAGGTATGAAGGTGCAGGAAGAAGCAGCCTAGAGTTAGACATCTAACAATTGGGCTAAAGATCCAACAACATGTGGACCTTTGGGCTCCCCTTCAATTTGTTTTATAGAAGAGTTCCTTGAGTTTTTTGGGAATTTCTCCTACACCTTCATAGTTTTTTTTTTCTGCAGCCTCATAATTATTGTAATCTCAAAAATATTCTTTTTCTTTTGTATTTTGAATTCTATAACTCAGAAGTATTTTTGGATTTAGAAATGACGTTCAAACTGTAGAATTCAAAATGCAAAGTTGACTTATGAATTTTACAATTCGAAAGTCTTCTATAAATCCAAAAATAACTTCCAAATTATTGAATTCAGAAGTCAATAAAGTTAACTCTGTATTCCGAATTTTACAATAACTTTGAAAGTCATTATATATGTAGACTAAAAACTTAAGGCTATTCTTATTTATGTTTTATTTGGATTATGGAGTAGATTTGAGAGAGTGAATTTGAGATGAACTGAATGAAAAATGAGCTTTTTTAAATTAAGGTAAATAAAGTAAAAAGTATAAAGAAAATTTATGAGTGATGAGATAGATGCCGACCAAAAAAATAAAAAATAAAATAAATGAATGATGAGATAGGTGTAATTAAAATTATATTTTTTTAATTGATAAAATTATAAACTTACAAATTTACTTTTATATTTAAAAATTATTAAAAAATTAATTAGATTATTTATTTATAAATTAAATAACATTATTATTTTTATCTTTATTTTTTATAATTAATATAATTATAATATAATTTTATTATTATTATTTATAATTATGTTATTTTATAATAATAATTTTTTTACAGTTTTAATTATGTTTTTATATTTGAATTATAATCTTATTTTAAATAAAAATAATAACAAACGGAGCCTTAACGAAGAAGCTTATGGAGTGCAGGGACTTAAGAATCATTTTTTTTATTTTACTAAGGGTAAAATGGATTTTTCACTTAAACATGTTGTATGAGACATCTCCACTGTCCTTTTCCCATGTTTATTACGGACAGTGTTTTCTTTATAACAACAACGATCTTTTCATTCATCTTCTTTAGTCTTTCTTCTTCTTCTTCTCATTATTATTGCAGAGAAGACTTTTTAATATGAGTAGGTGCGTCTCTTGTAGCACCGCTTCTGCATTCATTCGCAACAAGAGTTTGTGCAAATCACCAACTCAAATTCCAATTCCAATCAATGCAGTAACGGTCAACAGAACTTCTCGCCTGCGCGTCCACGTTTCCATGGTGGACTCCTCCTCTTCTGATTTCGCCAAGCGCATCGAACGAGCCTGGTTAATTTCCAAGGTTCAATCTCTTTCTTTCTCCCCTCGTTCTAACTTCGTTTTAGGGTTTTTCCTTTTCATAAACTTGCTTCCCTTTTTAGAATTTTTAATTTTATTCTATTTACGTGGTCAAATTCTTTTAATCATATCGTAGAATTCGAAGGCTATGTTCATAGATTAGGTAGTCAAATAATCAAGTCTTGTGGCTATGCCTGATCAGTTATCCTTCCAAGGTTCCTTTCTTAATGTGTTTTTGTGGAGAATTTTGACCAACCATGGTTATTATCTGGGTTGTAAGTGAGGTTAATTTTGATACACTCAGTGTATAAATCTTTACCCTATCTTAATTTAAGATTAGGTTTTAAATCTGTGTGTTCGAATATAATTCAATGCTAAATAGAACGAACATGTTTATCAGAGGGCACCATGAATCCGTGATTAAGTATTAACGCTGGGATTATTAAGCTGTTCCTGTATAGTTATGCAATCGATATCAATAGGCGAGGTATTTTGTAAGATAAAGATTATTTTTCATCGTACACCAAGTTTAAAATTTATGAAATTCACTTTGATGTTTGATGTTTCTGTGCTGGTCTTTGATATATTTGTGATGCTTGCAGCAACCAAGGCCAATCGTGTGTTCATCTTGCGACTCAAAAGGGCATATCGAATGTAAATGGTGTGCGGGTACTGGTTTTCTTATTCTTGGTGATAACATGCTTTGCGAAGTCCCATCCAGAAACACTACCTGTATCACATGCACTGGAAAGGTACCTCTCTATGGCTAAACTAACGTGATGAACTCACTTCACGTGTAAATTCTTAGCATGACGGTTTACTCGGTGTTTAATTTTGGCCTTAATTTGTCATTATTCAGGGTTCAATGTGCTGTTCTGATTGTCAAGGAACAGGCTTTCGTGCAAAGTGGTTGGGAGAACCTCCTACTTCTTAGTACCAAAACTACCACTCAAATGGTGGTGTGGCATGGCTTCTAAGTCCTGAGAATTGTAGTTATATTATACCTCGTTTTACTTGTGTCTGACAGATGCAGCAGCCTCTTTAGCTCGCAGAATACTTTTACTTTGAAAAACATTGTCTGGTTATTCATTTTTTAAGATTGAATTGTTACTAAAAGCAATCAATTAGTACTATCTTTGTATGTTGATTAACTTGTATAAATGTCGTTGTTTTACCAAATGAAATGAAAGCTTATTCTCCCTGACAGAACGCATTATATGAAGTCATGATCGGTATGAATTTTAAGGGGACCATCCTGTTGAGGTAGCAGATTTTTTAACTTCAAAGTTTCTTCTTATTTTATTTTATAATAAATAAATTTTATCTGATAAAAATATCCCTTGGCGAAATTGTGTTTGTTTAGTTACGATAAAATAAAATAAAATCAGGTTTATTTACTTCTAAAGCACAACACTGTGGGTGAAAAATGCAACTTGTATTGATTTTGAAAGTATATGAAATTTTGTAACAAACATATTTTTGTATAAAATCTTTCAAATATAAAATTACCTCACCTCAAATTTAATTTTTTAAAATAAAAATGACTCAAATCCATACAAATGCTGTGCCAAGCCCAATCAATCTGCAACTCATTTAGTCATTACATACAAGTATTAATTTGAACAACTATTTTTCCAACTTGTCACTCACAATCTCCTATGTGTCCTAACAAAGTTTGTAGTGTTCATTGTAATGGCGGTTGAGCAAGCATAGACTCCTATAGAGCACAGGGAAGCAGATGCCAAGAGAATGGCCTTCCACTGTTTCCCAGATACCAGAATTGCCAAAGCGACTAATGTAACTGCCACAGCTGAAAGGGCATTTTGCCAAGCTTGGAAAGCTTTGACAACGGTTCTACATCCTTTGCAATGTATCACATGCCTAAAATATCTGTTGGCTAAATTTGGGGCATGCAATGTTCCAATAACCCCCTTGGCCGGTGAGGAAGCTGATTGTCCTGCAACGAGTCCAGCAGGTGCATGTTCAACCACAGCAGGCTCTTTGGGCAAAGAGATAGTGCTGTGACCAAAATAATATGGCATCCCATGCCCCACTTTGTCCATCCACTTCCTGTATTCAGCAACCCATGTGTCTGATGATTTCAGATTCAGATATAGTTGCTTTGTTGGAACCTTCTCTTTCAAGAGAATTTCATTCTGAGATGATAAGAATCCCATGTCTTGCTCAAAAACCTTGCATGCATTCTGATGGAAGTACCACTTTGGAAACACTTTTACTAGTGGAGATGATTTTGTTGATCCAAACCTCACTATAAGCATGGATTTCCCTTGCCCAGTTGGTCTACAAAGGAACAGGCCACTGAAGTAGTTTGTTTCACCATTCTTATCAACAAATTCCTTGTTATTTTGTAGAACACATGGAGCCTCAAACCGCAAGAAGTTACCCTTGGATCCCTCTTTCTCAGTGCCCCACCAACCTGCAAACCCTCTATCAGTTCGCTCAGTCACCTCAAAACCCAGCGGCTGAGCATTCTCCCTTTTTGCGGTCCAATCCGTTCTGTCATGCGAAATTGGGACATGAGCAGGATCCATCAGGTTCTCCAGAAGAATAGAGTGATCGTAAGGGAGTTCATGAGTTGTTGAAACGTCTCGAAATCCCGGCCTTGCAAAGTTCTCAAACCAAGGTAGTTTACTATCATTTGGAGGTGTCTTGAGGGACATCCACACCCAAATAACACCTTGAGAGTCCCTCACTTCATATGTTTTAACACAAGCTGTCCTAGGTATTTTGGCATCAGCCGGAAGCTGTTGAAAACAGAAAAAAAAAATTGTCACTTGTCAGCATCATGTGGCCTTAAGCTGGGAATGGGACTTTGATTTAGCTGAGGATAACAGAGGGTGCATTACCAACCTGAGGTATCTTCACACATTTGCCCTCCCCTTCAAATTGCCATCCATGGTATAGACACTCAAGCCTTCCATCAAACAACTGTCCCTCCGACAGTTTGGCTAACCTGAATTGTACAAAAGACATAAGGTCCATCATTTGACAAACACAAACATCAGCAATCAGTGAAACTACAGTATTTTCAGTAATTGGGGGCATGCGGATTAAGGTAAAGCAATCACAAATTCCCGGTGAGATCAAAGAAAGAAGATACAAATAAAACAACCAAACTCAACCCACAACTACAATCATAATAAACAGTAACCTGTGGGGGCAGCGATCTTCGTAACAGCGGAACTGGCTATTGCCATCCTTGAACAACACAAGTTGTTTATCAAACACTGTGAGCCCCAAGGGTGCATCTTCGGGCACATTCTGAGTGAGATACAAAGGGTACCATTCCTCCGTCCAGTCATACTCCCCTTTCCCCTCCTTCTCGCTGGTGGGACCCACAAGAACTGCGCGATCTTCTTCACTGTCAGCTAAAGGTGCAGCTTTGATGTCTGCAGTGGCGCCACACGAGGCGTGTTTCGATCTTAACGATGGTTTGAGAGAAGGGGAGTAGAGAGCCCAACGGAGTACCTTCTTTGGCGGCGCGGAAACGCGCAAAGGGAGGAAAGTTCGAGTGGGAGACAGAAATGGATTCACCAACGCCATGTTATGTAACAGAATTGAAGAGTGAAGAGTGAAGAAGAATAAGAAGAAGGTAGCATAAACAAAAAGGAGGAAGAAAAAGAGAGACTTGCACGTTTCGTGCGTTGTTCCTGGCCACATGATACAACAACACCTAGGACTCTTACCTTCTACCTTACTATACCTGTCATGTAACAATTATCCATTACTTAGGATCATTTTTCTCCTTATATTTTACTTATATGGACAAACCTTAAACATATATGAAAAAAAATCATTGAAATCGAAAACACACGTTTAAAAAAAATTGAGTCTAGTCTTTCCTGTGGGAGCTAATCTTTATTAAGAAATAGTTATTCACATATTTAGAAAGCACCAGAAACATAATAATTTATGAGAAGTATGCAATGAAATTGGAACATTTAAAGCAAGTTTTTGTGAAAAAAAAGTTACATAAGTAAGCAATATCAGCTGGACTTTACGGTATATGTTATTTATTCGTTAATTTAATATTATTACTTCTGTAACGATAGTTGTGTGTCATACTTCAATTTTCAAAAAATGAACTGGTAAAAAAAAATGGAAGGAGACCATTTAAATTTATCCGCTACGAAATAACGGAGACGAGAAATTAGGGTTTTGTCAGGGTTTCCGATCAGACAAGGGAAGCGAGCGAGGATGAAGATAGCGGTGGAAGGGTGCATGCATGGCGACCTGGACAACGTGTACAGAACCCTTCAGCAGTTGGAGAAATCCCAGAACACGAAAATCGACCTCCTCCTCTGCTGCGGCGATTTCCAAGCGGTGAGGAACGAGCATGACTTGAAGAGCTTGAACGTCCCGCCCAAGTATCGCTCCATGAATTCCTTCTGGAAGTACTATTCCGGCGCCGAGGTTGCCCCTTACCCCACCATCTTCATCGGCGGCAACCACGAAGCTTCCAATTATCTCTGGGAACTGTTAGTTCACCTCAGCTTCACAGTCCAATAACTGTTCTGTTGCATTGTGATTTAGGGTTTTGATAAGTGTTTTGGTATGTGTTTGTTTTAGGTACTATGGAGGATGGGCTGCTCCTAATATCTACTTCTTGGGAGCTGCTGGGGTGGTGAGGTTTGGGAATGTCCGAATTGGTGGTCTCTCTGGGATTTATAATGGTCGAGACTATAAATTAGGTTGTTTATCTGTTTGTGAACTGTGGGATTTTGAAGTGTTTGAATCTGAATGGGGCGTTTGTTTGCCGATTACTGAATGATGTTAGGTGTTTGTTTGAGCAGGACGCTTTGAGAGGCCTCCCTATGATCAGAGTACCATTAGGTCTGTGTATCATGTTCGTGAGTATGATGTTCGTAAACTAATGGAAGTTAAGGAGCCCATTGATGTTTTTCTTTCGCATGATTGGCCACTGAGAATCACTGATTATGGGGATTGGAAGGAGCTTGTTCGTCGCAAGCACTATTTTAAGCAAGAGGTGGGATTTGTTGAAATTTTTGAAGTTATGAAATTGCAAGGGTTTAGTAATAATTTGCTTGTATTTTTTTGTCAAGGATTCAGCAACATGGAGAAAGCTAAGAACTAAGCTAGGAGGATGATAGTGTCACGTCTGTCTTATCAAAAAATAAGAAACATAAATTTATTTCAGGGGAATGTGGAACCATCGTATGCATTATCATTGGGATATATCAAATATGCCCTGTTCGGATTAAACTTCTTAACAAGTAATTGTAGAAGTAATTGTAGGAGAGAAAAAAAAAGAAAAATGAAATAAATTTCTCCTTTTAAGTTAAAATTAGCGTTTGCAAAATGTTTAAATAACCTCTTGGAGAAGTTAAATTAGACCACTTCTAAATTAGCTTATGCACAACGCTCTAGCTAATTTTGAAATTTTTTCTGATTTCATTTTATCATCTTGTGTTTTTTTCTTCTAAACGTTTTTATTGAGAAGGTGGTCCAGATCTTAACAAGACAGTGTCTTATTTCTGTACCTGATAAGGCTTATATTTGTCAGATAGAGGAAAAAAGATTAGGGAGTAAAGCTGCTGCTGAACTTCTAGAAAAACTGAAACCAAATTATTGGTTTTCGGCTCACTTACACTGCAAGTTTGCTGCTCTGGTTCAACATGGGGAAGGAGGTCCGCTGACAAAGTTCCTTGCACTGGACAAATGTATTGCCGGGCGTGATTTCTTACAGGTATAGGCATACAATTATAATTTTCAGGGTTAATCTTCTGTGATAGCCATTTGAGTTAGGGATTACAATCATGGCATGTTCTGTGCCTTTAGATTGTGGAAATTGAATCAGATGCAGGTCCTTATGAGATTCGGTATGATGAAGAATGGTTGGCGATAACACGGAAGTTCAACCCTATCTTCCCTTTGACCACCAAAGGTGCAGACTTCAGGTGTGCATGTACATGTGAAAGCATCATAATTGACAATTAGGGCTTGAGTTCACAAATTGTTCTGCTCTTATAGTAATAATACTGCCATATTCACTTGCTGACAGAGGTATAAATCTTGAGATGGAAGACTGTCTTGAGTGGGTTAGAAGCAGGCTGCGCGAGAAGGGGTGCAAACCGTTTGAATTTGTTAGAACAGCTCCTTGCTATGACTCTTCACGGTCCAATTTTGATGGTGCTTTGACTGGTATTTCTTTTGTTTTCAATTACTAAGCACACATTGTAAACCCCAATTAAAAAAATTTCAACTTGTTTTCTGGATAAAGATATTCTAATCATGATCACTTAAGTGATTGGGCTAACTTGTAGCTGTCTAATCTTATTCGTGCATACTTTGTGTGAGTTCCCATGCATGAACATCGTATATGCATGTTATGATTAGGAAGTGTCGACTATGGTGTCTTCCCATTCTTGTACATATGTCAGTAAAAAGTTTGATTTTTGCGTTTTGTGGTGCAGTAATACAGTAAAATAGGCTCCAATTCAAACTAAAAAATACTCCTTTCAATTGAATGTCAAATTGTCAATCACATTCTATCTCCTGAATTAGTCACAATTAAGATTTACTTCTATGATGGGAATGTCTACCTGTGAGTTAACTGTTCTTTTTTCTCTTGTATTTACTCCTTTTATAATTATTTTTTTTTTATCTTTATAATGGTATAGTTAGCTTATAGAAAAGAAAATTGAAAGAAAAACGACCGAGTTCTTATGCAACGATGATGTTTGCCATTATTTCATCGTGTCATGTCTTGTATTGTTTAAAATGTAACTATAAAAGTGTTAACTTTATTTGATTTTCTTCTCTTCTGTTTATTATTTTTTGTAGCAAGTCCCCGAAACCCTCAGACAGAATCTTTTTTGCAGCTTCTGGAACTTCCATATCTTCTTGATAGCAATCCTATCGCAAAGGACTTTTCACCTTATCCTTCTCTTTCAGTTAAAAGAGGTAAAGCCTTTTTTTAATGGCCATAGATTGGAAGTCAGTCCATTTTTTACAAAAAATGATATAAGCGAAGTCTGGAGAATATCTTGGGGACATACAATTTTAGCATAAGAGCGTTTGTAGTCAACTTAATTAACACTTGTTCCTTCGAATATCTCTCTCTCTTAATTGGGTTATTGTTCTTTTAATTTAAGCTATCTCTTGATTGTTATGGTGTTATGAAATTATAATATCATCATATCCAAGATAGAAACATGTTATGAGTATTCTTGTGAAGAAGATCAGAAGACCCTTATGGGCTGGCATCTCTTCTGACTATAGTCACAGTCCTTGATTGCTAATATAAGCAAATATCACTGCACTCTATCCCAGCTTGCACTTTTGTTTTTTAATGGTAGTAGTTATAACAAAAGAGAAATAGAAGATACATGTGGAATTAAAGTCTATAGTTATGGGGTGAGCTCGTGTTAAATGGTCTGTCTCATCTTAGTACGTACTTAACTGATGTTGCCCCTGGTCGCTTTTGTTAAAGAGTGGGTCACTGCAAAGGGGAAGCTTTTTGTTATCGTTGGGTTACCCCGTAGGGACATTTTCTCCTGCCAACTTAAGGATGACTTCTTAGAATGTCTTTCACTTAGGTTTCCTTCATTCATAGGCTTCTACCAGCATAACTTATCTTTTCAATTGGCCCAAATTGGGTCCTTGGAAAGATCTATTAATTTGCAATTATAATTTTATTTAAGTTGAAGATATAGGTAGGTACACACTGCACTGAAACCAATAACCCATACTCATGACATGACTACATTTGCATAAAATGTAACTTTTTTTGGGGGGTGACTAAAACGTTTGAGTTGGTGTCAAATTGTGATTACAAATTTTTTATTAATAGTATTACGCTCGTAATAGTATAAATTTTGACCTTTTTCGTTGAGCTAACAACTTACAATATTTCGTATACATTTCTAGGCATTAGTGATGATAATGAGGACATTCCCATTGATGATGTGGATGATGATGATGATGATGACCTCCCAAAAGTTGATAACGTTGAAAGTTGAGACCGGGACTTCAAATTTGTGAATCTTCATTTCAAATTAACATACTGAATTGGTAATTATCTGCAACTAGCATTTTATGCCTATTACTTACAGAGGACATTGACTCTTGATGAGGCACTCACCAGATTGTGGATTTTCTCACCCACTAATGAGTAGTTAAGTTGCATGTATATTATTAACTGACCATTTTTCTTATAACAATAAAATCTCTCTCAAGGTCTCCATTTTTCTTATAATGGCTGTTTACTGCATTTTCTGAATCAACTGGCTGAGTAGTGCGAATTGGTTCTGTCAAGGGATTTGCTGCTATTAATTGCATTAGTTTTGTACTGTGGTTCCTCTTCCTTCATCTCGTCGGTATTCAAAGATCAGAAGCCATGCTTGTGTTTTGGATTTAAAAGCTCATATACAGTTAAGGATCGAAAGACATTGAACGAAATTGTGAAAATATTTTGAGTCGGTGGAATCCCATCGAGAATGAATGTCCATAAAAGCTGTACTTTTAAAGTTAAGTAAAATTTCAATAAAAATAGAGAGAAAAAAAAACGTATATCTCGGTGAAAAATAATATTTTTATTCTTATCAATGATATTTTTTTTATAATCAATAATAATAATGATGATTCTGCTTTGTTAGATAGAAGTAAATTAAATGTACAAGATTATAAATTGGTAGGGGACTAAGGAAAATTAGGATGTCATTTTTACGCTTATTAATTTAACTTGAAGTTAAAAATTTAAATTAAAAATTCGAACTAACTTTTGTGATAAAATTATTATTGATATTTCTTTAACGATTCGTGAACGAGATAAAATATTAATTGCTAATTTGACAAAGATTACTTACTTTATCTCAACTCATTTTTGAGGAATATTTTTTTAAAATATGTTGAGGTCTAAAGTGGTTATCTTTTTAGAAAATAAAAGGCTGTTATAATTAGTTTTTGACAGTACAGTTATAATTGTATTTGATTATATTGTTCAGTTTTAAAAACTTGGCACTACACACCGTGTTCACACAATTCTACCCATAACTCAACTTCTTAGGTAAATTAATTATACCGACTCACATTATATTAAGTTTGGATTTTGGCCCGAATGTGATTTAATAATAATAAAATAAATGATTCATTGGTTAATGTGAAAAATATATATATGATGATATCTAATGAAAATTTGCATATGATGATTGAAAATTAAGAGTAGTAGGGTTCTTTTTCTATAAATAAAAGTTGGCTCACTTAACTGTCAAGAAGGTGTGTGACAATAACGGAATTGTCAAGAGATACATTAAGAATAAAGGAGGTAAAGAAATTCTCTCATGGATGAAGATAAGTGTTTATCTCTTTCTTAATTGTATGTAAAGCATGTGAGAGTGAGAATCATAATATGTTAAGATCTGTATGAGAACATTATTGTATGTGTTCATTCATGTTTATAATTTACATGTTGGGAATATTTTAAAATTAGGGTTCTTATGATTTTTGAAAAAACATTGGAGAATCATAAAATGAGCAATGAGGCTAATACAATAATGTTCTCATACAGATCTTAACATATTATGATTCTCACTCTCACATGCTTTACATACAATTAAGACACTTACCTTGATCCATGAGAGATCCTACGAGAGTTTCTTACCTCCTTTATTCTCAATTTATCTCTTGCTAATTCGGTTATTGTCACCCACCTTCTTCATAGTTAAGTGAGACAACTTTTATTGCAGAGACAAAACTCTATTACTCTTAATTCTCAATCTCCATCAGATGTAGGTTTTCATTAGGTATATCAGATATATATTTCTTACATGATTAATGAATAATTTATTCTATTATTATTATTAAATCACATTCGAATCCAAAGTCCAACGTGAGTCACATTATAAAAATTAATTTAATTTTTTTCTAAACCCAACAATTTTAGCTTTACAAACTCATTTAGAAACGAACCAAATGCTAATTTATAATTTATACTTTTACCTTATTTCTCCATTCATTAACTATATTACTCTAAATAAATCACATCATATTAAAGAACACAACAAACATATTTCACTTATACCCTAAACTTAAATTATTACAAAGTTAACTTCTCTCATCTTAAGTTTTTTTTTTTTAATTTAAGAAAGCTGGAAGAAGTGAAACTAAATCATAAAAAAAAACTTATTGATCGCCTCAATTGATTCAACCCTAGTTATAAAACGCTTTTAATAAATCTCATAATAAAAAGTTTCTTTTAAGTTCATATACTTCCCAGTTAATTAAATTTAACTAAATATTTTTTCAGAATATAATTTTTAAAAATTAACAAAAAGATTTTAACGTTTACCAATGCGTAAGTAGTTTTACAATTAAATCTATGTAAATAATGCTTTCAGTATTTAAATGATTTTAAAAACATTAAAATAAGACATTGTCGCACTAGTTACATAAAGGTAATACACATCTTAAGAAAATCTATTGTTATAACTGCATTAACCTAAAGTTTATAATACCTGTGTTTGAATTAAATTAGAACAAAAACACATATTTACACTAATTACATTGATAAAATGATTTGTTTCAACTAAAAACATCGTCATTCAAATAATTAGATGAAATTGTAAGTTAATTAAAGCATTTAAGTAATTTATCAACATTCTGGTCAAACTTAGAACATGAAAGAGGAAGGAAGAGTGAAGCATACACAAGGTTCTAGAAGTTATAACTCAATTTTCTATAAGATGAATCAATTGTCATTTTTATTATTTTTCACTGACCAAGTAGTTGGTTAAATTAAATTTCCTTGGTTCATTGACCAACTAGGAGTTTTTTGTTCATTGAGCTATAAACTCTCTGTTGTAACCTGATAAAGTGTTTGATCAAATGCATAAGTACCAAAAGAGTTCTTGAGCATTTTCACTAATTCTACCAAACTTGATGAGAGAAGAGTAATTAGAAGCAGTAACCAAATCCTCTATCTACCTACTGACTTCAACTAACCACATAAATGTAGTTTTAAATATGCACAATTTCCTAGTTACGTTACCTCTGGTATTGTATCATTATCAAGTGGAAGACTCTGCAGATTCAATGCATTGCCCCAAAAGTACTAAAAATTGGTTCTATGGAGACAAGAACAAGAATTTTTTCCGTGGCAATCTCTTCTCTTTTTATGTTTTCTTTTGTTTGGTTTGTTAAGGGTAACCTCTCTTTCAACTTCTATGCAGCTTCATGCCCATCAGCTGAGTTAATCATAAGAGACACAGTTAGCTCATCCTCTTCTACTGATCCTTCTATTCCTGGAAAGCTCCTTCGCTTGGTTTTCCATGATTGCTTTGTGGAGGTTAGTATTCAACTGTTATGAAATGTGCTTTTCTTTTGATTCTATGCTACTTGATTCAGCCAAGGAACTTATCTCTTAACTAAATGTTCACCAGATAAAAACCAGTTATAGAAGGGAAAAATTCAAATGTGATTGTGAGAAAAAGGATGTTTAGTTCCACAGTGATGCTGAGTATATAAAAAAAAAGAGTAGCATAGATGAGTTGAGATGTTTTGTATTAAAAGAAAAAGTGAAGATGAGTTGAGATGTTGTGAGCATTTACAATTGTAGCTTACAGTGAGTTTCCTTGATGTAACGACCACTTTATATGCAGGGATGTGATGCCTCTTTGATGCTACAAGGGAACAATACAGAACAAAGTGATCCAGGGAATAGATCTGTTGGAGGATTTTCAGTGATAGATTCAGCAAAAAGGGTCCTTGAGAAATTCTGCCCTGGAACTGTTTCTTGTGCAGACATCATAGCTATAGCTGCTAGAGATGCTGTTGAAATAGTAAGTTCTACCTCATTGCATGGATGATATTCTTCAATGGTTATTCACATTTTGGTATGGTTATTAACTGAAAGGCACTTGAGAACAGGCTGGTGGACCTAGGATTATGATTCCTACAGGTAGGAGAGATGGGATGGTTTCAGTTGCTTCAAATGTCAGACCCAACATTGTGGACACCAGTTTTTCAATGGATCAGATGATTCAACTCTTTGCCACTAAAGGATTATCCTTACTTGATCTTGTAGTCCTTTCAGGTGCATGTTCTATGTCCAAAAACAGTTATAACTTTACATTAACCCCCTTACAGGTTTACACAGAAGAATGTGTTTTTTTATGACAAGAAGTGTTAATGATGTGTTTCAAATCCAATGGTTGTCAGTGTAATATGCCCTTCCTATTATTGGTTTGCTTCTTTTTAACAATCTCATTTCCTTTGGTTTTCATCCTCCTAATAACTTATTTGAGGTCTATATTATTTGAATTCCACAATTCAGTGTTTTTTTTTCAAGTAAACTCCAATAAACAAGACAATCTGGTGGATAGAAAGAATGTTAGAGGATTTGTAGATGAGAATCTTCTCAACTGTCATCAAATTTATGTTTTTTTTACTGTTGTCCAACTTTGTAAATTAATGGTTTAGTATTTAGGATTTAGGGTTTAATGGTTCCATCAATATAAAATTGTACCAAATATTATTGATTTTTTTTTTATATATTTTGAATGTATTCAAAACATAAGTGTTTGAGATAAGTATTACAGAATTAATTTTCTGTGAACTATTGAATATGTTAACCTTTCACACTTTTTGCTTTGAAATCATGCTAGTAGCACAAGCTTATGTTATATTTAAGCTTTTCAGGAGCTCATACCATAGGCACAGCACATTGCAATTCATTCAGGGATCGTTTTCAAGAAGATTTAACTGGAAAGCTAAGACTCGTTGACAAAACGCTTGACAGTAATTATGCTAATATGCTAATTGGACAATGTCCAGCTGGTGTGCAACCGTCTATAAAAGTGAACAATGATCCTGAAACATCTTTGATCTTTGATAACATGTACTACCAAAATCTTCTGCGTCATAAAGGTTTATTCCAATTCGATTCTGTTTTGATAAACAATGATAGCACAAGAATATTAGTGGAAGATTTTGCAAATGATCAAGAACTGTTTTTTGAAAAATGGGGTCCGTCATTCTTGAAACTCACTAGTGTTGGTGTAAAATCTGGTGATATGGGTGAAATTAGAATATCTTGTGCATCAACTAACTCATAAGGGAAAAAACTTGGTGCAGCAACCAAGGCTCTCTTAAGCATTATGGAGGATGTCATCCTAACAGTAGTGTCTCTAAATAGTTTCATTTATCTTGTTCTTCTTCTTTCCCCATTATTTGTTGTCCTCTGATCTATTTTTTCAGAAACTATGTAGTTTGACTAATATATTAACATATTGGGACATGATTTTGTAATTGAACTTTAAAGACGTTTAGGGTTTCAGACAATGTAGTCCTAGTTGAACTGTCATCTTCTAACATTATGATTTGTAAATGTAGTCATAGTTGAAATGTCCTAGTTGTCTTATAGTACTTGGGATAAATTTTTGGTGAAACCCAGCATGCTCAACATGGCCTAGTACATATCTACCCTCTAAATTACCTTCCACCTAATCACCACATTAACAATAGTAATTAAGTACCATGTCATATATTAATACAAGACTTAACAATGATGTTTGTATTAATTGGGTTCAACACTTCATAAATCCAATTCAATTTTATAAATAAGTACATATTTAATAATATTTATTATCTAAAACTACTGAATATCAAACCAACGTTGAAGATTTTTTACAATTATCTTGTGGAAATGCCGACTGTCGAAACCTCCATGTAATGTACATATTGACTGTCAAAACTTAGAGAAAATGCAAAAAAAAAACAAAAATAAAAAACATTCCAAACCCATAAAAACAGAGGCACTAGGTCAAAATACATGATAAATAAAGTAATAAAAATGTTTTATCTTTTAGCAAAATTAAACACGTAAATCCAATTGTGAAAATGAGAATGTTGGCATCTGTGCAAATAAGTATCATAGTGTTTGAAAAATACATTGTTTTATCTGGATTTTTTACTTACAAAATCATGTAATACACTCATCTAATATAGATAAATCTTTTATAATGGAAAAAACATTTTACACATAAGAAGTTAAAAGACTATTTTAGAAAAATAAACTTTACTATTTATGAGATCAAAAACTTTTTTAACCTAAATATAAATTTCAACCTCAAACTGTTCAAGTATCCTCAAGTCAAGGTGTTCTAATAAAATTCAATAAGTAATTTAAAATATTTTTCAAATATTTAATTATGATTTCTAATTTTATTTTTGGTAAAATATTTTATTTCTAATGTTTTTTTTTCTTACTCGCGTATCTTATTTGACAGATTCAGAAAATGTATTTAAATATTTATCAATGGTTAGTTAATAATTAAAGCATTTAAATCAAGAAAAAAAATCTCTATTATTTTCTGAGTGAATATTTCAGCAGATGTTTCAAGTTATATTTCTCTCCATCAAACTTTGCAATTGGAACAGTGACAATCTTCGATATTGGCTAACTAACCCAAAAACATCAGACCAATTTGTGATTAGTGTTGGTTCTGACACTGAAGTTATTATGAGGAATGAAGCAAAGACAATTGTTTCCTGCACCATATCATTATGAAGAAAAGATGAAATTATTCTAAAAAAATTTCCAAAATATGTGTTCTGGATTTTTTTTTCTGGAATGAGATTTTATATTACGGATTATTTTGTTTTTCATTTTTTTTTTCGGATTTTCATTTCCAAAACACAGCAATTTTTTTTCTGAATTTTTTTTTTAAAATGTATTATTTTTCAATTTTGGATTTTTTATCCAAAATAAAATTTTAATTTTGTTTTCAGATTTTTATTTCCAAAACTTAATAATCACTTCTGAATTTATTTTTTCGGAATATATTATTTTCAATTCTAAATTTTTATTTTCAGAATTAAGAGCATTTTTGGAAATTAAAAAATATGTTGGGTGCAGGTTAAAAATGATTGGGTGTAGGAAGCATTTGCCTGAAGCAAAACATTAGAAAGCTAACTCTATTTATAAGCATGTAATGATGATGATTAATTGGATTAATCAACAACACCAATTATTTGATTAAGAGTTTGTTTGTCTTATTGGCTTAATTAGTAGATTTTCAAAAGGGATGGAGGAAAAGTCACACATACTTAATATGATTTTTGGTTTACCTCAGACATTTTCTCTCAGCTGAGAAGAAGTATTTAATAGTAATATTTGATGAAAAAATAAATAAAAATTATTTTATTTTCATAGAAAAATTAAAATATTTATTTAAATTAAAAAAATTGGAACTTAAGTAGGTAGGTTGATTACAAAAAATTATATTATTATAAATTTTACCTAAAAACTAAAACTTTGAAATTCTTCTTATCTTTAAATTTTATGTTTTTTATATTTATTTTAAGAGGTATCAATCAAAATGTCGTCAAGCATATTTCAAAAAGTTTTCGAACATATTTTTTCAACTAGATTTTTTTAAAATTAAAGTTGATTGTGATTAATTTTTAAATTGTTGTTATTAAATATTTTTTTGTTAAAATATGTTTATCAAATAATGTTTGCTAAAATTTTCTCTGTCAACTTCAATAACTATACAATCTTTTTAATTCACACCAACTGAAATTATATACAACTGTTGTTAATAAGGTTATTTTTTCGATTGACCAAAATGTAGATTAAGGTTAATTCTTAATCTAATGTTAATAAAAAAAAACTACCAACATTGAAAAAATTGCTTTTATTTTTTTTATCGATATAAGACAAGATTTTAGTCGATGTCCATGAAAATTATTTTTTTATTGATATTAGTAAAATTATTTATCAATTGTTAAAGTTAACATCAATTAAGACTTTTTCAATTAATGGGTGATAATGTTTTTTCGATAAATGTTAATAACATTTTTTTATTGATGTGTATGATAGTATTATCTAGTGGTAATTAAAATATTTAATCAAAATAAAAAGATAAAATTTAATAAACCTAAATATTTAATTTAAGTACTAAATTTAAAAATTAAACCTTTAAAATAAAATCAATTCAATTTAATGCATTTGAATTTGTTAAAAATTGTAAATTCTCAGTCCAATCCCAAGGTAAAGGTTGAGAGTGTAATGGATTTCTGCTGGTGACCAACAAATCCAATGCCAGGGTAAAGGCATTTCATGAATTTATTTTTTATTTTTTTATTAATTTATGCATGGTTGAAGTACTGATATATCTATGTTCTTTATTGCCATCTCTTGCAGGGTAGTCTGATTCAGATCCCTGGTAAAGAGGAATTCAAACAGAAGAATCATTTTAGAGTCAGTGATTGCAAGATGTACTTGCAAAGCAATGGAGGGTGCCTTGTTGTAAAGGTTGATCGTTATGCCAAAAGCAAGAAAAAGTCATATACCAGATTTGAGCTTTTGTTGTTAAAGAGAAAGATATTCCCATAGAAGTGTTGGAGATAGAGAATAAAAATGACAAGATCATTGCATTTGCGTGGGAGCCAAAGGGGCATAAGTTTGAATCTTATGATGTTGATGAAGGAAATAATTTCTGAGATCTATAGTTCAACTATTCTGCAAGAAGGAAACAAGTTCTTTCATTTTTAATACACTTATGCAGAAATGTTGCTACTTCCTTGAGTTCAGTTCATGAAAGGGAAAATGGGTTTAATATATGCTTTTGATGACAAACTCCTAATGATAATTTATTTCAGTTATTCCAACAACTTTGACTCTGAACAGTGTGTTTATGTTTTTCAAATTAAGGTCGTTCTGAAATTCAATTGTAGTGTAGGAACATGTTAAGTGACTCGTTGTTATTAACTGTTAACGCTTGAAATACCTCTCTGGGTTTTGTTTTAAGAAGGGAACTGACAGGGATTTAAGATTGGCTTGGTAGTAAAAATGGAGGAAAGAGAGGGATAGGTTGTGAGTTCAAATTCCCCCTGTAAGGGCTAACATTAATGATTAATATTTGTCTATAAAGAAAAAAGACACTGGAATACTAACCTTTTCCTTTCTTTTTTTGGAATATGAATTGCACATTTTTTAGTTACTTTTAGTGATTTTATGAATGAAGAAATGATTGATGATGAGGTACAGCAAAGCACCTTTACAATGTGTTACTTCTGGTAATAGCTATTTTTGGAATTTTCTGTTCATGTTCATGTGATGCCCTAATGTTGATTCTTATTGAGGATGTGTAAATCCAGGAATTAACATACGAGGATTAGGAAATTGAAATAGAAATTGAAGAAATGGTTGATGTAGGGAAGGTGGTTCCAACATAGTAGGAGAATTGTGAGTGTTGTGGAATGAATGTGCACTTGACTTCCTGCATTTCCTTCCTTCTTTTAGTTGTGATAGCACAGAGTCATATGATACTTGTAAAAACACTCCAACGATCAAGTCAATCAGAATGTCAGCACTTACTTGTTAGAGTAATGTAAATAATGAGTATTATCATTATTTAGATAGTATTTGTATCATATATGTTACTAAGGATTATAACAATTATTTGTATTATTAGAAGATGTTAAGGGAATAAAAGTCCTAAACCGGAGGCAAGTAAGAACATTGCTTTCAATTTATTTTTTCATTTGATTTGTCTTAAAGTAAGAAGAATGCATTTTCCCCTACCCTAAGGCGGCAACTGTTATTGAATGCTCATAGCTCTCTCTCTGCATCATACATTCAGAAAAGTCGGCGTACAAATATTGAGCGCCCCGCAGGATTGTTCTTCAACTATCGCTTTTCCTCTCTGTGAGGTAACATTTATCAACTTGCTTTGAATTTCAATGCTTTCATATTCAAAAAATACCAACTGTCGTTATCATTAAAAGAAGACATTTAAAATAGAATCCGATTCTGTAAGCCTAAGCATGAGCGACAATACCAGGTATGACTCTAACCACAACTTCATTTCAACGTATCTTGGGTTAAATAAAAACTACTTTTCTAAAACTTCATTCATGGACTCGTAATTTTTCTCTAAGAAAACACCTTAAACTCGTGATATTTTTTATTTTATTTTCCAGTATTCTACGACGCTTTCCAACCAGAAGAGTTTTGGCACAGTGAACGAGAAGGAAATAGAACAATTTTTTACACTAAAAAACAGCACCCCGTGAGACAAAAGGTCATTATTGATCTTAATCATACACCGCTTAGTCAAAATTATTAAATTATTAAATTGAAAACATACAAAATGAATGACACGCTATAACCAAACCGTCTTTAACACATTTTTTTTTGTAGTTTCTATTCTGTGACGAAACTAAACATCCACCCTCTTCATTCATTTTTCTGTACAGCAATCTTTTTGGTATAGTTGTAATTTAAAGCCATGATAATATTCTGAACAAAAAGACAGCATAATCCCATAAAATAGTAATCATCATCATCATCGCTGTCCCATAGTCCCAGCATCTCTAAATGTTATCGTCCAATAGAATAGAAGTATCTAAACACGACGCAAAAGGTACGTTTAGTGTGCTGTTTGATTCCAAAAAACAACAGCAACTTGGTGGATCAATGATTCGCAGGAATCATGAATCATAATAAAACCAAAACAAGTACCCATTGTATTTGTATTGGTGGGTACTTTCACAATGTTCTTCAATCAAATTTTGATATTAGCACAAAAAATACTAAAAAATAGTGTTAATAAAAAGGAGTTTGGTAGTGGTAAGTTTTATGGAACTTTTCCAAAGCATGTGAGGTTGCATTCCACTACATTTCCTCCCTAGGCAGCTCCCACCCACCTCAGTAGCCGCCCACAATCACAAATTCTCCGATGCTAAAATTGCAACCTTTTTCGTCATTCCCCTGTCCCACTACTTCCAATTTTACAAACAAAATCGCAAAACAAAAGTAATGGCGGAAATTCCAAGGGACCGAAATTCAGTGAATAATTTATTACTCCCCGAAAAAAGAGCCTAAGAATACACCGATAACGAGGACCAAGCAGAAGCGGAAGCGAAATTAAATCATCTAAATAAACATTTAATATAAAAAAATACATTGTTATATTTTATTTATTTTTTAATTTAAATTTTTTACTCATCGTTACCACTGAGGTGGTTGACCTTGTTGCCGCGTGGAGCGTTGGGCGCGTCCAGGACGGTGGCCGCGGACATCTCCATCTGGCAAACCCTAACCGCTCCGATGAGTCTCTCGGGGAGCTCCTCCTCCGCCTGCGCCTCCACCACGAATCCCATGTCGATGGTGACGCTGGTGACGTAGCCCAGCGCGAGGCGCAGGATAGCGTTGGCGATGGCACTGCTCCCAATGTCCACGTCAATCTCGAAGTAGTTCGGTCCCCTGTGATAGTTACACGTCAGAGCCTTCCCCAATAAGCAGGCGCTGTAATTCCCCACCGCTTTTTTCACGATCCACGGGCCCTTCACGATCCGGTTCACCAGCTTGAACCGCTGGTTCCTGAACGCGTCGTCGCCCTCGATGAACCGCCCGAGGAGCGAACCGGAGGGGACCGGTTCGTCCGTGAAAAAGTAGAATACCGCGCTGTGGTGCTCTTTCCCCGGCACCTGGAGGTTGACAGCGAAGATGAAGCTCTTCCGGGCCCTGCCTTGGGCCTGGGCCTTCCGGAGGGCCTGGCCCACGCGGTTGTCGGGCCGAGCGAGGACGTTATCGAGCTTCGATTGGGATTTTAGCCAGTCCATGCCGGTCGGTGCCAGTAGGTAGTCGCCGGAAGGGGCTTTTTGGCGTTTGGTGAAGTAATTGGAGGAGCGAAGAAGGAAGAGGTCGCCGGGCGGGGAAGCCCAGCCGTTCGTACCGGAGTCTAGGTCGACAGGGCGAAGGGATCCCCCGTGGACGGCGTCGGAGGTCCAGTGGGCGGAGGAGGCGGTGGTGGACATGGCGGCGATAGCGGGTGGGTTTGGATTCACGCGGTCATGTCATTGAGATTGGGTTGATTTTGGGTTTTCGATTTTTGTCTTTACTGAGTGAACAGAACAGAAAAGAAGAGAAGAGAAGACGACGCAAGTACTGCTTCTGCTCCCTTTATTGATGTTTGGTGTTTAGTATATGAATCAAAAGGATTGAGGTTAAAGAGAAGACAATACCTAAAATACCCTTTCCTTTCGTCCAATCTACGACTAACGCCACACGGAGCAAACGCGATTTTTCTCTTTCCTTTTTCACTTACCCCTTCACTCATCACTGCCACGCTCATTTTATATAGTCAAGCTTTGGACTTCACACACGAATTCTTATTAAATATATTTTTATTTTTTATATAATTCTGTTAAGCTAATTTATTAATTAGTATATTTAACATATTGATTTAAAATACTTTACTTTATGGAACGGTTTTTTTATATTTATATAATGATTTTCTCGATATGTGATGTTTTTTATTTATTTGTATTGCTATATTTTTCAGTATATAATAAGAGATTAGTTAAGATTAGTGAAGCATATTTTATCTTGTTAATAAAAATTTGTTTGCAGATGACAGAAAAAACCAAACACGCCTTATTGCATCTTCCTTTCGTATCTTTTGCAAGGAATATGGTTAAAAGTAATGTTAATTGAATGAAGAGGAAGTAGGTTGAAAATAATTATATTTGAGTAGAAAATTTATATATGATATATACTGACATATTTAAGTTTTGAAATTATGAAGGATTTAAATTAAAATAAATTTATATATCTATGCTTGAAATTTATAATTAAAAAAAATCATAATTAGTTTTTTAAACCAATATTATTATGTGAAATATATAATTGTATTATTAATTGATTTATAAAATATTCCTAACTTAAAATTTTTAAAGATTTGAATTAAAATAAATAACAATGTTTATCAATCAAATAATTTTATTTTTAATTACAATTATTATATATTTATTGTATTTATCTCTTAATTAGCGTTTCTTCCAAATATAATTTTGTATTCCTAGTCTGGAGTACTATATAGTGTAGTTTGTATTTAATAAATTTAGAAAAAAAGTTAAAAAGTATTATTTCAATTAAAAATTTAAAATAAAAAAAAGTATAGTAAATTATAAATAGTTATTACAAACAATAGCTTCTGTTTGTATAAAGACTTAATTTTCCTAACAATATTAATACCAAAGAAATACATTTTTATAACCATCAAACTTAAAAAAATTAAGACTTAAATTAACACATAAACTTGTTGGTGTTTTGTCTACGTTTTTTTGAAGTTCAGATATGATTGTTGAATTCTATTAAGTTATATATGTTATGGAAGAAGTTCAAAAGATGGAGTTTGCTAATGTCTGACTTTAATGTGATTTTGTCTTGGTTTGCGTTGCGTTTACGGTTAGGACTAATTTTAATTGGATGATTTTTTTTTTTCATTATTGATATGATAGACTTTCATCTAGTATGTTCTTAGAATTCTTTATGAATAAGTATAATCTACCTATGTATCATTTTTGTTAACATATGAGTTTTGGTTTAGATAACAAATGAAATATCAGTTCAAAAGGTAAGTATGAAAATCCTAAGTAAAATTTCATAACACTCACTCTCTATATTCACATTATGTCTATACTTACATTACATGCATGTTCATTAAATTCAATAATAATGATCTCCTCTCCATACATTATCACTTCCTGCACTAAAATAACACACTTGTCAACCATAACCAATTATAATAAGTATTTTAACTGATTATTAAGCGATCCATAATCAATTAAGAGACAAATTGACACCAAGTTCATTTTATTGTTCTACAATATTTAACCATTTTCATGCACGATGGTCAAAATTATAATTGTCCAATTAAATTCATATTTTTCTTCAAGTTTAAGGGGAGTCATTTTTCCATCTTCCTCTCTTTCTTTCCTTCCAAATCACTACACATCATCTCAACTATGCATGAAGATTTGTTACACTTTCTCATCTTTCAAATATACTTCAACATCTTTCAAATATACTTCAACGAAATATGTCAAACAAAACAGTGTTAGTTGATATTAAGTTTAAAAATTTGGCCTCATGGAAAGGACATCTCTTTAATAGAGATAATGGTTGTCTCAATGTTTGTCTTCACTTCCTCGCCAATTTATACTATGCAAGATTATTTTGGGTTCCTTTTGAGTTTATGAAGAGATTAATACGATTTTTTAAAAATTCTTTTTAATCATCTTTTGGAGAAACAAAGGGATAGAACCTTGTAAATTGGAACAAGACAATAAAAGGTCTAAACACTACTTGTAGTTGTTGACGGTGATCTTCCTGCTTTTTTAAATCCTTTTTTCTCAATGTTGATGCTCGGTCGGTCGGATACCTACAGTTACACTTTGACGCTCTGTGTAAAATGTATTATGGTGAGATATAAAAACGTCATCTTTTGAATAAACAAAGGGACAAAGGGATAAAATCTTGTAAATTGGAACAAATTCTTACTCATAAAATAAAGAAAGGGCTTGGTATTAGTGATGCACACATTCTGAAAATTTCTATCGGGGAAACTTATTTGGAATTTGTTGCTGGTAAATATACTTTGTGAGTCACGGGGTTAAATCACAAGTTTGTGTCAAGTAAATCTATCTTAACTATCAAATATCTAAAACCTTATTATAGATGGGTAGAACTATAAAAGTTAAGAAGCACAAGTTGATTGATTGATTTATATTTCATTTGGAAAATAGTGAATGAGGTTTTATAATTTAACCACACTTAACCCTTTATGGAATGTGATGAATTTTGTACCAGTTCAAAAATTTACATACTTGTGATTGGGGGAGAAATTTTATGAGGGTGACTTGTAAAAAAAAATTGAAATGTTTTCTGAGAAAATATAGTTTAGATAAAAAATTAAAAACAATTCTAGAATTTTATTAGTATAATTGGATTATTTAAAATTACATGATTTTAAATTTTACTTAAAAGTAAGAATTTGAAAATTTTCATATTCTCAAATTCGTATTTTATTTTTCGTAATTTTCTTTTAACTTAATTTTGGTTAAAGTGTCTTGGTTTGACTAAAATCAAAACATTATTAGAATAAATACTTTTTAGTTGATGTCAACTATAGTTCTTTTTATTAATGTTAATAGAACTTAAATTGTAATTTAAATTATTAGAAATATTGTTTAGATCGCTATAATTTATTGCTTGATATTAATTAGAGTTTTCTTGATAATGGACACCATTTTTTTTACATATGTGAATTAATTACAATAAATATTTGTCATGATTATTTATCATCGTGCAGTTATATTTTTTTTGTCAATTAGTTTGCTAGGAACTCTTTTCTAATTTTAAATGGAAAAACTTTTGTCCACCATTAATTATGATTGTTTTTTTATTAATGTGAATTAAGAAAAAATTTCAGCCTCAACCATCAACATCATAAAAGTAGTTTCATCAAAGTCATCATAAATATTTGTAATCAGTCTAAAATAATTTCGATTAACATCAATTCAGAATTTTGTTTGCAAATATCAAATAAAAAAGTTTGACTAACTATAACAGAAAATCAATGAAGATACACTGTCAAAAAAAAAATTACTATTTTTGGATTTTTAACAAATATTTGATATTTAAATATTTTTTGAATTCGGTAATAATTAAAATATTTTTAAAAAATCACTAAATTTGTATTATCTTTTCCAAACAAAATATTTTAAAAATAAAACAACTTAAAATAAGATCAATTCAAATTAAATTCATTTGAATTTGAGTAAAATTGTGAAATTCTTCCTCCAAATAGAAAGATAAGATAAGAATTCATTTATACTAAACTACATGCATGTCATCATGCATTAGAACATTAGAATGTAACATGTCACAAACTTTAGCAGATGCTTGAATTTGATGTCATTCATCTAAAATTTTCATCACCTCTTGAACCTATCATTGGTTATGTTCATAACTTGTTTCAAGACAAAGTGATAAATTTTATAAATGGTTATGGAAGCAAAGATTCCACAGAAAACCAAGTTCATTTTCTGCCCTATTTTACAAAATTCTTTACCTCTGAACGCAAGGTATCAACGTCACTTCACAACTTGCTTTGGATGTTCATCTAGTTTATGCAAGTAAACACACTTCATTTTCTCTGGGAAATTCCTCATGTTAAGAAGATTTAATGACATCAAATAAATACAGGTAGATATTTTGAGACAACCACACCTTAAGGTGCCACCTGGAGTAACATGATGGTCAGAGGAAGTCAAGTAAAGGATCATTCACAACTTTAAAAAAATACTTTCTATAAAAAAATAAAAAAAATTAATGCAAATTATCCCTGCATGTAACACCCCGGAAAAACACATCTAACTATTACAATACAGATTCTACTTATTTCTATACAAGCACAAAGTTTTTCAAAACATTCCTAATTCATGATTAGGACATATAGAAATAAAAATATTTACAATATAAGTTTCATAATCAACGCCCTAAAACTCTTCTGATCCTCAGACACCTGTAAGATCATCTGCTCGTGTACGTAGTACAGTCATCGCAGTTCAAACACAACAAGAAAAGCAAGGGTAAGCTAGTGAAAATAGAATTTTATAATATATGAAATTAAATTAAAAGAGAAAATCAAATTACATGACCAATTTCTCAAATATTCAATCTTCTTCAAATTCCAACATAAATCAATCACGTAGATCTCACATGGATCTACACATCCAGAATATTCAACAAACAACGTCTTCCGGAAGACCCGTATTAAGTAAGTCCTACCAGAGACTAACACCTGATCCAAAGATTACCAGCGAATCCAACAGAAAGGATAAGGGTAAGTTCAATACAACCCAAGCCGTGCATCTCATATGTCACGGTGTGCATGAACTCCCCCATCAGCTTCTCACCACCTGATATCTTAGTCTATGTGACTTAGATCATCAGTGAAGCTCGGAGATCTCTGTTACCACATAGGCATCAATACTTAATACACAACAAATATTAGTCCATACATTATCCCGACATCAATACTTAATACACAACGAACATCAGTCCATACATTATCCCAAATGTATGAATTCAATTCCATACCATTTTGTCATACAATATCATTCAAAAAGTTATCCACAATATTCAAAAGTTTATTTGACATAAAAAAAATAACACTTTAATACTAAATCATCAAAACCCAATATTTCATAAATTTAAATAATATATAAACAAACAACCCAATATAAATAAACACACAACATCCCTGCAAGAAAAATTGAATATTGGGACCACGTCCCTTCCGCATTCAGATCTTCTATCCTAGGGTGCTATAAAAAAATTAAATTTAGCTTCCCTTACCTCAATTGCTTGCTTTCCAAGCAACTTTTAGAATTTTATTCCCCACCGTTTGGATAAGCTTCAAGATTTACGGGCCTAATGCAAATTATCCAAACAGAACAAAAATTCAGTATATAATAGAATAAGTTGAGAGGATTAAACTTCTCAACTGACCCCACCAAGATTGATGACTAAATCCTAAGGAAAAACAGAGAACAAAGGATATTTAGAGTAAAAATGAACTTACTCTGTTTGAAAATCTGATCGGGTAGAAATGTTCCTTAACTCCTCTGCTATAGCGTGGTATGATCAGATTCTAAAATAGATGAAGTTTGGGAGAGAAAATTAGGAGAGAAGGAAGAGAGTTGAATATGGAGAGAGAGAGAGGTTTTGTGTGTGTGGGGGGGGTCTCTGTTTCTTTTCTTTTTTTAAAAGAAAAGTTGCTGTTACACTGCACCTCCATATTTTATATTTTAGTTTTATTGCATCAATACATGCATGGTGGATAGTGTGATGTTTTATTTTCATTTAGTGATTGTTTGTGGTAGTTGTTTTGATGATTGATATAAGTTTTCTGATATTTCTAATGGTGGTGATTTTGTTTTTGTTAGCTTATTTTTTTGAAAGTCACAAAATCCAAAAAAAAAAAAAATCAGCGAGATGCAAAAATAAGTACTAAACTCGAAAAAAATTATTTTATGAAAAACATCGAATACAACGAATCTTTTTGTCAACCCTCTCACATGTGGGAAAAAAGTACGAATGCAGTTGAGGTTATTTAAATATGTAAAGTTATCTTTCATTTATAATTATATAAAAAAAATAAAACCAAATTTTTACATAAAATTAGTATGATGGTGCATGGGGAAAGAAAGATATGTGGTGAAGGAAGAATTTATCTTAATTAACAAGTAATGATTAAATTAAATTTAACTTTATGGTTTGTACTGCATTTATTACAAGAACTAATGTTCCGTGAATGTTTTGTAATCTATTAAATACTTGTCTTAGTTACAATCATAATTTATTCATATATAATCATTTCATTGATATAATAAATTTTTATTTAATCTATTATTAGAAAATTATTTATGAATAAGTATAGTTTACATATGTATAAGTATCAGTCTAAGAAATGATTGAATATTTTTAACCAATTACATTCGACTTCACATATTAAATTAATACATTATAAATTTTCTTTATTTTAATATGTTAGATTTGGAAGTGAGGAATTAAATTTTGTTCTCGGTAACTTCATGAGTAAATCATGTGCAATAAACTCTAAAAATACAATGCAAATGTATACAAGATTAATTTTTATGAAATAATAAAGTGAACTGTAGTTAATAATTAACTATAAAATTGACTTCTGTTAATTATCAAAATAGTAGCATTTCATAAATAATTTAAAATAAATGATAATACATACTAACATCACACTACCATGTGAATAATATATATATATATATATATATATATATATATATATATATATATATATATATATATATATATATAAACAGTACCTTGAATAAGGGGTTTCAGTCCTAGGATAAGAATGAGCGTGTATTAAAAAAACAATAATGAGAAAGTTGAGAATGAAGTATGAGAATTTAATGGCACGTGATCATAGAATATAAAGGATAAAATTAATATTGTATAAATATCACTTGTTTTTATTGCTTTTTCTCATGCTTTTATTATGAAAGTACATTTACTTTCTTTGTAAATTTTTTTTCAAAAACCATTATCATAAAAGGATCCATTACTTCTTTACTTCCCATTCTTATCTTATGAATTAAATATATTTTTTATCTTTATATTATAATACAAAAATAATTTTTATCTTTATCTAAATTTTAGATTATTCATGTATTTATAATTTCACATATATTACAATATTTTTCATGTAATTAGATTATCTAAATTTTGAATTAAGACAAAAATCAATTTTATATTATAGTACAGAAAACAAATATATTTAACATTTTTTTTATTTAGTAGATACTGAGTTTAGTACTCGTCATAATTTAATTCATCTTATTTGTAATGAGCTAAAAAGCTTAATTTTTTTAAATTTTTTTTAAGTGTGATACCTAATTTTCAATGAGTTTTAAATAATATAATAATATGTTAAAAAATATTAATACTTCTTTTAATAAATAATTATAAAATTCAATAAATTTATCAAGCATACATTTATACAAATTCTTTGTAAATTCAATAATTACTTTACATTCATCTTAAACAAACTACTTTACATTATCAATTTACAAATTCTTCCCTCTATTATTCATTCGTATTTAAAAGCATCTTAAATACATTTATTTTCATAGCAGCAAATAATCAATGTAATTTTCATCCATAAATATTCATCTTTATAGTAATTTAATTTATTTGAAAAACCTTACAAATTCATTTTCATTTTTTATGGTTTATGACTTCTAAATAAGGATAGATATTGATATTAGATACCCGAGTGATCTCAAGTTAAACAAACTATCGTTGGTGGTGTACGCTCTAAATGACTATGATACTGTATTAAGAAGTAGACTTTAAACTCAACTCAATCTTACAAAGTTGGTTAATGAAGTCAAGGTTCGTACTCACTTATATACTATGAAATGTTCTTATTTTTAGTCAATAAGAAGTCTCAAACATTAAAAAATTTGACTTTAAGTCTAACTCAACTTTATAAAACTAACTTTTGCACCCATTTATATATTATTAAATATTTGTATCTCTAGTAGATGAGAGATCTCCAACACACATCCTCACGCCGAGACCTTCCAACTCGTGCGAGACTATATATATTTATGGGTGGTCTGATATTGTGAGACTATATATTTATGTATGGTCCGACAGCAGGTGACCTGATAAGACTAACAAAATTTCGCTAGGATAGACTTTACATTAATATGATATCATACAAAGAGGTGAACTTTAAGTTAACTCAACCATAGACCACTGATTCATAGGTTTGCACAATCTTATATATTATTTTATTGAAAATATAAAAATAAGGAAATGTCATTAAATATAATACAATATTCATAAAATTTTATGATTTTTAATAAATTTCAAACGTTGATAAAAACATATTGTTGAAAAAGTATTTTCGTTGTTATTTAACAATTATTTTATTTTAAAAACCGAACCTTATTTTACTCTGAGGTTTATTAACTTTTTTTCAGATCTGAATTTATAAGAATCAAAATATTATTTTCATTTAAAAAATGTTTTTTTAAATGTATGTTACTATATTTTTTTTTTTATTAATTTAAATATTTTTACAACGCAGGAAATACTCATAAATTAAAATATAAACAAAATCGTTCATTTTTTTTTTCATTTAACATACCAGCCATTTTAAAGTCTACACTCTGACGTAAATAAAAAAATGCATACAGAAGATGTTAGGATTAGATTATGAAAGATTACAGAGTAGTATTTAAGGGTTTTGGGTATAATTAAACTTAAGATCTTTAAGAAAATGAAAAAAAAATTTATGATAAGATTGTTCTATTTCCTTAATCTATATCCATTTAGATATTTTTTAATGATAAAACTATGATAATATATAATGTGATAAAAAATGAAAAAAAAAAGTCCAAGCTTTAATATAGCCATTTAAAGTAATGATATAGTAGTTTGATTCTCATTCATGCACCTGCTTGCTCAGCTGTGGATGTCAATGGAATCAATTAAGTGGTCAAATACCACATGTCACGATTTTGAGCCTTCTCATGCAGATATTTTAGGAACATTCAAATATTTAGTATTTGCTTTTCTTTTCCTATAATAATTTTGTTTCTACAATATATTTTCTGTGGGACACTTTTTTGGACGCAGTGTATTTGTGTTTTTTTTTTAAATTCTGCTTTGATTGTATTAGAATGAGGATGCAAAGAGAAACACAATTAAGTTTTAAGTTTTGTATTATAATCTATAGCATAAAAATAAATTAAAAAATTTATAACAATAAATTATTTTATACTTTTAGTCTTTTTAAGGAGAGAAATATGTTTTGAGTTGGTGTACTTTAAATCAAACATGTCCAAGATTTTTCTATTTTCTTTCTGAAAAAACAAAAAAAATAAATTAGTTTGTTTAACTCAAAGATTGAATTAAAAAAAAAGAAAAATCAAATTCACATGTTTCTAAAATTTTGAAAATTAAATTAGTTAATATAAAAACTATAGAAATATATGTTTGTCCAGAAAAAGTAAAAACAAGTATTTTTGTCTTCTAAACAAAACAAACATTTTTATTTTTATATCTTTTTCTCTGTGTAGGATTGTTAGGTATTTTGATGAGAAGTGGATGGCTGAGATAGTTTGTGAACTCCTCAATCTATATGACCTGTAGGATCCACAGTTTTAAAATAAATACCTTATTTCAGCAATCATACATTATAGATACTCTATGTCGAAACATTTTTCCAGTGAGGAAAACTCTTTCATTGTTTATTTTCTCCTAGTTCGTCCAATTAGGTTGGGTCTAACTTATCCTTCGATGAAATCAATGAAACTTCACTTATAGTGTGTTCGGACAATCATCAAAATCATTTGTATGTCTGTATTAGATCACGTTTAACAGGAAGGCTACTGTGTGTCACCTATTGTCCACATATTTAACGGGCGTATAGAGTTAAACGCCAAATTAAACATATATTTAGTAGTTCCATGTGGACAGCATAATACTAATAGTTCCAATCTAGGATCATCTGAGAACGTACCCTTTGGCGAAAATACTAATAATTCCACAGGAAATTCAAACATACATTCTAAGGAGAGAGAACTGAACATAGCAGTGGTTTTGGAAGTTTGATTGGAATCATGGCGAGTTTATGCAATTGAAAGGAAAATAAACTTCTAGGCTTTAATCCCTACCAAAATTTGTAATCATCAAAATAACGCAATACCCTATTCTATCGCCAATGGGCATTGTAGTTCTGGTAGTTTGCAAAGGGGAATCTACATTACAAACCAGAATTTGATGGTCACTCGCAGGAACATTGGACAATCAATGTTGAGCATATTCGGTTAAACTTCTTTCTGATTGTCACTGGGAAATTCAATAACAAGTTAGAGTGTTTTTGAAGATTCAAAACACCTTTGTTTCAATTACATTAAATGAGATTAATTTTTTTGGTGTGCGGCCGGTGATTGAGTGTGCTTTGAGCTATACTAAAAATGTTCAGGTTTGTAAAGGGCAAGGTACTGCAATGTCAGCTCTCAAGAAGCTCCACAAAGTTAGTTATAATTTGTCTCAGGTTTGAGCTGAATCTTAGATTGACATGCTGTGTGTATATATGACAATAACACGTGTTTCTTCTGCTTCATTTTACTACCTCGCGAATACCATAGTTTTGCAGAAGCAAATGTATAAATACAACTGTTAGGGTTAACATAAAATAAATTATGCTCATTCATTCTTGTTTATGATTTAAATTTTGCTTGATTGCATTGAATGCATACCTTGGTTTGCATTTCAGAACAGCGTTGCAGGTGCTGTCCCAGACTGTATTGAAAAATGAAAACGCTTTACTGTAGATTGCGGATGCCCCGTGCTTCAGACTTTCTTTAAATGAATGAGGGCAAGTTAATCGCCAAGTTATTTTGAGCAAACATTTCTCTAACGAAACCAGCAACATAAAGACTCACTTAAAGCATAAACTTAACAAATCCTGAGCTCAGTTGTGGCTTGACCGTATTCATACATAGTTGATTACTTCCTCTTTAAGGGATTTGACTCTTCTATGAAGATTCTGGAGAATAGAATGTTAATTAGGAAATCAAAGGTGTGCATATCATCCCTTTAGAGAAGCAAAATTCCAAGAGAAACCATTACCTTTGGAATTACATGGAGCTGACCAACCTCTAACATGACTTGAATTGAAACACTAAAAAACCATATTCATAAAGTTGAGGGTGCATACAAATTGCAGGACTGCATTCTTTCAATAATCTCTCCAGTAACTTTTTCGTCTTTTATCAGAAAAATGTTTTGGACGCCCAAAAAACATGCTGGAGTCACACTAAGCTACAGTTGCAAGTTTAATAAATTAAATTAAATTCTATTTCAAACTTGTTCAAATCATCTAATAGATTAGTAGTATTCCAGATAAAAACAAAACATAGTAGTAGTATAATTGTCCGTGTACTACTACTATACCCTGCCTGCTTTGTATCATTAAACAATACCATTCACGCAACCTTAAAAAAAATGTATTAAGCACTAATATGGAACCATATAATCATTTTACTTCTCCCAACATGCTCGAGCTATTCTATAGGTGCTGGGGAATTGTAAAGAGGCCGTGCAAGAAAGAACATATACGAAAAAAAAAAAACAGTCTTCAAGGGTAATTACTGAGTAAAAAAAATTATTTGTTTTGAGAAATCAGAATGCAAAGGTATACACCACACAGGAACTGCTGAGAAAATTGATTAAAATAAACCGAATAAATTATCTAAATTAAAAGCATGCTCTACAAGAGACCATATATTAAAATCCCAACCATATAAACAAGTGTGGAAACACTAAGAAGCTGCATTTGAATTCAATTCATTTGCTCTATGTGAACTAGCAAATGCCGCGATCATGATCAAACAAGGCCGATAAAATGAAGACTAACCACATTCTATGGCGGCTCAGATTTTCGTAGGAGGTAAATTAGGATTCGCAGATGACGAACCTTTACCCTCAGTGAGCCTTTCTCCTACGCTGCGGCTGTTTCTGGGTGGCTAATCTGTAAATCCAATACACCTGAAGTAAAATCGAAAGAACATAGAGTGATTAGAGATAGAAATGGTGGAATTTGTTTGAAATTAGAGCGATGAGTGGAGAGAAAAATGACCATAGCGAGGACATGCGCTGCTATCAGAATAACCACTAACATAAGTAGTGCGTCTTGGATCCATGGTCGCGTGGGTTTGTGTTGTTCGTACGCCATTCCGCTCTGAAATTTCAAAACGCGAGGAAGCGATACAGTGAGGTTTCGTTTCACTTCAGTGGGGATTGCAACAAATGGGGTTCATATCATAACTCTACCCATTGCAGTAAAAATATTCATATTTTGTCAATCTGTAAAGATAGTTTACTTTTAAAATGCTTATGTTAACAATTAATAAACCTAATTATAATATACTAGCAGATTCTTTTCAGCTGTGTATCTACAAATATAAATAGATATATTAAAAAAAATAATTAAAAAATATATAAAATAAAGATAAAGATTGATATTTGGATGTCTTTATAAGTATTATTAAAAAAATAAAATTGTTATTAATGAATATATCCATTAATCCAACTATAACAATAATCAAATTGTATAAAATATATTAGTTATAATTTTTTTAATTTTTATAAATTACAAATTTTATTTATTATTACTTATTTGTGTATTCTTATCAAAATTATTAAAAATGAGAGTTAAATTAGCTACTAAGTATTATAATTTATTTGATTTTCATAAGAAAAAGAATTAGAATTAGAATGTGAAATAAATAAATAAAAATTAATAAAGATGCATAATGAAAATGAAAAAAGAAAAAGCAGAAAGTTATTTGGTGAGCCACAAATTTTTAGGAGAAACAAAAACACTAAGTAATTTATATATATTTATTAATATAAATTTATTTTGCATGATACTTTTTTTTAAAATTAAACTAAACAATAACATCATTTTTAAAATCAGTTATAAAGAAAATTAATTTTTATATATAGATATAATATATTCATATTTGTTAAAATAAATTATAAATCTATATTGTTAATATAAATATGAAAATAATAATATTTTATTTTATTTTAAATGTTAGTTTACATACAATTTGTTATTTATTCATACTATTGATAGATCATAAGTACCATGTAGATCCAAATTGTCTGAATTTTTAAAAAATAATTATGTAATTTAATCATTAATATTAATACAACCAAATTTTAAATTTATTAATTTTATAAAAAAATAAATTACATTGATGAGATATTTATGGAGTTTATTTCTACTATATTTTAAAATAATTAAAAAAATATAAAAATTAAATAATTAAATTAAATATGTTAATCTATAGAAATTTTTCATTATACATGTTTGTTTTTATGTAACAAATTCGTTTCTATTTTATACTTATTAATATTTTATTTTATTAATTTATTTTTGCTATTTTTGGTACGCTTCTCTTCTAAACTCATTTTTTTCAATTATTATTATATAGTTATGAATTTATGAAATTTGTGATTAAATGAATGAGTTTTGATAAATTCAATAAGTATAAAAAAACTATACCATTTATAGTTCTATTAGTCAATTTGACTACATATAATAAGAATCTAACTAATCGCATCATTTATGCTTATATTAGTTAATATGACTAACTAAATAAACTGTGTCATAATAATACATATATATCTTTTGTATTATATATTTATATTATCTGTGCTAACAATTCTTAACAATGGATAAAATTTAAATATATACACATAACACTTATATAACAATGATGTTAGCTAGATGAAACCACATCCATTTTATTGAGCCTACAAAACAAACATTCATCTAAACTTAATACCATTATTTTTATTATTTCAACAGTAAATACATTTTACACCATGGCATAAAAAAGTTTATTTTATACTTGGAATTATAATTTTGCAACTATTCTTTTGTAATAAAAAAAACTAGCTTATGTTGTTTAATAAACAAATTCCATCTATTTGAAAATCTGAATTATTTATCAAAATGGACAAGTTTAATTCATGAAAATGATTTTAAAGAACTCTTAGTTTGATGCCTAGAGCTAATAGTATTAAAGTATAAATTAAGTTAACGTGTATATTATAATAAAGTATAAATTGATTATTATTATTATTATTATTAATTTGTAATAAAATAATAATATAAAAAAAACTTTATGATGCGAGTGTATTCAGAAGAGGAAATTGTGCACCCAAGAGATCCATCAGCACAGACGCTACACTCACACAGATAGTGATACAACGTAGAAACTCACACTCACAGAAATATTGATACAACAAAGACATGTACACAGAAATACAACAAAGAAACGAACACAAAAATAAGTAAAATTTATAAAATGTAGGATACGGAGACATGAATTTATATATTATATAATTATGAATTATATAAGTTGACAATAAAGATTTATATGTATAAATATGTTTTTGATTATTATTTGAAGAAAAAAATGTTTTTTTATAACTGATTCATTTTATTTTTATAATTATAAAACAATTTATACAATAAAACTTGAACTTTTAAAAAATTAATGTATTCTGTTTTTTAAATTGTGTTAGAAACTTATTACAATTGTCAAAAATTTAACAAATTTAGAAATTCTGTATCCAATAAGTGTCATATGAGTGTCGTATCGTGTCCGAAACAAACTTAAAGCTCTCCAGAGTGCCATAGGTCGCAGCGGTTTAATCCAATCCCAATCGAAGAAGAGGGCGGTTCGTTCTGCAAAATTGGTGCCAACTGTCAAGTGCGGTGCTTACCTTACCACACGTGGCAGTTTTCCTCAGCTTTCAGAATTGCAAGAAGCTCACACACTCATTGCCGCTACTCATCGAATCAAACCAATGAGTAATTGGTCGCACCTATGCATTTTCTCAAACACTTGGTGTTCAGCGTTTTCCCATGCTTTCCACTGAACTTCTTTACCATACATATCAATGACGAGGAATGCCTTCGCAGCTCTCTACCGACACCGCGCTCCTATTCTCAAGTCCGCACGTACATTTCCTCTGATCATCACTCTCTACAAACTATCCCATTTCTATTCGCTGTTTTATATTCAATTATTGTTAGAATTGATTGGCTGTTAGGTTATTGTTGCTATTATTGTAGTGAGAGTTTATTTTTCTTGCAGATTTATATCACGACAGTTTCACTGAAATTATCTTAAGCAAATGCGTGCAATTGGATTGCCGTTCCTCGTCTTGCTTACTGCACCGTAATTCGTGAGTTATTTTTTTTGTTCTCCCGTGCACAACCGATTAACAACTGAGATGAGTTTTGGTCCGTTTCTTGTTTTATGACGTTCAATTTTTTCGTTCATCGTGGATGCTGCTGCAGATATTCAACTGGTTTCACCAGCGTGCATGGCGTAACGCCCTCTGCTGAGTATGCGAGGATGAGGAGGGAATCGCTTGAAAATCAATTTGGGCATGCTCTTGGAACTTATAGCTCTAAGAGTTTCAATGCTATCTACGGCTTTGGCCCCTTTTTGGCTTTATACAGGGCATCAATTATTTCATTTCATGTGTTAAGGCTAACGATGTGGCAATTTTTCGTCCAAGACACGAAAAAACGTGCTGTTAAGGTAAACATCATCTTTTCTCAATGTTTTTCACATTCTTTGGCAGATACACTAGGGACTGAACACAGATTACTTTTGGTTTGCGGTATCAGGTCTGATCCGCTCAATTTATTATGCATTTGATTGAACCATTATCAATCTCTTAAGAAAAAAGCTCAGTAAATTGCCTGATATTGGAGAGGATTAAAACCAATTAACTGGATGAAAAATTAAAGAAAGCTTCTTTATTGGAAACCTTTTAGAAGTCGGGGAAACAAAAGGAGAGTAAAATGGAGCGTTAACAAAATAGACATAGAGACAATACTCCAACCACTTCTTTTGTCACTCAACTCCAGACACTAGGGAAGTTCTGGTTATAATTATCAATTAGTTACTATTAATGTCCGAGCCATAAAGATATTTTATCATTGAGCATTGTATAATTTCCTTTATTGTGAGGTAACTGGTTTTTTTCGGATGATACTCCGAGAGAGAAAAGAGTAAATAAATAGGAAGTTATAGACGTGGAGATGAATTTTGGAATCTTAATTTTTATTTAAGTAGAAGTCAGGTGGAGCTTAAGAAGGGAACCATTGGAATGTAAGTTTAGCTGGAGACGAGTTGATCCTGTCTTAGAGGTGAAACATGGAGACCTTGCCATACCTTAGCACAAGTTATACAAGTTAAAATCTTAAGAGGTGAAACTTGGACACCACGCCTTACCACAAGTTATACAAATTAAAATCAAGCAGGTTCATCATACAAAGTGGTAAAATAGGTAATGATGTTGGTCGTTGGATTTCTAGTGGGCTGGATGAGATGGAGGAGTGCATTAGGTATTGTATGTGACAAAAGGTACTGCTTAGGGAAAATTCATTACACAATGATAAGACTTCCGGTGAAGTGTGGAGTTGTGTTTGTCAAGAAAAAAGATAACGACAATGAACTTGGTGTTATGAGTAGACATACTAGATATGTAGAAAGCCCCAGTAAAGGGATCAGGAGGAATGAGAAAATGGTAGAATCTCGCCTAAAGTGCTTTGGATATTTGTGGAGAAGATATGTAGAAAGCCCCAGTAAAGGGATTGGGTTAGATGGAGGGTAGTCGTGTATGTTTAAGATTGATGAAAACCAAGAAAAACTGTCGGAGAAACCATGAAAAAGGGTTTAGAGGTAAAATGTGAACCGTATATTTAAGCATTAAAGAAATTTGAAACCACTAATATTTCTTCAACTAACAATTCTTCCAGCAGTGGAGAACGTGGATTAATTTTTTTAGTACTTATGGAGAACTAGCTTAAATGAACAGTGATATACAATTTTTTTGCAGTTTCGTGAAACTCTAATACGCTTGGGTCCTTTCTATATCAAGGCAAGTCTCACAGGTTATTTCCTTTGGTTTCTGCATTCATTAGCTATTCATACTCGCGTTACTCTTTCTATACTATACATGATCTATGCTGAGGTTAGTTTAAGATATGCAATTTAGTATCAATTTCTCTCTCTCACACAAATTTCTGCTCTTACTCTAAAATAAACTCGTATCTGGATTCTGTTACGAAATAAATTGACCTTTTCAACGGTTTATGATCCTGGATCACAATCTCTATTTTTCCCATTATTTGTTTTACTTTGAGATATTTATTTTTCTTTTATCTACTTTTGCCTTTACCACAGAATTCCATTAGTCTTGTGTCCAAATTCTT
Organism: Phaseolus vulgaris; assembly: GCF_000499845.2. Classification (NCBI taxonomy): domain Eukaryota; kingdom Viridiplantae; phylum Streptophyta; class Magnoliopsida; order Fabales; family Fabaceae; genus Phaseolus; species Phaseolus vulgaris. Next base: position 13,983,230 of record NC_023751.2, on the reverse strand, counting down.
ATGATTTTAATCTAGATAACTAGTGTCTTACTTTATTATATTTATTCTTTTAAGTGTCATATTTTCGTTGTAAAAGCACTTGAATATAGATAAGAAGCTTTTCTTTTTGTTTTCCTTCTTTCCTGCATTGTCATTATGACATACATATATTGAATGGAACAATAATTAATATTTAACATGTATTAAATGTATTGCCTGTGCAGTTCTTATGTTTGATTTAATCCATTTATGATTCCAGCTTGGGCAGGCATTGAGCACCCGGCCTGACATATTACCAACAATATATTGCCAAGAACTTGCCAAGTTACAGGTACAATGACATCTTCCATTGTACTTCAACCATGTAATCAAATACTGCAGGTGCATCTATTGACTATGGCTAAGCTCTTGTCTTCTGTAATTTGTATTTTCATAAAGCCTTATAAATTTTGTATTCATATTATAGGATCAAATACCTCCGTTTCCAACTGGTGTTGCAATTAAATCTATTGAGAATCAGTTTGGTGTTCCTATTCATGAAATTTTTAAAGAGATCAGCCCATCACCTATTGCAGCAGCATCCTTGGGGCAAGTATATAAAGGTTAGTTAACAACAAAAGTTAGCTTAGAATTTATTCTATTTTTGTGTATTTTATATTTGCTCGGCTTCTTGCACTTAAATTTGATATTTTAGAATAATATTTACATGTTTGAGGAAGATTGAAGTGTTTACTTTTGTCGCTTCAAGTGTTGCAGCTCACCTGCATTCTGGAGAGATGGTTGCTGTAAAGGTACAGAGGCCCGGTATGTCACTTTCATTGACTCTTGATGCTTTGCTATTCAATATGATTGGGGGCCAATTAAAACGGTTTGCCAAGGCTCGGAGAGATCTTTTGGTGGCAGTAAATGAAATGGTGAGGTCCTTTAAAACAGAGCACAGAGATCTCATTTACTTTGTATGACCTATTTTTTAACCTGGCATTTTAAGAAATATAATATTTTACTTCTGTGTATGATGGCCACTATAGCAGCTGACTATTATGGAGTGTTATTTTTAGTTTACATTGCAATTGCTTTATGTGTTAGTCATTGTAGATTAATGCAACAGGTCAGGCACATGTTTGATGAAATTGATTATGTCCTAGAGGGAAAAAATGCTGAGCGCTTTGCTTCTCTCTACTGTTGGTCTGCTAGTAAGTTAAACATCTGCACCAAAACTACTATTTTCTTTTATATAATTTTGGCATGTCCCTAAATCAATCATGTTTTTAAATCTCAAATTCTAATTTTATATTATGCTCAATACTTTAATGTGTGATGATGTTAAGGGAGAGAAAATGAGAGACATATGTTACTATGCATAATGGCTAGGATAATTACACATAAGAATCTGTTCTTACTCTACAGTTCCTCAAACGAGAGGCCAGGTGCAATATATAAGGTTATGAACATTTCTGTTCTTAACTTGATTAAATAATACCTAGTTTTTTAGCATGCAGTTTAGATTGGTGACTATTCTTAGAATGACTTTTGGACTTAACTCAATCTCAAAAAACAGGCTTATGAGGTGAGAATAGACTCCCACCTATGTACTCTTTATAGGCTAGGCTCTATTTTAATATGATTAGTGACTTTTTTTATTGAAATTAGAATATAATTTGATATCATCTTAGAATTTGGGTTTGCACCCATCTCAACTTAACAAAATCAGCTTCTACGTCTTAGCTAACAACATCACCTTCCTCAAGGGGAACCCCATTTTCTTGAAGATATCTCTCACCATGCAAGCTGATTTTGTAGAGTCTAATTAGACTCATACAAATATAATATTCTACCAAGAGTCTTCCAAGTCCATTAAAAAAGGTTGTCTATTTATATTATCCATGCGCCAAGCTCGAAAGTGTATTGGAAAAAAATCTGATTCCCATATTAATTGAAGTAGAGATAGAGCCTAAAAACAGTATTCAAGTGGGGGACAACCGTCACTTAACAAACAAGTATTGTAGGGTTGAATTAGGTCCATACCCAAATTATAAGCAAATTTTGAGGAGGTGGTAATGAGCAGAGCAACAAATTTGCAGGTGGGGTTAAACTCAACAGAACAAATGCTGTCAAAGCTCCAAAAATATATTGGGACTACACGTGCTCCACTGTGCTGACTATGGAGTGGATAGATGGAATTAAGCTTACAGATGAAACAGGCTTGGCTAAAGCTTCTTTGAACAGAAGGGAGCTCATTGACCAGGTATGAAGTACACCAGTTTTATAAGTCACATGTATATGATGCATTTATGATGCCATTGTGTCTGTCTAGTCTACGTGCATTTCTTTTTACTTACTATGCTTGCGGGTTTTTGTATTAGTATTGAATGCTCAGTTTTAATATCTTTTGGCTTCATATTAAGTGCATCATTACTCTAAGATGCTAAGCACTGTCAATTGCTACCCCCTTGCCTCATCTTTTTGTCTTTCTAGGGATTATACTGCTCTTTGAGGCAAATGCTTGAGGTTGGTTATTTCCATGCTGATCCTCATCCAGGAAACCTTGTTGCGATAAGTGATGGATCACTTGCATATTTCGACTTTGGAATGATGGGGGATATTCCTAGGCATTATCGAATTGGACTTATTCAAATGGTGAGAAATATCTAAGTATTACTCTTGTAATGGATTTAACTTACTGACTAGTTATAATCTCCACTACATTTTGTGGCTACTGTCTTTATTCCAAAAATATGTAATATGTTTGAGAAGTTCAAATTAACTTTATTATGTTAAACTGATAGAAACTAAATTCTGGATAATATTCAGCCAAAGGACTGAGACACAGCTCATTACACCAAATAGAGGATACTCTGGCAAACCAGAAATATGACAGCTAAAATAGAGAAAACTAGAAATGGCTGGAAGAAAAAGATGAACACTACATGATAGTGCTCACTCTTTCCCTGTCCAGGACTACCCTCTTCACTACCTCAATTCTCAGATACCCCCTCATGTTCCAGACCCTGCCACTAATGATTTTCCTCATCACTACAGTTATTATTCTCCAATTCTCCCCTCAGGCAGCACTTGGAAGCTGTGCAGTCTGTTGAGCATTTCCCTCTCCAATTTGATTCCTTCACTTCCTTTCATCAAATTCCAATCTGGTGCCTTTTTGTTTTCCTCTTCTCGTACACCACCCAGCTTTTGCTTCCGTTGGGCCCATTTTTCTGACGTTCCCTTTATCTCTTTTTATATACACTGTTCAATGGCCTATTGATGACATAATTGTCATTTGAATAATAATATTTTTTTTCTCTCATAAGATTTATTATACTTATATTCTAGGGTTACATCTAATAGCATGCTTTATGGGAACTTGTTGAATGGTCATCCTATTTGTGGTGATGCTGGAGAAGAGTCAAAAGGACGTTTTAGGTTTTGATAGCTTTTATTTGCAAATCACTTGGTCATGATCTCTCATAAGGTCTGACCTCCAGAGTCTTGCTTTTCTTAATCTAAGGTATTGATTGAAATAGTTATTACATAATTTACAAGAAAAAATGTTGCATATTTCTGGGAACTTCTTTTATGATGCTAATATACATGTTATCCATGTATCCTTTTATTTATTGGATCCATTCATCTTAAATATCTCTTGGATGAAATGTTCCTAGACATGCAGTGTCTGTATACTTTTTTTCCTTTTGAAGTTTCTCCTCTCCAATACATTACACTTTCCTGAGGATTGGAGACATATTTTCCTTTGTTGCTGTATCTAGTACTAAGCCTTTCTCTCTTTCAGATTGTGCACTTTGTTAATCGTGACTCTCTAAGCTTGGCAAATGACTTCCTTTCTTTGGGATTTATTCCTGAAGGGGTTGATGTGCATTCAGTTTCTGATGCGCTGAAAGTGTCATTCGCTGATCGGACTGGTGAATCCCAAGATTTTCAGGTTTGTTTTTCATTCTATACTCCTTTTAAGGATCAAATTTTGCTCTGTAATAGCTGTAGCTGGTGCTCATCATATATTTTGGTCATCAGCCTTAGTATCCCTAAGCAGAATTTTGAGAATTTTAAAATATGTTGTTGAGGGGGTGGGGGGTGCCTACATAGGGAAATGCTGGCAGTATACAAGTTATGCACTATTTTGGTGCTTATTTTCCCAATAGGAATGACTGAATTTTCAAGGATAAATCTTTGGGGGCAACCTCTGCTTTGGGATTAAGTGTCTCTTCTCCTCTTTTCATTCCATTCCTGGCTTTTGTTTTATTCTACTTGTTTGTTTTGGTGCTGATTTTCAAAGTTCTAGTTATTTTCTAAGTTAATATTTCATAGATCTGTTTCTGCTAATGTCTTCCACAAGAAGGTTTATTGTTTTTTATACCTATCTGAATCACCAGGTATAATGACACTTTATATTTCAAAGTTGATACTTTCTTTGTATTTCAGGGACTTATGAACCAACTATATGATGTCATGTACGAATTTAATTTCTCCCTCCCGCCAGATTATGCCCTTGTGATAAGAGCATTGGGATCGCTTGAAGGCACAGCTAAAGTTCTGGATCCTGATTTTAAAGTCATTGAGAGTGCATATCCTTTTGTCATTGGGAGACTTATAGCAGATCCAAACCCTGATATGAGAAGAATTTTGAGGGAACTTCTCATTCGTAACAATGGATCCATAAGGTGGAACCGGTTAGAACGCCTGGTATGATCTGTTTTGTTTTTTCTACTCATCCATACAATGTAGTTGTAATGTGAATATGTTCATCCCAATATTGCTTGAAATAAGCCAAAAAGTTATTCACAAGGTTACCCTACTTGTATCATTTGAAACATAACCTGTTATGAGTCCTTCACGAGGGAGTCTCACCTAACAAGTGAGGCTTATAAGTCTCAAGGATTTTTTCTACCTGATGGACTAATCTTTTGAGATGGCCTACCCTTTAGGCTCATGCTCACATTCTAACTTCTCAAAATAAACGTAATTGCTATGTAACATTGACATAAATTTGTAGCCTGCTTTATTTGTGTACTTACTCTTGAAAGTTGGAATCCCATGTGGCACAATTACGTTATTAGTGTGATAAATGCTAGCAACGCACTCGTTTCAATACCCTTCAATGGGTGCAATGCGAGTTGATCCCTTTAAACAGGGAATGGAGCCTACTAAACAGGGAGTGAGACATCATTTGATTCATGCCACTTGTTTTCCATCCAATAATAGAATATCGTAAAACAGAAATAGAGTTTGTTACTAGCATTTTTCTATTTACTTTGTGGAATTATTTTGCTTTTCCATAGAAGTAAATGTGCTTTATTCAAACGTCTAATCCTTTTTGAGTAAATATCTCGGCATTTGCAAATGATGATCCTTTTTATTTCTTCCCTTAAATTTGAATTCTAGTGGATAACATTATTCCACAACTTTGGACTGTGTAATATGGGTGTCATTTTTGTTCAGGTAGCAGCAATATCTGAACAAGCTTCTGAGATAACTGGAGACCCTAGTTCTGAAAAGTTTTCAAGTTCTTCTGTTTGGAAATTATTTGACATCCATGCTGTTGTTGATTCCACTGAAGATCTTTTATCATTCATATTATCAGACAAGGGTCTTAGAGTGCGTCTTTTCCTTCTTCGGGATATAGTAGAAGCAGCTGACCATTTTCTGCAAGAGGAAGTGATTGATTGCGCATTTGATGAGAAGCCTCAAGGCCAGAGGACATTACTATTTGAGGTATTTTCTTTTATTAAATATATTCTAAATGCATTTGCACATCTCTAGGGAATAAATAGTTTACAATCTCCCCATTCATGAGGAAGAGGATCTAGTTGGCTCTTGCGAAGAACTTCATGCTCTATCTCCCTTCAACCCTTTCAGTGAAATGTGGCAAAAGGAAAAAAAAAAGCTAAGACTGATCCCACCAAGTAAGAAACGAAATCACACCAAGTACCCCTTCAGCATAGGTACTACTACTGAGAGTAGTACTAGGGTGGGTGACCTCCTAAGAAGTCCTCGTGTTGCACTTCTTTTTTGCTGATAAAAAAAAAGAAGCATAGGTACTACTAGATCACCTCAAATATCTCTCCGGTGTGTGTAGGGGTAGGGGTTGCAGACCGACTATTGAACCCTTTCACGTAATGCGCTATCATACATTTAGTTGGACAACAAAACCCATCTATTTTCACTTAATAGCACAAATTAAATTAACTAAATATCCAATAATCCGTGTTACTGAATATTCAAGAACTTAATCCTTGTATTGGGAAAATATATAACCTTTATGTATTTATGGCTGTAAAGTGCGTTATTACTCTATAGTGTGCAAATCATGGGGAGAATTATAATGGATTTATCATATAGAGTAATTATACGTTAGAACATGATTTTTCATTTGAGGTGGCCGTGGTGACAAGGTGGGTTTGTGGAGGAGGTGATGGAAGGGGATGTGGGCAGAAGTTAGGTGGTGGAATGTTAGACAGTGACAACGGTGGGATAGTGGTATAATATTGTTTTTGGAGAAAGGTGTTTTCAATGAATGACCAAAAGGGGGGCCTTGATAAGGGTGAGAGCACGAAATTGTCCTTATCATTGAACCCCATACCCCCAATCCTCCCATCACCCTTGGCCTTTTGTTTGGTGGAGGGAATTCTTTGTTCGGTTTAAAAGTCTAAAAGGGAGGGAAGGAGAATTGAAGGAGCCAAAATTCCGAGGAGAGCTCGGACAGAGTTTCAAGCTAGGAAAGTACATGAGGTTTGTTGATTAAATTGGACTAGTGCATATTCGGAGAGTATTGTTTTGGTTGGTGGAAGAAAAGGCCATGGCGTGTTTAGTAAAATTATCAAAAAATGTTTTTTGTTATCACAAAATAAATAAATTTTGGAGCTTGTGATTCAAAATTATCATTATATTCTAATATTTTCACACTTTACCTCTATCGATTAATTATTTTAATGCAAAACCAACTATTATTGAACATATCTTTAAATTACTTTCTTTTTAATATATCCAAAAGAAAAACACAATTATATACTACTGAACTATATCAATAATAGATGATATAATGGATTTTAGATACAATTAATCATGATTTTTGAAATATTTTTGCCATTGTCTCCATCCTCCTCAACACTCCCAAATCCCATTGCACTCCGCCTCTGTGAGGTCCTTATCTCTAGCACCGGTTTCAGACAATTTAAACACTTTTGACTGCAGCTTCACCATCATTGGTAGCATTCTTAGGAGCGTCTTTGATTGTTTTATCACTGCCACTGTCACTGATTTGAAACCCCTGCATCTACCATATTGTCGTCTTTTCCATCCTTAGAGGGCACTAAGATTTCGCTTGATTTCAGAGGAATAAAGCAGATTGCCTATGAAAATTTAAAAAATCTTACCAATACAAAGATGCATATAAAATGATATAATAGTAAATTAATTTTATTTGCGCTCTTCAGCAACAAGGAAATTTTATTTTTCCTTCTTCACTCTCCTCCCCATGCCATCCTTTCCAATTAGTTTGCTCGCTTCTTTCTTTTAATGAAACAGTCCATTTAGGTTTTTGTTAGCATGTACTTTTCGCGTGATTTTCTGAATATAAGAAAAAATAGATTTTGTTGTTCCGTTTGTCTGAGTTATTTGTACGTTGCAGGAGCGTGATATGCTTGGTAGGATTGAAAAAGGGTTTGAATACCTTTGTGAAGTGGTGAAGTTGGCGCCAGCGGAGTGGACAGCAATGCTTATTCGGATGGCCGTAAGGCCCGAAGTTCACAAATTTGCTTTAGACATTATTTCAGCTATAGCTTTGAATTCTAGCCACAAATTACAGGTAGCTTTTTGGCTCTATTTCTCAAGACTTCTTCACAAAATGACAATTTGAGGTAGAAATATAGTCCTTCACTCTCTTTAATTAGAAATAGGCGAATGTTTTTCATCTACACTCGTCATCTCTTTAATTAGAAATTTTGTATGTAATTTGAAGTTCACCTTTCTTGCTCAACGCAATCTTTAACATAATGGCAAAGTTACGGAAAGTTAATTATTTTAACCGAGACTTTCTTTTAGAACTGGACTTCAGTTTAATTAAATCTCATAATAAAATCGTAAGTTAAAGTGTGCACTTATATACTAACTGAAAAAATGACGTATTGATAAATTGCTTGGAGTTTTAATATAGAAATAAGATATTTTTTTTGAGAAAAAAGTTATTTAATATAAGATAAATTGTGACTAACTTCATAATAATTTTATGTTTTCACTATTATTTGATAACTTTTGTTAAAGAATAATATAAAATAAAAAACCTAGATAAAACTATGAAGTAACATGAAAAAGTACGTAACAGATTTTATAAGATAAATCATTCAAATAATAGTTCAAATGATAATCGATTAAATGACACAATTGAATGTTCTTAATGGAAAAATGTAATTTAATTTTTATAAATGTAGTTTGTGAAAGAATATAATACAGATTTGTTGTCAATATGAACCATAAAGAGTTTGAAACAGAATTAATAGTATGTTTTAACCAAAATATTCATTAAATCTTAGTAGATGTGTTTATTAAAATTTCGTGCAGAAATAAAAAGAAATAAAATTATTTCAATAATTTTTTAGGGTTACCTAGATCGATTACTTGAATAATTCATTAGTTTATCGGTTTGATTGAGATATGGTGTAATAAAAAAATGTTCCTTTTTCGTGGGTTAAAATAGACTAGCGGGCCCAGCTTAAAACGATGTAATATTTTTGGAAAACCTTTTTTCAGAAAAGAAAGAGTAAAGTTTTTTTTTTCTGGAAGAAATATTTTAGATAAACATGCGCCAGTTATGGAAAGCTCAGTTTTCTTTTCTCAAAAAATAAAGCTCAAATAAAAGTATTACATAAGGAAGAGACGGTACAGGTTTAAATATATAGTTTGTATAGTAAAAGTTTTTATTCAATTTCGTCTTTAGTCTTCGGTATTCAAAATATTAATTAAATAATTTTTTATGATTTTTTTTATATTTATATAGTTAAATATTTGAAAACAAAATTATTTAAAAAAACAAAAATAATTAAATGTATATTTTAAAATTTGTTTAAACAAAACAACACAAATAAAACATTTATGATTAAAGTTATGATAAAAAGAAAAATAATTTGAAAAATAAAATAAAATAGGTATTTTAGTTATTAAAATAAAACAAGTATGGAGGCGGAACATTTTTGAATCCGATTTAAAAAAATCGAATACTATCCGAAATCCTTTTCATGAAAATCAGGATAAAGAAAAATAAATGAAAGGACTCTTTCTTTCTGCATCCTTTTTTTATTTCAACCCAGAGAGGTGGAAAAGGACTAAAGTACCCTATTTTCTAATATGGACTAACTAGTCAATTTGAAACTCTTTTTATAGAGCAATTTAAAACTCTTTTTTAGATAGAGCAATTTAGAAACTTCTGTGATTTATGAGTGGTATTCCATCTCTATTTGAGTGTGGAGTTAGATATGAATGGAGATATGCAAAAGTAAGTAAGAAATTGTAGAAAGTACAAAATCCATAGTATGATTAAAAAACGGTATCATCATTTCAACTCCTTAACAATAAAAGCACAAAAGGGTTGTGAAAAAAAAAATCATAGTTTGATGGAGTAATTATATTATGGAAGAAACTTTTTGCCACAATTATTGTATTTCATGGTTACGACCTCCTTAAGGTCCTTCATATTTTTAAGTTTGGTCACCTCAAAATAGAAATAGATAACTTAAATTAAATGTCCACAATTTGAAATTCATCGGACCAAAAATATCTTTTAAAACTAAAAAATATTTTGATATATGTGATGAAATTCATATCATATTAAAGAGTAAAATCTAGAATTTTAGTGGCATGGTGATAAGTTGTGAGAAAGAAAATACAATTAACATATAGTTAATTAGTTTTTAAAGTAATATTTATTTTTGAATTTAACCTTCTTCAACTATGATTTTTTCCTTGAAAGAGTTTGATAAGATAATTCGAGTATCAGTAATTCTCAATATATATGTGAGATGAGATATTTTATTAAGAAATTTCGTAATCATTTATGATTTTTTTATTTTATAATTATGACAATTACCAAGGTATATATGTTCAATTTAAAATTTAACTATTTTTTTTTAATATAATTATTTGTTATTAAACTAATTTACTCAAAAACGATAACAAACTTAGCTAATATAAATTCTAACCATTGATAAATTTCACAATAGTTCTCACTTCCAACCGATCTAATATATATGTAATATGTATTTAATTTTTTGCATCATACTTTTTTGTTTCTCTCATTGTCACTATTGCTCTCGTGATGCTGCAAGACAAAGCACAACCTAAGTTAGCTTGTAGATTGATTTTTTCATAGTTAAGTGGTTTTGTAACTCATTGAATTTTTTGTATACCCATTTTAGAGTACCTTAGTTTAATTTCTTTAGGAACTAGAACCATTTTATTATTGAATTCGATTATTGGTTTATGTATTTCTTTTTCTCAAAGTCAAATTATCTTGTGACTATATGAAATATTGCTAGAACACATGTTACATCATTTGATTTAAAGAACCAATGCAATATGTGTTTTGATTATCATGAGCTTGCTAAAGATATATTTCTCATCAATTCTAGACATAAGTTGCAATAATTTTCAAACTTATATTGAATTAATAATTGATATAAAAAGTGACATACTTATTACATTTGTGACATCTCCATTTGCAGATCTAAAATTGATGTAAATACCAAAAAATAATTAATGTTAGATATCAATTTTATAATAATAAAAAACTAAAAAACATAATAAAGAAAATCGTCAAAGGGGTATGGGAATTGAGTCTAACAAAAAAAATTAGTTCTTGTACCTTATAATGAATTAAGATTCTAATTTCAATTAAAAAATTGTAATTATATTTCAAACGTGTGAAAAAAATTATGTAAACGAAAAATAACCAAGAGACACTCTTAGAAGAGTTTATAGTGCGGCGTAATTAATTTATGTGTTAAAATAATGTTGAAACTAAACATAAAAATTACATGAACTTTGATTTAAATCAACTTTGTTTAATTTAGTTTTTCTAATAAAAATAAAAATTTAAAGTAAATTACAATAAAATTGAATTTTTAATTTCACAAAAAATTATTTATTTTTTAAATTAATTTGATGGTTCAAAATGATTAATATTTTTCCGTGAACGATGTTTATGAAGAAAACAAAAAATGATTTGGTTTGATTTCTAACTAGGACCCTCTTTATTATTTTTAATTATAAGATCATCATTTTGTTTTTAATCTGTTTTCTGTTTTCAAGGATTTCATATAAAAGAGAACATTTCAGTGTTTCTTGTAAAATGGTTAAAAGTAAAAAATAAATTAAAAATAAACTTAACCTAAATAAGGGACAAGGGAGTCATTAATTAAGATGTTACTTTTGGCATTGACTTGGTCAATCTCAAAGCTTGATCTATCCTTCAGCGACGCATATGGAAACCTTAAATTCTATTAGACGGTGAATGATTAGAATAGACGATCATCAAAATTTCATGAATCACCAAACAACCTTTGAGCTTCGAAGGAATCATCCAAAATTAAAAGAACAATAGTAAACACTCTTATTTCCTCTTCTTTTCTAATAAACTTTGCATTCTTTCATTAATTCTCATTGATCATTTTTTCAAAGTAAATTGTCTAAATAATTTTCAAGAAGAATATGATAGCACTTTTTAGGTACCTTTTCTCTCTTGTAAGATAATTCTTCCCAAAATTCAATAGTTTGGACCTGGGATTCAGCATCTTTATGCCTTTAGCTGTATCAATAGCAACATATATGAAAATTTAAACCTTTCTTCTTGTGGTGTTCCATATGCAGGTTAAAACTTGGAACTTGGTGATTGCAAAATGACCCAACCAGTGTTATGATCACTTGAAGCATTGGCAAGAAAGAAGAGACATAGTGGTGGTGTTTGTTGACTTTGGTGAAAGAAATAATATTTGGGTAGGAAGAGTATATTGTAGTTGTAATATGAGCTTTCCCAATTCAGTTTTACCTGCTCCAAACCAGGTTCAAAATTCCCAGAATGCAATTGTGAGCGGTGGGGGTACAAGGTTAAATTCTTTCTTGCATTTTCTTTCAATTTGATGGTGGAGTTGTTAATTTAGATATTCATAGCCAGAATGGGATGTTCATGACACATTTTGTTATGATATTTTTTTTGCAGTCAAAATGGAAAATTCAGCTATGGGTATGCTAGCTCTCCCGGCAAGAGATCTTCAATGGAAGATTTTTACGACACAAGAATTGATGGTGTTAATGGTCAAATCGTTGGCCTTTTCGGAGTTTTTGATGGTATATTCATATCTTCATCACATAGTTCTACAAAGTAACCGGAAAATATGCCAAAATATTGCAGACAGAACTTATGCTATGTGTTAAGTTTTCTTCACATCATGATTTTCAACCTCTTTACCCCAAACTTCTCTTTATAGTAGTATTGACTCTAGAACCTTTATTTATTCCTCTTCCTGAACAATGATAAGCTAATACTGTGTTTTATGTTCGAGGTTAGATGTTTTTCCCTTTTAAAATTTATTCTCATTTCGTTCGTAAAGAGAAGTAGCTCCAACTTTTTATAACTAAAACTCTTTCCAGGTCATGGTGGTGCTCGTGCTGCTGAGTATGTCAAGAAAAATTTGTTTAGTAATTTGATCAATCACCCAAAATTCATTTCTGACACCAAATCAGCAATATGTATGTTATCTATCTATCACTACTAGTTACTTATGTTTGATGTTTTCCAATTTGGCAAATCCAAATAGTGACATTTTTCCAATCAATTTTTTACCCACAGCTGATGCATACAATCATACCGATTCTGAGTTTCTGAAGTCAGAAAATAGTAATAATAAAGATGCTGGATCAACTGCTTCCACTGCGATTTTAGTTGGTGATCGCTTGCTTGTTGCAAATGTTGGGGATTCCAGAGCTGTTATATGCAGGGGTGGTAATGGTAAGGGTCTGTTAGCATTGTAGATACTTTGCATACATCTTATCTGTAAAGTTGCATACATTCTTTGACATGTAGTTAAGTATTAGTTTTGTATTGTTATTTAACTTGATTATCGACATAGTATTATTGTTATATGATTTACATTTCACTTAGCTGTGGCTTATATAATTTGAATTTTTGTTAACTTTTAATGCCATCATTGAGAATTCGTCTTTACTTCTGAGTCTTTGGTGGTGACTATCTCGATATCATTTATTACTGAGTGTGTAATGTATTGCTAGTATAAAAATGGCATGAGTTTGTGCATAACATGGTCTTGTGCATCTACAATGACAGAGTCGTTTTAACCTTCATGTGTTGAATATTTACTTAATACTATTCTTCCAATTGTGGTATTTTTCTAGCTATTGCTGTTTCTCGAGATCACAAACCAGACCAAACTGATGAGAGGCAAAGGATTGAAGATGCAGGAGGATTTGTTATATGGGCTGGTAATATAAACCTGTAACATATAGTTGCCTTCAGTTTTCTTTGTTTAACTTAAAAAATTTATATTGTTTATCACATATACAGGAACTTGGAGAGTTGGAGGTGTTCTTGCTGTTTCTCGAGCGTTTGGTGATAGACTCCTAAAGCAATATGTTGTTGCTGATCCAGAAATTCAGGTTGGTGACATAGTTTTATATTCATCTCAACCTGTGCTTCTGTAGGATACATGACGAAGTTGTACATCTTGTGTAGTTAATTCCTATTACACTGCAATAACATTTATGTGTAGTATAACAAAATTTAGAAGACATGTTCCTTCTGCTATGATTTATCTTTATCCTTATTTGTGTAGTCTCTTTCTTTGATATGTTTAAGCTACGTGTTTTCCAATTTGTAGGAAGAAAAAGTTGACAACTCCCTTGAGTTTCTTATCCTGGCTAGTGATGGACTATGGGATGTTGTCTCAAATGAGGTTTGCATTGATGTTCAGTTCTTCTCATTGATAACTAAAATGCATCTTCATCATAACCACTCAAAGAAGGGAGAGCAATAAAACCAAATCCAAACTCATGATAAATACTTAAGTTACATACTGAGACATCTTATTTCTGCTACTGAGCTAAGATTTAAAGTGTTTTTCAGGAAGCAGTTGCTATGATCAAATCAATGGAAGATGCTGAGGAAGCAGCAAAGAGGTTGATGCAAGAAGCATATAAGAGAGGTAGTGCTGACAATATCACATGTGTTGTGGTTCGTTTCTTGACTAACCAAGGCATTTCTTCTCATAGTAGTAGTTCTGGAGGTGCTAATAAGGCTATCAAAAAATGAGAAGACTTCATCAAAATTGGCTTATAGCTGGTTCTGGTTAGTACTATAGTAGCTATTGGTGTTTCAACAAAATTTAGAAATAAAATTCCTACTCATTATGGCCCTGTTGCATAAGCAAATCATTATCTCAGTTCCATGATTTTTAGTCTATATGTTGTAGCTAGGAAATGTGTGTAAAGAGTGTGGTGAGGGTTCTCATGCACCTTCTGCATGTAAACACCATTCTTTGAGTCTGTCTAAGTTTCGTTTATGGTTAGTTATTTATGCTATATGCAACAGTCTTTGTTCACATTCATTGTAGCTTGTATAAAATGTATTATATACATAAAAAAACATTGATTTCGTTCCTCTTGTAATTGTGTTTAATTGTGTTTATTAGCTTCTGATGTTGAACTCAACTTTTACAATCTGGCAAAACTTGTTGTAGATTCAATGTGCTGCATTGATCAATCCATTATTTAAGTTTTTTAATTGAACCTATAATCAGTTTTTAGAATTTTAATTTTTATTATTGATTCATTCATTGTGCCTTAAATTAATAATCAAATAATTGTTTTTAGCAGTATACCTACTTGATTAAACATTTATAATTTAATTAATTTGAGTTAAAAGATCATGCACCATCAATTGTTAGATCTTCAACATAATGATATGGGATAAACTATGATATGTTATATCCTTGTAAAATAAAAACATCTTTTTTCCTTGTTTATTTAGAAATTCAGCAAGTAAAATTATGTTGTTAAGACTAGCATAAGAATATATCCAAGTTAAGGAAGAATTGGAAAAAAGTTATTATGATGACAATGATTATTATATCCAATCATATGGTAAGAATAGGACAAAAAGAAGTTAAATATTTTTATTAGAAGTAAACATAGTGGTTATATTGTAAAATCTTAGTTTTTAAAAATAAAGTTTAATGAATAAAGTTTATAAATAAATTATATACATTCATTTTTAATTTTCATTAGAATTCTATTTTTTCGTAAATTCCTCTAAAAGAATAAAGATATAATTATATTGTTAAATTACATATTTGAGGAGAGTGATCAATTTTTAGCAATTATATTCTTAATTCAGATAAGTTATTTATATGAAGAAACTCATATATTTTCTTTAGGTACTTTGTAAAGGGAAAATGTTATTGATACAGAGTTTTTTATTTGAAAAATTTCTTAATTAAATAGAATTTGTAAAAGTAAAAAAAAAAATGTTTTGTCTATTAGCACGATATCTCTAAATAAAGAGATTTAATATTAACATCTAATTAATGGTAGGATTGTTTAGAGATGTGAATAATGTTGTTCTTGAATTAATAAGCAAGTAGATATGTATAGTTTTGCACCTAAATGTAAGAATAAAGTAAAATATGTATGAAGTTACTCGTTAGTAGAGATATTGTATCAATATAATTGATACTTTGAAATAATTAAAGCATAGTATGTAGTATATGTGATAATTTTGTAATTCACATTCTTTATTGTTTATAAATTATTCTCTTAGGGTGTGTTTGGATTAGAGGGTGTGGGAGAGTGGAAAGTTGAGGGTGAGTGGGAGTGGAAGTGTGAAGAAAGTTGAGGTTGTTTGGATTGGGGTATGTTAGACTGGATGTGTGAGGAAAGTTTATTGAAAATTGTGAGTGATGTGATAGTTGTAAGAATATTATAAATTATTTTGAATAGTAAAGTTTGTGAGATTACAATTTTACCCTTGTATATAAAAAAAGAATAAATAATGATTAATCCTATTTCATATTTTAGTTAATTATAATTTAAAATTAAAGTATAATTATATAATTTAACATTTTATTAATTAAGAATTATTTTTTATTTAAGTTAATTTATTTACATAATTTTAATATTATAAATGATTTTATAAATTATGTTATGTTATATATATATACAAATATATATATAAAATTAATTTTAATAATAATTTTCATTATTATGAATAGTAAAATGAATATATTTTAAAAAGAAAATAGAAATTTAGAATATAACATGAATATTAAGTAGGTGTCAAAATATATAATATAAAGTCATTACATGAAGAACATAATAATGTTAATTTGAAAAAGAAAAGACATTTCAGTAATAACATTTGAATCCTTGTGGAAACCTTCAAACGGTTTTCTAGAAGACATATCTTATTCCGTTGTATGATAATAATTTCATCTTTTTCATCGGCAACGTCTTCAATGCACCATTTGAAAAAATTACAGTCTAGAACTATGCCACTTTTAATCTGTTTTGAAGAAAACAATAAAATTGAACAATGAATAAGTTTAAAATAACATTCTTAAGTTTGTTTGAAACCTAATTGAATAAATTTTACCTTGTAGTTGGGACAATCCCAAAAAAAATTTCCAGCATTGTTTTTTGTGTTGTCGCTATTCTCAAAACAACAAATTGTCCACAATCACAAATAGGATCAACGAAGACACTTGTGCTCCCAGTAGCATGGGTAAAAGTACCACGGAGTAATAAGATGGTAAAAAAGTTGCATTAAAAACAATATGATTATGTAAATAAGTAGCATGAAAAGTAGCATAAAACCTTAACAATAACAATGTCAACGTCAAAAGTAACAAACACAATTCATCCATGTTCAACATGAAACATAGAAATAAAAATAATAATGACAATAACATAATAATAACACACACAATGACCTTGATGAGGTCGAATATCAGCCAGAGTAACCTCCATTCTGTCCATTCAGATATCCATGTTTTGTATGCCGGACAAAATTTGATTTAACAATTCCCTCTGAGTGGGGTTTTCGTACTCAGGTTGACCACCTTCAACATCTTGTGCTGACAATTCATCCTCTTCATCATCTTCTTCGTTTGCATGTTGGGGTCTACCAAGTTGTCATATGCCATTGACCTGGAATATATTTAATTTTGTCATACTTTTTTTGCCAAAGTAATGAAAACCCTATAAAAATATTTTTAAAATTTTTAATTTCATTCGGTCTAAATTAAATTTTGTAAATCTTTTTTATGAACAAATCATTTTTAAATAAATAATAACTTTGTACATTTATTATTAAAATATCAATTAAAAATACAACTTCTAAAATATCAATTACTTTTTAAAAAACCTAAGAATTACAAATTTCTATTTCAAATTGTAAAAATATTCATTTTAAAAACATTAATTTTATTCTTATAAACAATTAAATCTTATAACAAAAATAACTAAAACAATTTTTTTAATACTTTTAATGATAATATTAATAATTTTTGTCCAATCATTTTAAATAAATAAATCTATTCTCTTATAAACAATATTTAACTAAACTTTTTCACTTCTCTTTAATCACCTAAACTTTAAAAATTTTTGTTTCCATTCTGGAAATCATTCATTTCATTCAAATAAATATTTTTTTAAAATCTTACAAAAATTATAACTATCTACAAAAATTAAAACAATAAATCAAATAATAACATTAATTTACTAACTCCTTAACATAATTAACTAAACTAAAGTCTAAACAAATTATATTACAACCAACATTAATTTACTAACTCCTTAACATAATTAACTAAACTAAATTCTAAACAAATTATATTACAAAACCATAATCATCCAAACATAAATATAAAACAAAAATAAAAAAAATAACTTTACATAAAAAAAATTAAAAACCTGAAGATAAGCAAGAACAACACAATAGGATGACTGATAGGATGAAGAACAGTGCCTGAAAATCACATAAAAAAATTAAGAAACACAGAATTCCAAAAAAATTTAGAACATAATCGATTATGCTCTCAGTTATACACATAGGATAATCGATTATGACACTCAATAATCGATTATGGCCCTTTTTCAACACTACAGATAATCGATTATGCCTGTAAATTTTTACAGATAATCGATTACTAACTTTGAAAAATCGATTATCTGCACCATAATCGATTATCTAACTGGTTCTAATTGAGGCATAATCGATTATGCACCATTCCAAAAAAAAGCTCTCACCTCAGACGAACCCAGATGAACCCAGATGAACCACACAGATCAACCCAGGACGTGAGATGAACAAGGTATCCTAACACAAACTATGATGGCTTATAGGAATCTCTCCAACCACACTACACTGCACTCTTTGATCGCTCGGTTTCTTTGGTTTTCTGTGAATGGAGGAACCACCTTCATGTTGTTATATAGCCAGTTTCACACCCACCTACCTCACCCACTGCATTCACTCTCCTTTCACAGTTTCACACAGTGTCAAACGATTCCTGAGCCAAGTCAGGAATCTCATGGCTTCATGTGGCATGCATGCAGGGCCACTGTTCCTCTTGATTCCAGCAAAAGCAAGGGCAACTTTGTAACTTCCTTCGGATGACTTGACACTCCCACTCTACAATGCAACTTTCTCTTCATCTTTGAGCAGAAGGAGAATTCACTCAACTTTCTCCTTCCTTCCACACTCACCCGCAACCATGCATGGATCCAAACAGGGTGTTGTTGTGACTTCCGTCGTCGACAACAGTACCACCCCTGGATCCAAACAGGGCCTTAGAGTTGAAATTTCTCATAAAGCACAAAGACGAATCATCAATAGATTTTTAAAAAATATATATATAATTAAAAATACACAACTTAGTTTATTGATTATGTTCAACCTTAATAAGTGAAGATTTAATCACTATCATGAATTGATGGAAAAGACTTAAAGGACACTTCGTTATATTCTTTCTCTATAAAGCTTGTCGGATTTTTCTCTTGTTAGAAAAAAAAAATTATCAGAAAAAAAAATAAAATTGGAGTTTTTGAAACTCTATGATACATAGATAAAAAAAACAACATCCTCCAAATAGAAAGCACTCTAACCCCTAAAAGAAACTGATAAAGATCCTAACATGGTTTCCCACAAAATGATATGATGATGAGAATACCAAATAACAAGAATCACCCACACCAAAAATTTACAACAAAGTTTAGATCTATACAAGAAGCAAGAGTATAATTCACTGCAAATGGGTTGAGTCCAACTTTCCTTGTGAATGAAATGTAACCTGTTTTCATGCAAAGTCAGAAAACAAAACCCCTTCCCAACCTATTAGCATTTAAATTTTGCAGATAGATAATATGCTACCCTGACAGAAGCTAGACAAATAGGCACACAGAAAAGCAAGTATGCATCAAGAAAATAGACATTGAGAGATGCATCAAGAAAATAGTCTTCAGTTTAAACATGAATTATAGACTCACCAAAGTAGTCAATTGCACTCAAGAGGATTTAAACACCAGTCTAAGTGACTACAATGTACCTTTGGATTCTTGTAGATAATCTAGCTCCATGTGTTTAAGTGTGCCACTGCAAATATTTCCAACACATCTCTTTTTCCATTACAGAAAATAATTTTATTTCTCTGCTGTCAAATTGCCCAAACAACTCCCATTCGTATGCATCTTCATGCTCTATTATGTTTTCTATTTAGCTGCATGAGAAAATATTGGTAAAAATGTTATATCATTTACATGCATAACAAAAATCACTTAAATCCACAGGTTGCACATATTCCAAATCTTGCATGAGGAATTGCACATGAAAAAGAGGTGTCCTGTAGTCTCCTTTTCTACACATGACACAAAAACAATTTGTAATATTAATCTCTCACCTCATTACTTTATTTAAAATCGGTTGATCAAGAAAAAAAAAAAAAGACTATTGCTAGATAAGAAATCACATTATTTGGAAAAAATTTGCTTCTTCTATTTTTTAATGGTTTTCTCTTTACAATATCACTCAACCAAATAATATTAGTATTTTCTCTGTTTTAATATATTTTTCTCTCAACTTTTTTTTTCTTCACCAAATCTTACAAAAAGAATTTTAAAATATTAAATGTATGAAAAAATATAACTAATCTCTCTTATTCTATAATGATAAAAACTAAATAAAAAAGATAAGAAAAATATATTAAAAAAATAAAAAAAATGAATAACATGCATTATAAATTTAGAAAAAAAAAACTTATCAATTAGTTAAAGAAAAAATATGAACAAATATTTCATGTGATGACAACTGAGATTTCAAAGTTGAATAATGATATCTAATATAAAATCTTTTTAAAAAAATATGAATAAATATTTATTAAATTCCAAAAATAAATACTATGCATTCTAAGAAAAAAAAAATCAAAATGCCCTTGCATCCGTTACTCACAGTAATCATTCAATAAACTAAAGTACAAAGTTATAATACATATGTATAAAAATTATTTATATGCTTAAATACAAAAATGAAGTGAGTAGAGATCAATTATGGACTCAGAAAACATTCATTCAACAAAGCAGCTTTTGCTCTTATGCACGAGAGAGAACCAAATAGTTATCTTCATTGTCCACATCTTCATAATTAGTAAACACAAGAAAACTAACCAAATAAAAATAAAATTCACAAACTATAAATAGAAATAAAGAAATATATATATATATATATATATATATATATATATATATATATCAATCTTCCAGTTCAAAGAGACATAAAGGAAAAGGAAAATGTGAAGAATAGAGTTGAGTGAATAGTATTGCTAACACAGAAATAAAGGGTGAATGGAAAAATGAAAAACAATTCAAATCTTTATATAGAGTTTTATTTATTTAATTAATACACTGTAATAGGAATATTAATTTGCATGTCAACTTGCATAAATACTATAAAACGTATCATATATTCATTCTTGCTTATCAAGTGATGTATTATCCAAGGTAGTGAATATTATATTAAGTTATGATTTTTTAAATAATTTCTGCATAGTGGAAAAACATTATAAGATTTAAGTCAATTGAATGACCTAGGAAGCAAGCATAAATTACTAACATTATCATTGTTTGTATCTTTGACTTTTCTATTAATACTAGATACAATCCAAGTATTACAAACCATTTTCATTTTTTCTTTAAACTATCATTTGAACTTGCGTAAACCATACTTTCTAAGTATTTTTTTTTAGTTTTGCATTAACATTCAATAAATATCTCAAATGAAAGAAAAAAAACCTCAAACTTGTATATTTTATTACTTGCACATTCAAGCAAAGGTAAGAGAGAACATAAAATAAATCAAAGGTAACTTTGCGTGTAATTAGCTAAAATAATTATTAAAATCGATTAAAATTTTGTTTAAATTTTAATGCGTTGACATTTATAACTACCACTCGAGCATGTAAAAAATATTTGTATATCAATTATTGATTAAAGTCACTTAATCTTAATTATCATTAGTAATTATTATTATATATGAATAATTTGTTTTTCTATTTTTTTCTAACATATTCTTAAAATATACTACTATTTAAGTTTCGCCGTATCAATAACAGTTATACTAAAACATATATAAAAAAAAAATTCTAATTGAGTATAGTAAATGCAAGAATAGTAAAAAAAATAAAATTAAAGAACTTACTCTAATATGTTGTCTATTATAAAAATTAATAAAGTATGTTATCAATGTTTATAAGATGTCTTCTTTTTATTTTAAACTCAATCATCTATACATCCATGAAATACTCCAGATATCATGTTAGTATGTAAATTACATATAATTTATTTATTAATAAATTAGTTAAGCTAGCTGTGATAACTTTTTTTTATTTGGATGATATGGCGAATGAGAAATTATGCTCATTTTCAAGATAAAATTGAGCTTTCTAAGACTATTTTGGTTATTAAAGATTTAACTTGTCTAATGGGTAATTTGTCTAAAACTTCAATAAAGAATTATATGTTCGATTTCAATGTGCTCAAGTTTTTTTGTATTAACACTCATATTAGTAAAGTTTTACGTCCTCTTCCTGTTAAATGAGAGTTTCCTTCATCAGGCTAGGTTAAAATTAACACGGATGGGGCTGCTAGGAGTTATCCAGATACCGTTTGTGGAAGTATTTTCTATGAGAGTATGGGAGAGTTTATTGGAGCTTCTTGACGTTCAAACTGCTTTAGTTGCTGAATTTTATGAAGTTATATATGTTTCGAAGGAAGCTCAAAAGTTGGGTCTTAGTAATGTTTGGCTGGAATGTGATTTTATCTTGGTCTAGTCCCCCCATATTTTTGTATTTTTTAATAATACTTTTTTCATGTGATGACAAATGATTGTTGTTACTTGAGGTGTCAACGTAACTGAGATGTCAAGTAGCATAATGATGCCTGTGATGCCTAACATGAAAGTTTTTTATAAAAAAAAATAAAAAAAAATAGTTAAAGATAGTTATTTGATATTAATTGTTTTGAATATTGACTACCATAGTAATTACATTACATAGTTGCAGTTATAATCTATATTTTATTTATTAAAGTACATTACAATGTTAACCTAATTAACACATTTAAAATTGTGTACCAAGGTAAATAAACAATGTATATTTAATGGAATTAAATGCATTCAGTTACACCAACAACTTATTTCATCTCCCACTTAACCTATTCTTCATAGTGTTATTAATGGAGGTATTTTAGCAAGAAGGAGTTCACTTAATTCAGTTGTTTAAACATACAATAATTTTAATTTGTTATAAATATATAGTTTTTTAAAATAATTTTGCAGCTTCTTAATGATGTAAACAAAAATTTAAGAAAATTAAGGAAAGTGTTTTTTACTTCACAAAAAGGTGTGTACATTCATCAGGAACACAAATATTACAATATGAAAATTATCACTTAAAAAAGTTTATAAAGTTGAATTTCATTTAAAAATGTATATAAAGATACTTGTGATGATACCACTTTTATTGGGAAAAATAAATAAATCATATGACTACTCATTACTTTTTCACACGCACAAAATTTAAAATTAAAGTTGTGTATTTAAAAACATATATTTTTACGATAATTCAAAACAAATTTTACAAATAAATATTATGCATTACAACAATAATTTTTCGCGTCTTTTTTGTTATAAAATTATATTTCTAACTACGAATGGCTTATTTTAGTAATTTCTTTTAAATTTATTCATCTTAGTAACTTTTTAAAAAAATTACAACAATATGGTGCTTTAACTCCACTTGTGCTTTCTCTCCTCCTCTAATTCATTTGACATATTATATATTTTTCTATTTAATGGTTTTATCACAATTTTATTTTAAAAATATGTCGATAAATTAGAGAAGGACAACATTTATGTAAACTATTATAAGCTCAGCTTTAAAGTAATTTTATGTATCGGAATATAATATTTTTTATGAAGGGATAGATATACGTTAAAACAACTATCAAAAAGTTAATGCACACTTAAATTTTTAAGGATGATTTTTTTTTTAATATTTTTTTTTATACGATATGATTGTTGTTACTTAAGGTGTCAGCATAAGTGAGATAACTGAGATGCCAAGTTTTATAGTAATACATGAAAATTTTTATTTAATTTTTTTTTTTAAGAAGATTACTTAAAAAATGTGTTGCTAACCTATTTTATAGTGTATAATGATTTTCCTAAACTAAATCACCCAACCAAATATTGACCAGAAGAAATAATATATATATTAGAGGATATTCATATAATTAAGTGTGGAACTCAGTAAGGTGAATGGTCAATAATATTTTTTTAAAGAGAATAGAGGTAAAAAAATTATTTAATTTATGATTAAGGAAACATTAAAACATGTTAAAACAATAAGACATAAATTTTCTTAAAGATTCCTTTAAAAAGGGCCATAAGAAATACTATTAACTTTCAAAAACACTTTTGAAGAGCATATCAGTGTATGCATTGGTATATATTCCAAAGTCAGGTTTAATGAAAAGTAAGAATTTATTGTTTTTTTTTTGTTGAACTTTAGTGAATGATTCACTAAAGAAAAAAAAAAGCGTTTGGTGACTATTTATTTTTAATGGACAGAAAGAAGAAGCATCAATGTTGACATAGGTAGATTCAAATTAAAAAATAATTGTAGTGCTATTGTAAAAAGTGATTCTAGTAGCATCTGAGATTGTTCCAATTCAAATTAGTATATTAATATTCTTTAAAAAACAAGTTGGTTGGACAATTTTTTTCCCAATAATCTTTAGAAAATAAAACAAATCTATTTAATGCATAAATTATTATTTTAAAAATTATATCAAAATTTTCTATAATAACTTGTACAATTATTATTTTTTATCAATTAAAAATCCTTATAATGAAATTTATTCTAATTATCCAAAATATAAAGTTTCCAAACAATTGAATATCAATTATATAAATTATGTTTAATAAATACTATTTTATATAATATATACTACATTTATAAATTTTAAGACATCAATTACAAGAATTTTTTTATTTAAAAATTCTATTTACAATTTAACTGCATTCGAAGTTAAAATCAAGACAGTATAGTTAAAAGATGAGATTGATCATAATTAAAGCTGCCTATCTTGGATAATAATTAAAGTGATTTTGAATACTAGGGACCAGATTAACAAGAATCCCGATATATAGGAACATGTGCTTGAAATCTTACTTTAGTATTCATCATGTAAAAATGGCTAAAAGAATTCTTTACATGATGACAGCATAACACGAATTAAAATTAAACATTACCCACATGAAATGAAACACGTAGAGGCTTCCAAGTGTTTTCCTTTTATTCAGCCTAAAAAAATAAAAAGATACCACTCGCGTATTAAAATAGTATAAACTGATATTTTGATAAAATATTACTCAAAAAAATCTTATCACGACGATATCATAAAATATTGAAATCCAAAAGTCATTAGTATAGTTATTGATTCTTACCAAAAGTAGTTGGTGCTATTTATGGAGTAAAGCTATTTTCTTAAACTAGATTGGTGCCAGTTGTTCTTTCTCTATGAGGAGAAGGAATAAAATAAACTAAAAAGATCGATTAAATATAATTTGTGATTAAAGAAAGCTCTTAATCAGATGTTGAATACCAATAGTTTTCCAGAATTTGATCTGCGAACTCTGCACAACAGCCACAGCCGAAAAGGAAGTGAAATTGCCATCATCGTTTCCTGAACCTCTTTTTTTACTTTCTCTTACATAAGCAAAAGATGCCAAAATTCATCCAAAAACAACCAACAAACTACAAAATCGATCCACAGAAACTGTTTGCAACTTTACATTGCTTAATTCAAACAAAAAAGATCGTAGTATATATACAGCAAAGCAAACATAAGAAGACAAAAAGTAAGAAGCAGCAGCATCATACATAATATATATATTATAAAGCGAAATCAGCACGACGGAACGACGCCGTATCCAGCCAGAGGGTCCGCGTCAGAGCGTTTTGCGAACCTGCCTTTGATCCTTGGTCTCGTTTCTGCATACGCTTTTCTCGAAGCGTAACGAATTGTCTTCTCGAACTTTCGGTTCTTCCTTTTCTCCCGGTACCTCAACACTCTTGCCTCCCTGTCCGCCGCTGAAAACTGCGCCGTCACTGTCACCGCCGCCACCTTGCTGTAGCTGCAGTTCGATATCTCCGACATCGTGTTTCCGTCCGGCACAACTCCAACCTCCATCGACGACGACGATACCTGGAAATTTCAACAAGAACAAACAAACAAACAAATTAATTAATCAACGTTATCATATTCCAAAAATCGATTTCGAAACAAGTAAACTTCACAGCGAGATAGTGATTAGACTTACACTTTGGCTCATCTGAGACTGCGACTGCGAGAGAGTGGTGGAATTGTATTTGTAACCATAGGCGAACGGCTCGTAGCTGCTCTGCACCGGAACCACGCCGTCGGCGGTAGCGGAGTTTTTTGGATCCGCTTTCGGATCCGCGACGGCATAGTCCAGATCTATGTAAGGAACGGGTTCGGATTCGGAGAACAAGTACTGAGAGGAATTTAGATCTGTTTTTGGATTAGGTAACAACCAGGACGCGGCCTCGGCCTCCTCGGTGCTGACATCAGCGTCGGCGTCGGAGAAGAAGCGGTGGTCGTCCAGAAAGTTGATCGGCGAGGAGGCCTTAACGGAGTGTACGGACTCATAGAAGGGCACGACAGGGACGCGCTCGTGGCGGCTGGCGAGGGGATTGGCAGAGTGGATGTCGCGGTCGCAAGCGAGGCAGAGCACGGCGGCGTCGGCCTTGCAGGTGACGTGCGCGGGCGCCTGCTCGCAGACCTCGCAGAGCGCTACGCGTGGGTGGCGCGAGGCGAGCTTGTTGGCGGCGTGGACCTTGGAGTCGCATGCTCCGCATAGAAAGGCGGCGTCGGGGCGGCAATACAAGGTTGCGGTGGCGGACTTGCATGAGTCGCAGAGCTTGGAAGCCATGAGTGGTGGCTCCCTTTACGTCTTTCTCTGATCTGTTTTTGTGTTTGTTTTGTTTGGGAATGGTGTGTGGAAGTGAAGAAGCGTGACTATGTGAAACCAGTGGAGTCTATCTAGGGGCCCCACGAAGATCTGAAGAAAACCCAATGGAATAGCGGCACGTGGAGAGCCTTAGCCAAATACAGACCCTACAAAAAATTTAGGGGTGGTAATGAAATGCAACTGCAATCACTCTCTACTATTACATTACTACTCTTCCTTTTCATCCCCCGCCTCACACACTTACAAACCTTTTTCGCATCTTTTTTTATTTTCTTCTTATTCTCTCCCACCTTTTATTCTATCAACCCTCTCTCATTATTTTTCAACCTACCACAAGTTAAATACTGCTATTCTTTTTTACATTAATACTTGCTGAGTCTAAGATGCGACCCTCGGAGTAGCACTGTCCCGCGCTATTATTACGCGACTCTACTCAAAACAAAGTTCTTTCATATTATGCATCGTTTATGCGTTGCCTTTCTTGTCTCCTTTTAGGGCATGTTTCAAAAGCACCTACCTTTTTCTCCACACACCTTTTCTCCTAATATCTTTCTTAATTTTCACCTAATTTCGTTTTATCACCCACACTGCTATACTAATGACAGAAAAAAAAAAAGATCTTTAGATTATCAGAATTTAATTGTTTTAGACATATTTTTAAACGTGTTTTAATGTTCTCGTGTTCTCTCTCTACACGTAGTTGAACAAACTTTAAGGTTACACTATACTTGTTCGATTTAATGTTAGGAATCATGCATTCACTTTATAGATTTAAAGAAATATAAAAATATAATTATTCTTGAACAAGTTGAAACTAAGATAACGATAAGGATCGTCTTTATTTTTTTGTTGGTCAGTCTATCTTTTTTTCCTTCCTCTCTTTTCACTCTTCTATCTCTCATAATAGTGAATTCCAAGTTCGGATGATACCTGTAAAAGACATTCCGTCGCTCAAGTGAGCTTTCGATATTCGATACTCGGTAATATTAGTACTAAATGATGACATATTTGGTTCTCGAAATTTGTGTTTATTTATATGGTTATCATAGACCATTTGTTATTGGGTCGGATTATGATTTTTTATCATGATTAAGAGTGTGTTACCTAATGCTTAACTACTTATTAGTCTTGTTAATCTTTTGTTTGGATATAGTGAATTTAATTGTATCGGTTGATCCTCACCGAATGTTGAATTGTAGTACGGATTCGACCGGTACAATAATAATTATTTAAATAAATATTTTGACTAATTTTATTTTTTATACTATATATTTTATTTTATTTTATATGGTCACGATTTTTATGTGATTTTGATATTTTTAACCTCATTTATTCACATGTTAACGTATTATAATCACAGTCAGCTATACATAACACATCCACACATATTTCTATTAAAAAAATATAATTCACATCATTTACATTCTTAACTTCACTTGAGAGTTTTAGGAATTAGGAATGGAACGAATTCAATTTAACTTGTAAGTTCGTAACTTCAAAAAAAAAAAAAGTATTATGTGAAAGAGTAACACTTAACTTCTTATAAGAATCTACTCACTTATAAGATAATTCATCCATAAAAAATTAATATAACTTATTGCACTTATCTAACAAATAATATTATCATGGTCACCACACCACATTCTTAGTATCCATGTCCAAGTAACTTGAAAGTTAGTATCACTTATACAATTGTCATTCACACTAATACAATTCAATACCAAATTTTACAACATAATTATCATAATAAATCACTAAAATCATATTAATTATTTTCATATATATGACATTATCATTTTTCATCCCATACTAAAGATCTTATATCATTTCAAGTAGCAAAAGATCAATCATTTGCATTAAACTATCAACAACAATATACATAATTACATAATTCATAACAAGTTGGTTGTTATTTTAATTTAAAGGTACTATCCAAAAAAAATATGTTGTCTATATTTTTCCTATTTCAGTCAAAATTATGCTTAAACAATGTAAAAGTTATTTAAAATTGAACTACACTATATAACACATCTTCCACACCTTTTCTTTATTGCACTGGCGGGAACACAAACCTAGGCGTTTCCGCGCATGTGCATTCACATTTTTTATTTTTTATTTTTACTATTATTATATGTATATTTATTTAAATAGAACATAGATTTATGTGTATCTGTATGTATGAGAGACACAAAGAGCATGAGAGACATACAGAAAGCATGAGAACCATGTTATTGGATTTCAAGATATTTGAAGAAGCGAGATAAAGTAAGAAAGAATGAAGAGAGAAAAGACTCTAAAAATTTAAAAAATTCAAATTGAAAAACAACAACACTCAGTGAAAATTAAGAAATGGAGATATATTTTAAAAATTAAATTAAAAAAAACTCTACATTCAAAATAAACGATTTTGATGACTATTTTAATATGTTTTTTTAAAAAAAAAATAACACAATACCCATAATACAATAATAAAATTAAATTAAATATTAATATAAAAATAAAATAAATAAAAAAATAAAATGGATAAAGAAGAAAATTCACTTTATGTATAGATTTATATATAAATATAGATACACATCCTTACCTTACGAGGCAAATATATACGTTTGTAAATCTTTTCATATGGGCTTAATCACATTATTGTTCTAAAATCTATCACTTCCTAAATCATGTGTACGTTCTTATAGTAGAAAAGAAAACCTTTTTTTTATACAAAGTTGGAAACTTCTAAAAAAAGTTTAAAAAATGTAATATTTCTCATCAATAATTTTTTTTTTGTAATTTTAAACAACAAAATATTCACTTTTTAGTTTATATTATAAATTTTCTTTTTGAAAAAGACTTTT
Source organism: Phaseolus vulgaris (assembly GCF_000499845.2). NCBI lineage: Eukaryota > Viridiplantae > Streptophyta > Magnoliopsida > Fabales > Fabaceae > Phaseolus > Phaseolus vulgaris. Next base: position 13,953,791 of record NC_023751.2, on the reverse strand, counting down.
AAGCCATTTAATTAACGAGCAATGCAATTGGCACCACTTCTATAACATTTTTATATAATTCATTCACACGTAAAGCAAAGAAAAAATTAACTGTGTAAAGTACAAAGACAAAGATATAAAATTGTTCATTATCACTTTCTTTTTTTAACTTCTCCTCTGCATAGTTTAAAAATAACTCTCTTCCACCACCTCTTTTTTCTACGGTAGTATTATATATTGAGTGTAACTTATTTTATAAATTGATTTTTTAAAATAATGTTAATTTTAAAATCCATTTATTAATAAAAAATTATATATATTTTTTCACTCCTCTAATCTTCACTGTAAAATACATGAGTGAATCCAAACAAAACATTAATAATGAGAGGATGGGTTTATAAAGGTGTTTGATTACTTCACGTCTCTTTGTCTCTTTGTAAGTACAGAAAAATGGCCACAAGATAGGAGAAAAAAAACTTGAGGTTCACGTTGTTTTTGTTTTTGTGTGTGGATAAGTAGTGAAGTAGTTGAAGTTCTAACTAGACTGAGTTTGGACTAAAGCTGATAGTGACTCAATGCCATAGGGGCCCTCTTTTTGTTTGCTCCAGTTTCTCTTAACTTCGCAATCCATCTACATATTCAGTGCAACAACATCTACTATCCACCCACACTTCACTTTTTTTCCTCCCATGCCTCATAGTTTTTGTTTCATTTGAGTATACAAGCAAGATAAAAAGTGAAAAGTTAGGGATATGGCTTTAATGATGTTACCCCAAGCACACACTCTCATGACCAGCCTCTTTACATCTCAAATTCAATCCATAAATTTATCTAATCTGACCAATGCAAACAGAGCACTACCTCCTCCATCTACATTTACAAGATTTAAATTAAAACTTACCTTTTTCATGTACGTATGAACTTGTAATATTTCATGCATGAAGTGTACTTGTATGGACTAACCAGAGTCTCGACCTCATCATCGGATTGATCGACCTAAGGACCAATTCTAGTGGATCGATCAATAGTATAAATCTTATCACACTTAAACCGACTCAACAAACCTAATCCGTGGTTAGCAACTAGGTAATGCAATCCTAAACGCAAACTCACTCCTTAACCTGATCCAATAAGTGTAGGGATATTGTGTGCGGAAGCGTGATAATTTCAACCAAAGATTATGAGAAATTAAAGTAACAAGTAAAGTGAGAATGATACCAGAATTTTTATGTGGAAAACCCCTTTAAATAGAGGTAAAAAAATCACCTGCGAGAGAGTCAAAACTTCCACTATAATGAATTCCTCTCAGGCTAATGATAAATAGCCCCAAAACAAAAAATCTCTCTATATGGGTTAAACACTTACACCCAAGAGCAGAAATAGAGAGTATAAGGAAAAGAGAGAGGAAGCAAGTGTGTGTTGTTGTTTTCTGTATGTTACATTGCTTGAAGGAAGCGTTCTAGGAGACAACAATAATAAATACAATTAATGGTAATTAACCTCCCATTGATTGCAATTAAGTGTGGCAAGTAACCTCCCATTAATGCCAAGATAACAATAAAGGTGAGTCATAAACCCACAATAAGGAAAAATCCATTACAGTAATATAAATAGCGCACATTTCAAGGAACAGGTACATCATTAATTACATTACTGTACCGAGTATGCCGAATATTTCTTTCGCTGACTTGAACGTCAGAATGCCTTCTGCAATTATCCTACTCCGACATTCATTCAAGATCGTATGACCGAAACCCAAAGAAAAAATTACAAGAAGACTAAAGGAACTAACTGAAGTGCGACCACTCAACAATGAGAAACACTAAAGTTATCTAAGTGACTAGTTTTAACATAAACTCTTTAGAAAAAAGTGAACACTAATTAATGAAACGGATATATAGTTTTGGAAAAGGTTTTATTGTGAGGAGAAAGACGTGGTTTTCAAGGGTAGCCAAAAGTGTTGCAGTATCTGTTCTTTTTCGCAGTACATTCTCTCCATACAGTAACTAAAAGCTCGAGGGATGCAAATTTTGTGATTGATGTGTTATATTATCCACCCAATCCGATAAGAAGTGAAGGATGGAAAACCTAAAATATATTTTCACCATAACTTCATCAGTCCAATCATGATAATATATGAATATGCAGATATATATGGTCACTTCCATCACAAGAACGAAAAATGAAAGAACAAACCAACATATAAGTAAAATATATTCTATACTTTTTAGGCCTATAGTTCTGAAAAAAGGTACCTTTGGTGTAATGTTTTATGAAAATAAATAAATTGTATTTAGAATAATAATTTTGAAAATGAAAAAATCGCACATTCAAAATATTTTTTTATGAATATATATATAGATAGATAGACACATGTATTCTATGACTTCTGTTTTTAATTTTCGAAAATTCTTTTAATAAATTGAATAAAACTCATGCATAATCACAACATCTTCGTATATTCTTTTTAAATGGTTTCGGCTACTGATATGGAGGATATTATTATAAAAAAAATTATTAAATAAAAATTAATTTTAGAAATCAAAATAATTAATTATTATTTAACTAAATTATAAATAATTTATAAATTAAAAATATTATTGATATTTTAAAGTAATTTATGATGTTAATAAAAAAATTAAATTAGTATCTAATAATTAGTTACAAGATTTTAGTTATTTAATAATATTTTAAATTAATTTTTATTGATTTTTTTAAAAATAATTTATAATTTAAAATATTAATAATTAAACTTTATAGTTTATTTAGATATAATTTGAAAACTATTTTATAGATTTTTATTAATAATAAAAACCATTTTAAATACTAAAAATGTTTTAATATCTAAATATTAATAATTCTTTTTAGTGTATAATTATTATGAGATGATAGATGAAGGTATCAACTTCTCCAAAGCTTGAGTGAGTGGATTCAATGGTATAAAGTTCTGAAAAGTGAAAACAAAACAACAGTTATCTATGCATTTGAACATAAGGAAATGGAATAAGTACAAGTAAAGTAAAGGTTCAAACAGGCTTTTGATTTTTAACTTTGGTTACTTTTTAACTTTTCTAAATTAAAATTTATCGTTTTTTTAATTATTGACTTTAAAAAAAATATTACTTTCGGTTTTGGTTAGTGACGATATATTCATAATTCATATATATTAATGATAAACCAACCCAAAAAAATTGAAAATAAATTTTTCTTTGAAATTTTTTAATCTGATTTTGTTATGGAAAATATTTGGTTCAAATTAAAAAATTAAAAATTAAATCAAAATACTTATTTATTTAAATGTACTATTATATGTTTGAAGCTAACCAACGACTTACAAACGTTTATAAATATGAGTTTTGAATATTGTTTTATAGATTATTAGTAAGTAATTTTTCCATGCAACTCCATACATTTCCATCTTATTCTACTGCGTTTTAATTTTTTTTTTAATTTTAACAATACTTTTTCTAAATATTTTGGAGAGTGTAGTGTTATTTTATTTATTTTTAAGTAGTGGTGATTGTTTGTAGTGGTTGTAGTAAACATTGATGATTCAGATAAGTTTTGTAGTGTTTTTATTGATAATGAATGTGTTTTGGTTCGTTTATTTTTTTATTTTTTTATTTTTAGAAACCACAAAATTCAGACAAAAAATCAGAAAAGTGAAAAAATGAAATGCAAAATTCAAAAATAAGATTATCCTTGCATCGGAGAACGTAGAATACAATGAATCTTCTTATTAATCTTTGCATACATTCAAATGATGGTATTATTCTCTTAAATGATGCGACTGGAAAATAAGTGTTGTAGATAGAAGGGAAATATGGAATGCGGATGTGTACTTAAGGTTATTTAAAAAGTTAAGATTATATTTTATGTAAGATTATTTTAAAAAAAATTAAAATGTTAAAATTAAATTTTCACAATTAATTAATATGGAGATGGTGGGAAAATATGGAGCTAGCTTTGCTAGGTTTCATCCCTTACTCTTTTTATTATTATCTATTTCAAAAATTTACGTGCCTCATACACTTGTTTGGAATATTTGATGAATCTGATATTAATTTGTATATATGATATTGGATAAAAACGACTTTTACTTGTAGTCTCATAATTAATATTTTTTTTATAATAACTGCTATGATTTTATTTTAAATCATAACATTGATTGACGATTTTAGTATTCAATAAACGTACTTCACCTTGACAATTTATATATTTCCAGAAAAAAAAAATTATCCATTTTGAAAAATTCGAAAAAAAATACACTACTTTTAAAAAAACCATTAAACACAAGTTGCATATTTCACAAGAGGAGTCACTTTTATTTTTTACTCTCCCAGTGTAAAATAGTCAAATTTCGTTACTTAATTAAATATTAATTTTTATATAAATTAATATTCTGTATAATAAAAGTTTTTTTAGAATTATCAAAATTTGCAATTATTTAGTTTATTTTAACTTTTTATCGATTTTTTTAAGATTGATAATTTGAGAGAAATTTGGGACAATTTTTATAATATAATGAGATTAAATAACAATAATATACGCAAATTTAATTTATAATAAGACTTAATATTGATTTAGTGTTAAAAAAGATAAAAAATATATATTTTATTTATTTTGATAAAGAAACCATCTTTATACGCAATTTCACGAAGTTAATATAAAATTATGATAATAACAAATTGATTTGATTTTTTATTTAACACAAATCTAATCAGTTTATTTTAAAACACATTTACCAAACCTTTTCTTGGTCCCATGCCACAACAATTGTCCATTTGAATTAATTTTAATTAAATATGTCAATCATTGTAAAATATTTTATTTAGACTGCCTAACTTTTCACTCAAATACATCATTATTACACAGTCAAGGAATGTAACATTTGAATTTCAATTAATTCAGATTAAGTTGTAATATCGAAGGTTGTATATATTTATTGATTATAATCTAATTTGGATTAAATTAACAAGTTTATTAAGATATATTTGATCAAATTAAAATTAATTTAAAGAAAGTTACCATATTTATTTTTATGCATTAAATATTTTAAAAGATTTATTTTCTTGAGGAAGTTTTATTTCACTTTAAAAGACAAAAAAAAAGAGTTAAAATTAACTCTTTTTTTCTTCTTAACTTTTTTTTTTAGACTTTTCCATTTCACTTTTTCTTTTTGTTTGTTCTTTCTCTTTTTGTCATGTGTTTGTTTTTTGTTTTACCAGTATACTTTTTACTATATATCATTAAGTTGAATTCTTTTGTTTTTTATTGTTTCTTATTGAATTTTTGTGTCATTTTGTTTCTTTAAAAAATAAGTCGTACAAGAATAATCTTAAAACACATATCAAATGAATGATCTTGCAAGACAACTTTCATGCGAAGAAAGAGAGGACTAATGAAGAAAATCTCTGAATTTTCCAAGAAGTGTGGTGGTGGGCACTGTTTGATTGTGTATGATGATGCTAATGGGGATGTTGGGTCACTGACTTCGTCTCAAAACCTTGTAAAAGTACATTCCATAATTCAAAAGTATTATGAAAGTCAATTAAAGAATGGAAGATCTCACCAGACTTATGGTATTGAAGAGTTTATTGAGAATAGGAAAAACATGATTGAGACTGAGATTTCCAAAGTGGATAAACATATTAGCAACATCAAATATCCAACTTGACATCAAAGTATGATAAACATGGAAAAGGATTAATTACATCTTATTACATCTCTCACTTCTATTTTCTCTTATCCCCCTGTAAAATAGCCAAATTTTATTACTTATTTGAAATTAATATTAGATTCAATATTAATTTTAAAATAAAATAATATTGTATAATAAATGTTTTTTTTATAGATTATAAATAATTTTAGTTCATTTTAATTTTTTTATCCAATTTTTTAAGATTGATAATTTTGGAAAATTTTGGGACAACTTTTGTAATATAATGAGATTAAATTACAATAATATACACAAATTTAATTCATAATAAGACTTAATATTGATTACTGTCGAAAACCTTTTAGAAGAAAAAAATATTTTAGTTAGAAACAAAATGAATATTTCATTTATTTTGATAAAGAAACAATCTTTATACGCAATTTGACAAAATAATATAACATTATGATAATAACAAATAGATTTAATTTTTTATTAAACACAAATCTTGTCTGTTTATTTTCAAACACATTTACCGAACTTTTTTTTTATGCCACAACAATTTAGATCTGAATTAATTTTAATTAAACATGTGAAATCATTGTAAAAAAATTTGTTTGCTAACTATGTATTTTCTATAACATTATTTTAATTAGACTGCATAAATTTTAACGCAAATATATCATTATTAACAATCAAGCAATGTAACATTTGAATTTCAATTAATATATATTAAGTTTTAATATTGAAGGTTGTATATATATTTAACATGTTTGTTGTATCATTACAATACTTATTGATTTACTACAATAAAATTATCAAATAAAAACTAATTTTTAGACACCAAAATAATTAGTTATAATAGTAACTAAATTAGAGACATTTTAGAAACTAAAAAAAAATGGTTTCTAAATTAGTTTTTATTATTATTAAACAGTTTCTAAATTGATATCTACTTAACTATCAAGGTTTTAACTACCAATTATTTAAATTCTAAATTTGAATACTTATATTTTAATTTATAATGAATAATTAAATTATAATAAAATATAAATTTAATTATTGCCAATTTATTTTAATATTAGTGAAAGCAAGGGTATACTAACGAAAAGAAATTTCATAACATACTTAATTCATGAAACAAAAAACCAATCAGACTAACCAATTATAAATCTTTCTTTAAATGTTGTCATATAAAATTTAAATACCAATTGCATCATTCATATAGACCACACATGAATCTATTTTCAATTACAATCATTTGATTTCTTTTCAATTCATAGTACTTTGGTTTCATTTCAATCACAAACTACATATGAATTCATCGTTTTTCGGAAGACTCATTAGGTATGCTCCTACCAAATACTAACATTTAATTCAAACATTCAATACCGAGTGTCTACAATGGAATCCAGTGTGTATGACTTAGATCATCAATAAAGCTAGAGGATCTATGTTAAACATAGACTTTTCATACTTAATGTACCATCAAACAATAACTCATACATTATTCAAAATGTATGACATCAACTTCATACAATTTTCATCATTCATATATAATACATATCATTCAATCACATAACATTTATAAATTCATAACATTCAAAAACTTTTCCAACATCTAAAACGATATTTAATTTCCAAACTATCAAAATATAATATTTATACATTTTCACAAAACATAAAATCCAATAATTTTACCAAATAACATCGTGACAAGAGAAAATTGAAACTTGAAACTACGTCCTTCCACATTCAAATTTTCTAGCCTAAAGGGCTATTAAAAAATTAAAGTTAGTTTTTCTGACCTTAATTGTTTATTTTTTCAAGCAACCTCTAAAATTTTATCCCTTCAATCTGGATAAGCTTCAAGATATAAGGACAAGAGAGAAGGGAAGTCGAGAGAGATGAAGAAAGAAAGGAAAAGAAAAGACATAGAGGATGGGTGACTTTTTTTTTGTTTGCGTTGTTACATTTTATATATATTTGCTCACAAAATTAGATTTTATTTAATGATAATTAAATTAGTTTCCAAAATAGAATTTAAATTGATATCTAACGTCACTTATTAAAATTTTATCCACATACTACTATTAAATTTTAAATTAATATATAAGTTAATGATTAATTTTATCATTTTAAAGATAAAAAATTAATTTTTAAAACCAAATTTGATTGTAGTGTAATACTATTTCAGAATACTTTGAAATACTTTAAAAAAAAAAAAAATTCTTCTGTCTGATTTTTTTTTTTAATTTCAACTTTTTGAACCCCTTTGTTTTATTAACAACTAGTAGTTATAGAATCAGATTACTTAAGAGGTAACAAATGTTTGTCTGATGATAAACAACTAATAAATTTTCAACTTATATTTAAGGGAATCCATGAATGTATTAGAATGAAGATATAGTGGAATCTGCAGAAATAAAGGCATAGAGTGGATATGGAGGATCTGTAAGAAAAAGGAAAACAAAAACAAAAAAAGCAAAAGAATTTTTATTTAAGACTTGATAAAAATAAAAGTTTCTCTTATTTTCTTATAAAATAAAAAGTTTTGAATTTTTTTTACCATCATCGAGGTGTTAGTTTATTGGAATGTGTCTGCCCCAAAATAAAATTCAATATGTCTAAGGTGAAAAGTATTATAGTGCATTATACGAATCAAATTTATACATTGTTGAGAAAATCTAAATAATCAATATATTATTTAAATTTAAAGATGCTATATTTGTTTCGGAAATGTAATTTTTTATTTCAATATTAAGATGCAAAGTTAAATAGAGGGTTTTGATGGATTAACATCCTAAAGGAAGAAGTGAGGCTATGAAGTTTCATTGGAAACGAATTTAATTAAGTGTTTTTTATGCTTGTAGAAAATTATAATCTGATTTTAGATTATGGTTATATATAAAGATGTTTTATGGATAGAAAAATATTATGTGAAATGGATTTCTTTGATTTTATTGTGAGATAATAGTCTTTAAATAAAAGTTGAATTATCCATAAAATATCTTTATTTATTTAATTTTTTTATTGAGAAAAAAAGTGAATTGAATTTTTCATTTGAGTTCTTTTAGAAATATTTCTTTCATTTAAACATTATAATATTTTAGACTAATATAAAAGTAACCATTAACATTTCATAATAATTTATAAAGAATGAGTTGCAACGTAGAGAATTTTGAAATTTAATCAAACTTTAGAAGTAAAGAATCGTTATAATTAATTTCTTTAATAATGTTCATATAAATATTGGATATCTTTGAATGAAGTTCAACATAATCTTCTATTTACGATTTACACATTTTTCTCTTAATCCTTCTATGTGTCTTTTAAGGACAAAAATAAAACTTTGATTTTCAAAGCGGATAATAATTAAGATATAGTGATTGATCATAATAATGTTATCTCAATGGACTTGAGGTTGAGACATTGACACTGTTTGTGAGAGTGAAAAAGATGTTCCAAAACTGAAGTATTGTTCCTCTTAGATCTCGATTAGGGGAGTGAAAAAATGATTTCAAAGATGAGTCCTAATTTCCTTTTGACTTTGATTGAGATTTTGTTATAATATGCCTAATAATCTCACATCTCTAAGAAATGGATGTAGTAATTTAAATATATTTTTCTACCTTAATCCTTTAAATTATTTTTAAGCACAAAATCATGATGAAACTTTGGAATTTATAATAGATAATGTCTCCGATACAATGATTAATCATAAAAATATTATCTCAACAATAGATTTAAAATTAGAACAATTAGAATTGTTTGAGTTATGTAATTAAATTAGAAATTTATAACACTTACATAACTTTGACTTATGATTTAATTAGTTACTATTTTTCCTTGTTAATTTTAGAGATTGTATTTATTTCGTTACAAACGCATAAGTGGGTCTTGTTGTGTAAATTTGAATACCTTTATTAGTGTGTGAAATTGAACTATATGAATATTAAATTCAACTGGGTTTGATCCCAAGGGTAACAGTAAATAAAATCTAACTCAACTTAATAACCTAAATTATTAAATTCTCTTGATCTAATGATTACATGTCCTTTTATTATTAGACCTTACTTTGAATCACTCCTACAGCACTTATTAATATTAACTTTACTAATAAATAATAAAAATATACAATAACAAATAATAATAAATATTAATATTAAAAATGTCAATAAAAAATAATAACTTAACTCAACGTACAAAACGTATCTGAGTTAGGTGTTACACTTTCTATTGGACGTGACCCATATCCACTTTGTACTCCTCGTTACTTAATTTTTATCGTTTTCAAACATAAAGATAATAGATAGCTATTAAATTAAAATAAAGTACATAATAATATTATATTATATTATTTATTTATTGAGTTTTAATTTTTTATTGTGAACACTGTGCTATAAAAAAATACCAAAGCAATATAAATTAATCCTATTCTTGCATGTGTTAGAAATCTTCTCTAAGGTCTCTTTTATGGTTTTCGTTCCCATTTCACATTCTCTTTCATGTTTATTACTCAATGACTTAGATTTTCATCGTGGTGGAGAAGTTTGGTTGTTCGCTGCTTTTTGAATGACATTGCTTCTGGTTTTCATGCTCGAATAACATTGCGTGAGAAAATATTAATAATTTAAAATCTTTTAAGTGATTTTCTATTTAAAAGAAATTGAAAAGTAAGTTTTAATTTGGTTGGAAAGCAAAACCCTCCCTGGCTGGGTCAAAATATTAATGACGCAAAACTATCTTTTTTATCACGGTTTTTCATATTGAATATATTGAACTTATATTGACAATTCAATTTTTTAATACAATTATATTATAATTTTTAATATTATTATTTTTGATAATTTATTATATCATTTAATTTTAAATTTCTTTTTTATTATATATATTTATTTTTAAACTGATGATATTGAGATTCGACTAGATATTAGATATTAGAATGTTTTCATTGTATATAAGTGGGTGCAAACCTCAACTTCATGAGTCAGTTTTATGGGGTTAAGTTAAGCTTAAAGTTCACTTCCTAACATCGTATTATAGTCATTTTGACCCTATATTAGCGAGTATTTATTGTTTTTATAAGGTTATCACCCGTAATATGTTTTCTTACCACGAGGCGTAAACATTTTTGTAGGTGTAATTTTTAGGAGGCGTAAACATTTTTGTAGGTGTAATTTTTAGGAAGAGGAAGAGGAAAAGGTGTAAAATTATAAGTGATCTAAATAAATATCTGCAAAAATAAATGTAGCAGTGACATGCAAAGGCTCTGCAAAATCTGGTACAATTCCAATTCATCTCGCTTAGTTAAATTTACAATTTCCGAACAAACAATAGAATACAAACAAACTAACAAGGTCCAAAAACAAGGAAAAGGAAAAAGAGAAAAAAAAGAAAGAGTGAATGATGAAAAACAGAGGAAGATGAACTCCATGCTATCATAGAATTACAAACCAAAAATGATATCTTATTGCTGTCGCTGGCTCTGTTGTTGTTGCTGCCGCGTTTCTTGAGGTTGTTGATTATGGATTTCCACTTCTTTCTCTGATTTCTCAGAAGTCACGTGGTTTTGGAGGCTTTTCTCAAAATGGTTGAGAACAGGACGAGAAACAGAGGAGGCTTTGGGGGTGGCCAGGAATGTGGGTTTCTCATCTCCAGCCATAATGACAAGAATCTTCTCCTCGTACACCCTAACAGATTCCTTGTTCTCAGAATCACCCTGTTTCTCGCCGCCGCCATTCTCGATGTTCCTTTCACCGTTTTCTTCGATCTGCAACCCACCAGATATTTTCCAGTAGGAGCAAGCCAAGATCAAGAGAGCGAAGGCTACGAGACCGAGCATGGCGGCGAGTCCTCCAAACAAGTAGGGAACGGGAGAGTGCCACGTGGGGTGAGGAGGAGTCGTCAATGATGACGTGGCGGCTGTGGGTGCGGTTGAAGTTGAGGCTATTGTGGCGGCGATGCTCCTCATTTTGTTTAAACTTAGGAAGCTTGTAGTATGTGAGTGTGTGAGGGTTTTGGTTATGGGAGAGAAGTAGGTGTTGCGTAGAGATAAAGAAGGTTAGAAGGTGAGGTTGTAAGGGAAGATTGGGGTGACTGCTATTTATAAAGAGAAAGTAAAGTGGGTTATTGGCTTTCTCTTTTGGGTCACGGACTTCACCCTGTTTTGTTGTTGCAAGATAGATATAACTTGCAGGGCAAGGGTGGCACTGTGTTAGGGTACCCCATAAGACTTCAAGCAACAGCACAACCACTATTTTTTAGTGTTGTTTAACTCTTTATGCTATTGGCCAACTTTGTTTTTCTCAAATTGAAAATTTCAGGTATATATTACGCATACATTTTTTTTTTCTCAGACAGTATCATTGTAGAGTCATCAATTACTAAATATCCTGATTCTATCAATGTTAACCAACTTTATATAGAAGGAAGATTTAACTTACTTTTATCTTTTAACTTTGACAGAAAGACTTGTTTGGATGGATACTTCTAAAAGTTCTATTTTAGCTAAGAAGTTAAGGTTGAACCACAGACCATAAACATTTTATAACTTGGAGTAAGTAACTCATCATAATTGACCCTGCCTGATGTTAAGAAGTTCCTTTGAAGCCTTATTTTGACAGCTCATGTTATGGAGCATGCAAAACTGCAGTTGACAACTCATAAGATTGTTGTGAATCGCATTCTTATGAGTTTCTTTTTTTACTATTCATGTCATTTTTTAGACTGCAGTTATGCATCTTTTATATTATAGTATATTTGGTTTGAAAGAAATAGTTTGAAGTTGTATGTTAACCAGTATGAGATGAACTCATTAGTTTATGTTGAACATTATTCTTGTTCTGTTGAAGAACTATTAGTAATTATAACTAGGGAGAGCATGCATTACAACAGATGTTTGTGTTTGATGGTGATCCTATGCATGATGTCATATGGAGAGAAGAATTTGCACTTTTAAAAAATGTGGGGTTTAGAGAAATAATTAGATACAGTAATTGTTATACTGCTTTACAGATTCTTACTAGACCACAGATAATGCATTTAAAAGGGATTTCTCTAAATGATGTAATATTTTCATGTTTCATGGAAGATAAAAAAAAAACCTCTTATCGAAGGTGGGTTTGGGGTTGCTATCTAAGGCCACAGTGAAAGCGCACTATGTGCTGTGTGATTAGACCTTACTACAATGAAAGTAGCCAGAGTCATGAACAGGGGATAAAAGATAATAAACAATGTGGGCAAAGTGGAAACAAAGCTGCGGTTTTCCTTTAGTATCATCATCATTTGGATATCGGATTTGATATTTTCTGTGAAGAAATTAGGGTCGTTACCCCTGTTGAACACAGCATAGCCCCCATATTACTGTTGATTATTCACTCTTGTTTCAGTGTAACTATGAGATTTAGGACTAGGTGCAAGTGGTTGTCGTGTCCTTGCTGCAGGAATATGCTTGAGGGGTATATTCTGATGAATAATCTCATATGGGTGATTCGTTGCATTGAAATTTGTATCAACCAAGTAGGTCAAAAGGTTTCCTTTGGACTCGTGATATTCAGTTGGTCATTTTCAAATGAAAGGGTTGAGTATTTATTAAACGGTTAAACAAAAATTTATGTTATTTGAAATCCTTTCAATTTATTTCAAAACCTTAATTGTTATGGGATGAGGCAGAAGAGAGCTGACCGAGACACTTAACCATTAACTTTCAAAGGTTACTGAAGTTAAACTACCATTGAATTTAGGTAATGCAACTTTTAGTATGTAACTTTAAGTGTGATTCATTCTACTAATCGAACAAGTTCATTAAAATAATATAAATAGTGTATATTCAAAGAAAAAAGTACGTCATTATTACTCTACACACCTGAGTGTGGAATACCCTTTTTACTAACTTGAGCGACAAAGTGCCTTTTGCAGGTACCTCACCCATTTGACATTCACCCGAGACTTAAAGTTGAAGGAGTATCACGAAGACAAGAAGGATCACAGTAAAACCTTAACAACCTGCCCAAAAGAAGGAAGAAAACGAAACATTCAATAGTTCTTTAGGTCACATCTCCCTAACAGAAAAAAAAAAATATATAAAAACTTCTTGTAAAAGTTCTTGGACTTTTATATCCAAATAAAAATGTCTAAGAGAGATGGAGATATTATTGATACAGCATGATTGCAATAGTGAAGATGGAGAGAGATATTTAAGTTATTTGGACTTGTAACAACTATTAATTGTATAAGAAAAGTGCAATGAATAATATTAGTGGGAATATTGTAAATGCTGGCGGGTGCTGTAGTTCCTAATTGGAATCATGGGATAGAGATAACATCGTAGTGCTGCTATGCACTCAACGTTTCTTTTCTTTCTCCCAGACAGTTAATATCATTTGAGTAATTAATATTTTATTCTTAAAAATGTCTTAAAATAGTTATATTTAATCTGAAGTGTATAAAAAAATAAGAAGTAATAACCCAAAAATATGAAATGTACTTAATATATTTCCAATTATTTAAAGAATCATGAGGTCACATTCAGTCTCGTCCTGTGGCCTTTCATGTTGGAAATCTATGTAAGGGTTTTGAATTGTGTGTACATGTCTGTGCCCAACTAAGATCTTGAGAATTGAAATTAGCATATTCTTATTGTGGTGTGCCACTGTTGTCCCCCATTGACACCAAAACTTGTTTGTTTTGGCTCTACTTTTAGCTGTTTTCATTCACTCCACTCGTCTACTTGAGGCCATGGGAGATATGTTATGCAATGGAGGTGGGGAAGGTCGCAAAAGAAGTAGAAAAAATGAGAGTGATGGAAGGTTTTTTCACAATGAAGATGTTGTGAGGGAGGTAGTGGAAGTTGGTGACGTGAAATGGCTATCTAGTGTGGAATTTCAACGTTGGATAGTTTGTCCCACACTTGCATCATCCTCAAACGACAAAGGTACGGATTCAAAGGACCATCGTATCACCTCACTGTCCTTATTTGCTCCCACCACACAACTAAAATTATCTTATTTTCATGTTAAAAAAAAACCCAGAAACCATTTTAAATATTACAAAAGTGGTGGGATATCAAATCGACTAGAGATTATAGTATTTAATTGTATATAAGTGGGTGTAAACCTTATTTTATAAGTCGATTTTATGAAGTTGAGTTTAGCTTAAAGTCTACTTTGTAATTGTAATATGGTATCAGAGTCATTTAAAACCTAGCGAATGTTTATTGTCTTTATCAACCCATCCGCTATCAGAGCGGACTATCCATAATATGTTATCTCACACAAGTATCAATATTAATTGATCCAAAACGTTAAAAATTTTATATCCATTAAAGATAAAAATGTTTCATTAATAAAAGAAACTATATAATAAATGTAACAAGTAGTATGACAAAAAATATAAAATAGTGAAGTAGAAGTGAGATGAAAGAAAACCTAAATGTATTTAGCATTTGTGTAATGAATTTTAATTTATAGAAAATTATTATTTTTATTTGCTAATTAGTTTTGTCACAATATTAAAAATGATATGTATGGAGACGTCAAAGAAAGAAAAGAGATCTATATAGTGGCATAAACGTCAGTATCTTCGTTTATATTCACAATTGCATCCATTAACAGGCATCGTGATATTAGTAATTTTCTAATAAATGGAGCACAAAACAACAGCTCGTGGCTGCATTTAATACTGAAAGTGATGCTAATTACTATACTTAATTAGTGTTGATATTTAGAACTTTGTAATTTTCTCAAAAGTGGATATAGCACTAATCTTTTTACCACATTTCTTAAGTTTTAATCCCTGTTTAGATTCAAAAGCAACCTAATTATAATTACTCAGACCTATTTGTGATAAAAAAAATTAGAATCCATAGTTAGTATTTTTATCAAAACCATTTATTCACAGCTTTCCGTGTGAATGGATAGAGAAAAATTAATGCCCCACTCACTCATAATTAATTTAGAAATTAAATATTTTATAATAATAGCAAGAAAAGTAACTCTTTCCAATAATTTTTTATAATATCAATGAAATTAGTCGGGTAATAAACTAATTCATGCACCTTGAAACCAACTCATCAATTCTCCTTACACAGTATCAATTCAGATTTCCATCAAATATACTGATGCAAAATGTACATTTTATCCTTTAATGATTTAATTTTTTTTTCTTCTGAATATTCATGTAAGTCAAATTACAAATCAAATTACAAAGTTCTGGATATATAATTCGGAATTAATATGTCATTTTCAGATTATACCATCCGAAAACTTATCTGGACAACATAAATGAGCTTCCAAATGTCAAGATTCGTAAACAAACATAAATGAGTTCTGAATTTTAATCCTTAACATCATTTACAGCACACCATTTTGAATATGAAAATCTAAAATTCATAACTCACTTCTAGATATAACCATCCAAAAGTTTAAATAAAATATGAAAATGAACTTTCCAATTTTAAAATCCAAAATATATAAAAATCACTTTTTGTGGATATTAAGATAAGTAAATGTGTGAAAAGGGTAAAATGGAATTTTAAAATTCTCGTTAGATGAGAGTCAAAATTGATTGAGTATATGAAGCAATTGTAAAAAAAAAAAAAAAAAAAAGTTGTCATTAACCGTGTGAGGAAGGTTGGGGTGGGAAAATAGCCACATAGGGCGAAGAGGTGTCAGCAGGAAGAGGCGCCACGTGTACGCTGCTCTTTCTCGCCCTCAGCAGTTTCCAGTTAGTTTAGTAGAGACTTGATTCTCGTAAACCTCCTTTCGCCGTTCCTTATTCTCTCCACAAGCTTCCTTTCCTGAAGAACATTCGAAACTCAAAACTCAATTCAATTATCATAAAATGAGGACACTGCTTTCGCGCTTGATCCATTCCACGCCTTCCATTTCCAGGCTCAAGTACGCCTTCTATTCTTACTAATCGTTATGTTCAGTAATCGTGTCGTTTTTTTGTTGTAAATTCAATTCGATTATCTGCTTCTTGTTAATATTTTATATTCATATATTGTAAGATTTGTAAGTTTCTGTAACTACCTGATTGAAATGAAATTGAGCTCTACCGAATTAGCAATGCTGCACATGATTTGCGATGGTGGATAGCCTCTGCAATTTAAGCGCGTAATGAGTTTAATTTTTCTTTATGGAATTCACAGTGTTAGGTTCGGTACAAATGTGATTTGAATTTTATGTTGATTGGCTTCATGCTTTTGTAAATTACTCATTAAGTCATTTCACTGTGATTTCCTCTTTTTTTTTTTCCTACCTTGCAGTACAACGGCAGTGTCAGTCAGCGGGAGAAATTTCTGCACGGGTTCTAATAAAGTTGATGAGCCATTCAAAGTTGAAGAAGCAGAGACTGTAAATGTGCCACCACCCCCAACAGAAAAGGTATTCTAGCACTATAATTGTATATGAAACATTTATTTTGCTTCTATGGCTTTCTAACCTAAAACTTGTGTTGGGTTTTATTAAAGTTGCTTGTGTTGGGAGGCAATGGCTTTGTTGGATCACACATTTGTAGAGAAGCCTTAGAACGTGGCTTGTCTGTTGCAAGTCTTAGCAGGTTTGATGCCTTTTCTCATTGGACAAAACTTAGATGTAGTTATGTAGGTGTTTTAGGTACTGTTCTTCAATCAGAATTGAAATTTCATCTTTGCATTAGAGGAATGAATTATTGAGGTGCAACATGAATTTTGATCGGAGAAGAACAGTAAAAACATTTATGGAACTACATCTATGTTTTCTTCTTTTTCATATTTGTATTATTATCTGTCTGTCATGCTTTATGTATTGACACTCTAAATTGTCACCTGCTTTTCAAATTTATTATTAAACATTTTTCTTCTTGTAATGTATCTGCATTGCCAATAACTTCATGTTTTACTTCCCAGGTCTGGAAGGTCATCCCTACATGATTCCTGGGCTGGCAATGTTATTTGGTATAAAGGTCTGTTTTTTTTATTTTTTAGCATTTCCCTGTAGACAACATCTTAGTGGTACACTATAACAGTCTAACGTGTCTATATTGTCTTCTAATAATTAGGGAATATCCTTTCAACTGATTCATTGAAAGAAGCTCTGAATGGGGTCACTGCTGTTGTAAGTTCCCCTTACTTTGTTATAATGTGCATGTTAAAAAAATAGTTGCAAGTCCTTTCCCCTTTAGTTTGTTATAATGTCTGGTAAATTATTGCAACTTAGAGGAAGCTCAAAGCCAAGTTGGTTTTATTTATATTTTGTTTCTTGTGCTATTACAAGATGTTGCTTTAGATTTTGAACAATTTGTTTGGTGACATGTTTTGATTAGTTTCCTGTGACTAAATATCTCACACTTTTATGTCCCTTTATGGGATAAGCTAGGTAAAGGTGATTGGAGTGTAGCTTTTGTCATGGGGGAATTTTAGATAATGTTGATGAGAATGATTGTTCAGTTTGGTTGAAAAACGTGGTTCTAACAGATTACAAGGAAAAAAAGGAGTGTTTGTGATTGATTACGAGAAAATTTGGGTTGAGAGAATTATAGTAACCATCCTGCACGCATGGCACTAACTGACCTAATATGTCTAAATTTTGTTGGTTACTTTAATATTTGTTCCCTTTTGATGATAGACCTATTGTGCTAACTTTTGTTTCTTTTGAAAGATCTCGTGTGTTGGTAGTTTTGGCTCCAACTCATACATGTACAAAATTAATGGGACTGCTAACATCAATGCAATTAGAGCAGCTTCAGATCAAGGTAATTGAGAAATTCACACATCTATTCTTAATAATCTCTTGTTCAATTCTTGCCATCTCTCCTCAAATGACAATCTACCTCAAGTGTTTGGTTTTCTCTTGAAAGGTAGAATTAGATGCAAAGTGTAATGTTGCCTCTGGGAATTTTCTTCAAATTTAAATTCTTTGAGAAGTTGCTTTAGTGATATGAGTTCAGAAGAAACTAATGTCGTTGTCCTGTATTCTATTTCTGCACATGATCTTGGCACAACAATTTGTTTTTATTTTTACATGATATCCAATTACATCCAACAAGAACTCAATTTCTTGAAGTGGAGGGTCTATCATTTGGTGACCCAACGCAAAACGTTAGAATATCTAATCTAACAGTTTAAGTATTTTCTTATCTTCATAATTGCCCTTTAGGAGTCGTATGATTGCAACCCAATGTTCTTAACAAGAGGAGTTTAAAAATTGACTTACCACACTCACTAAAAATGAAATGTGAGTAAGTGTTAGGCAATTTAACTTACCCACTAACTATTTGTATCTCACTGGGTCAGAATATGGCTCTCCTTACTCAGGCATTACACAAATTCATTGGTGTTTCCCCAAAGTTAGCATTTAACATCCTTGTTTCTTCTAGAATGTTCATTGTACAACTTTTATACGAAGAAAATACCTTAAATGTCCCAAGATCTTTTGTCAAAACCGTTAAACAAGATATTGTTTTAACTGGACAATACCTTCCTTATCACTAGCTATCATAACAATGTTGTACACGTATACAATGAGATAGATACATAGTTAGGGAGAATGATGGTAAAATAGAGAATTTAACAACATCCCTTTGTATCATTATTCCAAATTGTTGGATGACAGTTTGAATGCTAAAATCATGCACAAAGTGATTTCTCGAGGCCGTACAGGGACCTTCAAAGATGAAATACCATATCAGATGACGAGTTCTTCTAACCAACAATTCCATGAAGTTGCTCCATGTAGACTTCCTCATTAAGATCACCGTGTATAAAGACATTCTTGATGTCAAACTGAAACAAAGTCCAGTGTTGAATAGTTACAATGGAGAAGAGAAGTTGGATAAATTCATTTTGGCAATCTGAGAAAGTGAGTATAATCTTATCATAGATTTGTGTGTATTCTTTGGCAACCATACAAACTTTATAGCGACCAATTTTACCATTAGGTCCTATTTTAAGAGTATACAACATTGACATGACACCTAACAATTGATTTGTCCGTTGGAAGAGAAACCACTTCTATGTATACCATTACTTGGAAAAATACATATCTCATCAATCATCGTTTTTGCCATTCTGGAATAGATAAAACTTCACCTGGAGACTTAAGAATAAGAACAAAATATAAAAGGGTCAAACAAGTATAAAAAAGTATGGTGGAAAGTAGATGATAATTGAGGTTATTATACTAAGGAGAAGGGTTACAAGTACAACATATATTAGATATGTGATATGCTGCATTGAAGTCAATGATGCTTGGACCAAAGGAAAAAAAATTATAGTAAGGAGAAGCGTTACAAGTACAACACATATTAGATATGTGATATGCTGCATCGAAGTCAATGACCCTTGGATGTACATTGATGTACATTGCCACCAATGCAATGTAAAATAGTACATTGATGAGGTTGATCGATGGTAATGTAAGAGCAACAGGTGACTTGACAATAGATGTCTAGACAATATTAGGTGAACGAGGGGAATTTCCCATGCAGCTTCCAACACTTGTTAATGGTATGTCCAATGCAGTGACAATGTTCTCATTTTGGACGATTTTTAGAATTACTTGTGCAAAAACATCCAAAACTATTACTCTATGATTCAAAACTAGTACTCTTTTGCCAACTATATGTTAAAACTAGTATTTAAAAGCCAAAACCAACTATTAGCTTAAGATGTACCATTTTTAGTTATAACTGGTTATGTAACCAGTTTTTCAGTTCTACCAAACCAAAATCATTATGGAAAGAAGTTATGGTTTGGTTATAATATTCACTTGTCATGTATTGGTAAAAGTTTTTAACCACTTTTAAGATATATATTTGATTATATATAATCAGTTTAGTTGCAACTGATTATATAATCTGTTTTGCAAAAATTAAAACTAGTTCTACCAAACCAAAACCAATTATGGAAAATCATTTATGGTTTTGTTATAATATTATTAACTTGTCATGTATGGTTGATTTTTAGGATCATTTTTAATCAACAGGTTATTATAAAACTGGTTAATTGGGGTTAAAGTTAGTTTTTTTTTTAACCAATGATTATGATAGCCCCTATGTAGAAATATGATAATATATGTTAGACAGTACGTAGAAATAGGATAATGTATGTTAGACAGGGTTGTTCCATTTGAATAGCATATGTGATGCATAACAATTATAAGTTTTTTGTGATGTCTCTAGCCTTTATTGTCATGTGTTTGAGCTTTCTGTTATAACTTATGTCTATTTTACAAAAAAAAATCAGACATATTTGGACAAACTTTTCTGCAAGTATTTATAGGAGAGAAAAAATAAATTGAGCTTCTCCATAAGCTAAAATTAGCTTATACATTAATTTGTAGATGTTCTTGTATAGTTTTTCTAGTTATTATTTTAACTTGAACATAAATTAATTTTAACTTATGGATTCAATTTTAACTCTAGTTATACATTCAATTGTTTTGTTCTTCTTTTTTTCTCTTTTAGAAGTGTTTATGGAGAAGTTTGTCAAAGAGACCCATAGTGCATTATTTAGAAAATATTCTGTTTTTTTTTCTGTAGTTCGCCAATTTAAGCCATGTTAGGTGTATAGAATGTTGTTTCATTTCATGTAATTGTGGACCAAACTAGTTGTCTCAGTACACATTTTCTTTGACAATTTGTTTATACATTTATTTGTTGTGAAACATGGAATGAGCCTAATGAAAGAAGTTAGTATTTATTGAATTAATTCAAACATCATCTAAATTATTAGGTGATATCTAGCAACATTCACTAGAAACTCTGCAATTTTCCAGTTCAATAGATTTAGAAAAAAAACTAAAATTGGTTTCTTATTTTTGTTGTCCTGTGAAGTATTGGTTATTGTTTCCTTCTGTATAGTTCTCTACCACTTACTGTTGGATGATTTGTTCTTGGTCCTACAGGTGTTAAAAGATTTGTCTATATCTCTTCGGCTGACTATGGTGTCGTAAATTACTTAGTGCAGGGGTATTATCAAGGAAAGGTAATACGTCCTGCTCTTTATGCTGAGAATAGTTTGAGGAATGAATTATTAGTTGATGAATATTGCTAGGAAATATGTGATGGAGAAGTATGAACAATTTTTTACATTTCATGGGTGCATTAACACTTGCTTGATTTTACTTGTTAGTTATTTGAAATTTATAGTTTAGGGCAATCACCTAGAGTATGATTTAGTAGATTTAATAGTGTGATTCAAAAGTTTGGTATGATGAGCAAGGTTGAGTACTTTCTTGGTCTTCTATCATCGCTCACCTACGCATTTATCTAGTTGTTTGTGTTAATGACATTGTCATTACCATAGTGATCAACTAGGTATCACATAGGTGAAGCAACATCTTTTCAAGCATTTTTAAACAAAGGATCTTGATAAACTAAAACATTTCTCTGGAATAGAGGTAGGACAATCTAAAAGTGGGATCATCATATCCTGAAAGAAGTACGCAATGGATATTCTAAAAAAATGAAAATGTTAAATTTCAAGAGAACCCACATCCCAATGTCAAACTCCTACCAAGCTAGGGAAAGTCTCTTCCGGATTTTGAAAGGTATAAACTATAGGTGGATCTTTAAAGGTATAAACTATAGGCGGTTGATTGTTACTTTTTCAGAGAAGAAGTAATGTCTGGTGTACTATAGGCTAGTTTTGTCAATTCTCATGATCAACTTGCTTGGTGCATATGACCTATATCCTTTAGTTTGAGGGGAGTTTTAAAATCTTGTAGTTACATTAGAATCTTACAATTATAGTAGTTGATGATATTAGGATCAATTAGACTGATTCTATATTTATGTTAACCTAAAATATGGTAACTTAGTATTATGCAAATTATCTTTAAATTGAATAGCTCCTCCATGAAAACACAGAATTCATCACATGCCTTCTTAGTTTCTTTATTCTCAACATATATAACTATTGCCACCATAAATCTACTATTTAAAACTACCTTCCTAAACATGATTCCCCTTTTTACTCCCCTCAATATGTCTATTGTGCATCCTCCTGATTCTGGAAGATTCACCTGATGATGGTTTTACTGATTAACCTCCTTCTTTTTAACTTCAAGTGAACTAGCCATTGACATAGTCTTTCCTCAATCTGAGCGAGCTTCCATCTTTAGAGTTTTCATCGTCTGTAATAGATCATGTAAAGAGATACATAATGATTTAAATGGTTGGCTAGTTCTTTTTTTCTCACTGATAATTATACTTTTTCAGTCGTCTATTTGAGATATTCTGAATTCTCTTTGTGCTGCAGTCTTTATCATGTATAAATTAAAGAAAAAATTCGTAAATTTGATGCTGAAACGTTTTTATATATTCTTAATTGATGCAGAAAGCTGCTGAAACAGAGCTCCTAAGCAAATTTCCTTATGGAGGTATGTATTCAGTTCTTAACATTGCTCCTGAGGTCCGAATCAAATATAGGCTACTCTTAATATTTTAATGTGTTTGCTATCTTAGTAGGTAATGACAACAATTGGAGATTCTATATATCTAGTCAAATTATATTATATAAATAAGTACAATCTTTACTTTTTATGAACCAATTTGGTGAGGTTGAGTTAAGTTTAAATTTTAATTTTTAAAAGAATTAGTATTAAAGGCATTCATAACCTATTCTAAAGTCTGTTAGATCTCATGCACCTGCCATGGTTCATGGTTCATTCTCGATGTTTTGTATTCTATTTTAGCTAATTATTGCAGATATTTCCAAGAAAGTAAAAATCGTTTCTCGTGATTCTCGGTATTAGGGAGTATTATGATCGTACATGATTGCCCTATTACATGTTTTTTTCAGGAGTAATTCTAAGGCCAGGATTTATTTACGGGACTCGAAGTGTTGGGAATATTAAGTTACCCCTTGGTGTAATTGGATCTCCATTGGAAACGGTAATTTCACGAGCTTCGCTAATACTGCAGACATTACTTTTCTCCTTCTATGATTTGACATTAATTTTAGAGTAAATTATACTAATCACTCCTTAAGTTTTGTGAAATTGTACAAACAATTCTCTACTTTTTCTATCCCTACACTTACCTTTTTTAATTGGTTAACCCTCTTTTTACATTACACTGATTCTTTTAAGCGTTTGGAATACATTAGAGCATGTACTTTACGAGGGAGGTTATCGTAAGGGTTAAAAATATGGGGGGATGTCGGTGTATCCATATGTCTGCAGTATACATTCATGGCATAGCACTTTCTACTTTTCCGGTTTTTGATTGAATGTCTAATTCTTAAAAACGATTTAGTTTCTCCTGAATACCAGCTCAATAAATTTGTTGTTCATATGTAATTTTACTTGACTGCTGTAGATTTTCCAAGTTGCTAAACCATTGCACCAGATCCCACTTATTGGGCCTCTATTGACACCTCCTGTCAATGTTACTGCGGTGGCAAAAGTTGCTGTTAGAGCTGCTACAGATCCTGTTTTCCCACCGGGGATCATAGATGTCTCCGGAATACAACGTTACAGTCAGCGTAAATCAAACTAAAACTATCTTTATTTTGTTTTCTGGGTCAATCTAATATGGAGCGATTTGCTTCTGAATATGTGTTTGCTGAACTGAGAATATTTCTCCGTACCATTTCCCTGACAGAATAAAGTCATAATTTTTTAGTTTAATTATGTCGTCTGTTGTAACTAACCCACATAGATAGCTAGGTGGGTTCGAATGTTTGATGAGTACTGAATTGTGGTCAAGGCTCCGTCAAATCACGTAATTTTCAAAGAAAATAAAATAGTACTTTATAACTTCTGGATGTGTTTGGACTATTACCAAGTTATAGTCTTGGATGGAAATAATGAAATTCTAGTCTTAATCATTTACTCATATATTTTTATAATCTGTTGACTGGAAGAAATATATTTGGAATTGGTCCAATTTCTTTTTATTTGTTTTGGGATCATACTCTTCCAGTCAAATTTTATGAAAAAGGAAACGCGGATCCATTTACCAACCAAATTTAAAGGGAAGTATACTGCAGTAGCCTAATGAAGACCGTCATTATGAGCCCAATGCATTTATGTCAGGAGCAAAATTTAGACTCGAGAAAATAAAATTAATTGACTTTGATTTATAAGAAAATTGAAGAACTTCACCAAACACAAAGGCCATCATTGCAGCGCATTTCCTTGTCCATCTCAAAAAGCGACGAAGATCAATGTCCACCCTTCGCAATGAGTAAATGCCAAGGAAAATCAAAAAGAAATTTAGATGAAATGAACTAGGGTCCGAATGGTGAAACAAAGATTCAACACCAACCTTTTTAAACAATAACTTGTTCAAATAATAAAATATTATACTCAGATGAAAATGACAAGTATAAATAAAATTTTAAAATTAAATAATAATAGGTTTAATTTTTTTTATCAGCAATAGCAAAAATATATAAATCCGAATCACTTTAAGGTGGATCAACTCTTATACATACACAAAAATTGTCTTATACATACACAAAAATTGTGAACCACTTTAGGACGGATTTCATACGCAAGATATCCAAAATGGATAAACCCTAAACCCTAGCAAGTCCAACATCTACATTTACCATCAAAACAACCAGCAAATACACTGTCCCTGCCTATAAAAATGTAAGAGTGTCAAAATATGCCTTGTGGTTTGGACTGATGTGAAAGCCTAAAAATTCATGTATCTTTTAATTAAAAGTACATACTATTAATATCAATTATTATATGTAATAATTACTATTTTTTAGTATTTTTAACATAGTACTAATTGAACAATTAAAAACATTGGACGATAGATCAAGAAGAATATTATGTTAATCTTATTTCAAATTCTATTAAATATTATAATATTGATGGAGGTTTTTATTTTTGTCTCCATAAAACATTTCGATTAAAAAAAGTGTTCATACTTATCTTGAACTTAAATATTTATTTATAATAAACTTAAATGTAATTAATTTTACATTATTTAATAACACCACTCTTAAATCAGTTTTCATTTAAAAGAGATCAGTTTAAAGCTTCCATTTTTATTTATAATATTAATTTTTAAAAATAATTGTTAAAAAATAATTAAAATAAAATAATGTCAACTACAAAATAAAACTAGTTGGTATTACTTTACTTAGAATGAGTAATAATTTTGAAACTTGAGAAATACGGTGAGAAGAATTGATTTATTTGTTTATGAAAAAAGCAAGAAGCGACTTGAGGGTGTTGAACGTAAGGTCCACGGGATCATGGTGGGCGCAAAGAGCTATAACAAGCTATTTAAACCAACCATAGTTTTTGCTTCTGTCAACTATAATCATGAACAACTCTTTGCTTGCAGCTGCACAAGTTGGAGACATAGACCTGCTCTACAAACTGATTCAGATGCAACCCTATGTGTTGGAGCACACAGACTTCATGCCATTTGTTGATACTCCACTGCATGTTGCTGCTGCTGCAGGCCATGCCAGTTTTGCCACTGAGGTCATGAGACTCAAACCCTCCTTTGCATGGAAGCTGAACCAGTGTGGCCTTAGCCCCATGCATCTTGCTTTGCAGAACAAGCATCACAGAATGGTGTGTCGCTTTATGGAGATCAACAAGGACCTTGTTAGGATCAAAGGGAGGGAGGGTCTCACTCCTTTGCATATTGCAGCTCAAACTGGGAGAACTGATCTCGTGGCTAAGTTCTTATCGGCTTGTCCAGATTCCATTGAAGATGTAACTGTTCGAAGTGAGACCACGCTGCATATTGCTGTGAAACATAACCAGTTTCAGGTTTTGGAGGTCTTGGTTGGATGGCTTCAGAGAAACTGCCAAAGACATGCTAAGAACCGGGAGAAAAGGGTTCTGAACTGGCAGGATGAGGCAGGCAACACCGTTCTCCACCTTTCTGTTCTCAAAGTCCTCCCTCAGGCATGAACCACTATATCCTTCAACCCTTTTCTTTTTCTTGTGGTGCTTATTTAAAGGACTAAATTTAATTAGCCACATGGTTGATGAGTATTGTTTTTCAATCTAATTTAATGTTTTCATTTTGATATCACATGTGTTATTGAATCTGAGTGGCTTTGATGATCCTTCATGAGCTCAATTCAATAGACTTGATAAACTTTGCTGAACAAGAACTTAAACTGTAAAACATTGAAGAGAAAAGACTCCTTAGCATTACTTTGATTGAAATGTTGAAGTAGAATAGAGTTTTGAATATGAATCAGCTAATTTCAACGATGTGCATTTTATACTCTTTGTGCAGGCAGTTAAATTGTTGATAGATAGCAACATAGACATAAATGGCAAGAACTTTGAGGAATCAACTGCATTGGACATAGTTGAGATTAACCAAACCGAGGCACACAGTGCAGAAATCAGAGACATGCTAGTGAGAGGTGGAGCTTTACGTGGCTTTTCAGTTGCTACTACAACACTCGTGGAAGAGCTACGAACAAAAATCACATTCAACGAGAGAATAGCAATCTCAGTCACTCGCCTCAGAAAGAGAATATCAAACGACACACGCAATGCTTTGTTGGTGGTGGCCATTCTTTTCGCAACAAACACGTACGAAGCAGTGCGTAGCCCTCCTGGTGGAGTTTACCAAGGAGAGGGCAGTGCCATGAACTCTAAGAAGATCAGCACATCATTCAAGCACAGTGAGTATGCAGCAACGCAAGAAATTGGGAAAGTGGTGATGAAAATGCAAATATTCAATTGGTTCTGGTCCTTCAATACATTCTCCTGTTATCTTTCGATTTTGATGATATGTTTTCTCATGCCACGAGGGCGAATCAGTGTTTTCGTGACCTTACCACTTTCTATATTTTCTGGATGCTACGTGTTCTCCATGTTAGTGATATCACCCAGTTTCAGGTTAAACACTGCCACTGTGGTTCTGCCATGCGTCTTTACGCTGTTCTACTGTTGGGGAAGCTCCATATACTTTAGATTAGCCAAAAAACTTAAAATGTACGCTCATAAACAGAAAGACACGTTCAAGTTTGTGGGAGGAAACAGATGGTTATGATACAAGTTCATAAACACCAGAAACTACTTCATAGATTCAAAGTAAGTTATTGTAAGTTACTGTAAAAGTAACTATTATAACATTTTTTGACTTGAGTTGAGAGACACGAATCATAGATATAAGAAAATAATATCATTCTTCCTAATGTACAATACAATATACTTTAATTGAAGTTAGTAGTTTTTTATATATTATACAAATATTTCAAATATAAGTAAAACTTAAGAATGAAAATATTATACCAGTTATGAAAATTAAATATTAATGTGTTTAAATTTTATTTTTAAGTATTTAAAATTTCAATTAAATTGTATGAATTACTTAAATGGTAAATACGTTGAAAATAATTTATAAAACTTAATCAAGGGTCACTTTTAACTTTTAGGTTGAAATAAAGAAGCTCAGTAGAATGTTGACTAAATTTTGTGTATGATTCTGATAAGAGTAATAGGTATACATTATTACTACAACTAATCCAAGGCACTTAGTTAATTCATGCACTCCCTTCGGAACATGATGCATTGATTACAAAACTTTCCTTTGCTTTTATATATTCTTTTATATACTAGCTGAAATTTACAAGGATATCAGTATATCACCTTAGGTACTGTTCAATACATTCTTTCAGTTTTTGGAAAGTTACAGGTTTTGACACAAACGAGTCCAATCCATTTGCATAGCACTCTTCAGCACTCTCTGAGAAAGCATTTGCTGTCATCTGCATTATTGTGATAAACATTAAGACAGTGATCATTTACTTCTCAAAAATTACTAGAGAGGAAACTATTCCAATATCAAGTTAAAATCAGCCTAAAGGGTGTTTAGCTTAGCCTCATCACAGATGTCAATTATTTGCTGACATATTTATAGAGGGACTGATTACTCACAGCAACAATGGGAATCCGCTTTTTAGAAGGTTCAGAACATTCATAATCTGAATCTGGTAGACTTTGCTCGATTCCAGCATTTCTTGCAGCATCCCAAGTGCCTGTTTCCTCAAAAGATCGAATCAGTTTGGTTGCTTGAAGACCATTCATAACTGGCATGCAGACATCCTATGAAATGCAGGTGCGAAACGATTAGTAGAACTCATATCAAGTAAAGATAATAGTAAAGAATGAACAGAGAGATTTTTAAGATTCCATTACAGATCCCAGAAATTACCATCAGAATCAGGTCAAAAGTGCTGCGCTGAACTGCACGTACAGCTTCCACTCCATTATTCACAACATCTATGCTAAGGCCTAATTGCTTCATCATGGACTGTGTCACCATGATATTAATCTTGTTATCTTCAACAAGAAGGATCTTAGGCCTTAATGAGGATTTGGTTACTCCTGGTGTACTGTTGCTTGATTGGACAATTGGGTTGGTCTTCCCATGACCCTGACATGTTTGTTGGGTTTCTCCACTTGCCACAGTTGCTTCAGAGGAATCTGCATAACCATTCATGGACCAAGTATGAGCCTTATCTTGCTGCAGTTTATCTCTGCCAAATAAACTTCTGTTCTTTGTTTCTGAGCTGTGACCATATGAACTGGCCGATTCAGACGTCTCTGGACCATCAATAACTGAAGATGAATCATCAACTGAGCATGTCTCTTTTGACATGATATCATTCGAGAGGATTGAATATAAACTCTCAGAAAAGCCACCAGGTTTATGGGAGCTTGTGTAGCCAATTTTGTTTGGTAATAACATCTGTGTCCTGCTAGATCCATTAGAAGGGAATAGAGAGCCCAAAGTGCATGGCTGGAATTGGAAGAAACTCTCTATTGTATCATCAGATGCAACATCATTATTCTCTACATCAGACAGCTCATCCTGGTCATCAGAATTATCACAAGCAATTGAAACCTTGTAAGGGAGTATGAAAGTGAAGGTAGAACCATAGTGTTCTTTGCTAGACACGGTTAGACGACCCCCCATCAACTCAACCTATTACAGGTGCAAAGAAACATTAGCAATTGAGTAAGCAGAGAAAACAAATGAAATACCACCTTTTTTTACGAGAAGGAAATGTCATTTTCAGTTTACCAGCTGTTTGCATATTGCTAGTCCTAGCCCTGTGCCACCGTACTTTCGAGCATGGTTTGCACTGACTTGCATGTACCTTTTAAACAAGGTTGGTATAGCATCTTCTGTCGCATTACAAAATGGAAAAAATATTCATCTGATGAGTACTTTTTTTCTGTAAGAAAATTCAAACTAGTGAATACAAAGTAAAGTTCTAAAACAAACAGAAGATAAGAAATCAGGGTGGTGACTGTGATGAATAGAAACTAATGCTCACTACATACCTGGTATTCCAATGCCCGTGTCATATACATCACAACGTATCCACACTGTTGTTCCAGCTGAATAAGGTTGCTCCTCAGTGTCTCCATTCATTGAGCATTCGCTTTTGACCGGTGATCTACATTCATCATTGAATGCATGGTTTTGGCTGGGACAATCATCATGTTTTTGACAACCACCAAGAAGATTTCTATCGCTGCCACATTGAGGCGTTGAGAGATATTTCTCTTCTTTCAAACCATTTACTGAAATAGTTGAATGCTTTGAAGTCATCTTTTGGATGCATTCTGCCTTTGCAAAAGTAGGTTCTGGCACGACGTAAAGGTTTATTCCAATTTTGCCTTCATGGGTAAACTTGACGGCATTGCTGCAAAATATTAGCAACAGAACTACTTTCATTATATAATTCTTCTTCTCCTATTATATATATGTGCACCACAGTACAGAAGTTTTGATCATTTACGTGACAAACTAATTGAAACAAGACTAGAAATGACATGAAGCTCAGTACCTAATTAAATTTGTGAGAATTTGCCGCATCCTTAAAACATCACCAACGACCTGAAATTATTAGTGAACCATATGAACTGCAATCAGTTAGCACTAATAAGCTGAAATAATGCTCTGCATTTTAAAGTCATGGTTTCGAGTGACACATCTTTATGCTACTAATACACCTTGGAGGAAAAAGATGCTAAATATGTGACAATATTTACATTGAATCAATCCAGCATATAAGGACAATAACGATGCAAAATATGTGACAGCTAACGTTGTAACTATTACTAACTCCTCACCTCAATAGGTACATCATCAGTTACATGTCCTTCCAAGGTTAGTATTTTTTGCAATGAAACTGCAGCAGTCTGGAGCACATGTTTGACTACCTCTCTTGGCCGGAATTTAGTAGCTTCCAATTTCATGACTCCTACATAGAGACGGGATTTTGGAGAATGGTCAAAATTTAAAACATCAGTGCCTAAAGTAAAAAATCTAAAGCACTATTTTGTCTTAACCATAAGTAACTTCCAAGTTGCTATCAGAATGATCTATTTTACATAACTCAGATTTCTTTTAGTAAGAAATGGAACAAGGATAGATTTATAACCTGACTCAACCTTGGAAAGATCAAGTATGTCATTTATAAGTTGAAGAACCAAATCTCCAGAAGATAGCATGACATCCAAGAGTTGTCTTTGCTCCCAATCAAGCTTTGTGTTAGAAAGAACTTCAGCCATGCTAACAACCCCAGACAAAGGAGATCTTATCTCGTGAGACATTGTTGCCAGCATTTGTTTTGCTCGCATAGTTTCCTCTATTAAAAGGAGGAGGGGAACATAATAAACTTTCTTGCTGCAAGAACAAATTGAAGTAAATTTGATATACGAGATTTGACTGAGTGATTGAACCTGTAATGTGAATGGTTTTATTCAGCTCTGTTTCCTTGGCTTTCTGGACAGCAATCTCTTCCCGAATCTTTGCCATCCTTTCCCTTTTTCTCACCTGCATTTTTTTTTTAAGAAATATAACTTTTCTCTTTACAAGAACAAGAATGCAAGTACAACAATAAAAACAAAGTTTTATCCCACTAAGTGAAGTTTCGCTATATGGATCACACACCATTTGACTTGGTTAAAAACAAAAAATGTAAGTAAAACTTGATAAAAAGAAGACAACATATTTACCTGATCTGTTATATCCATTCCCATGTAATTTATTCCAATTGTCTCCCCTGCTTTGCTAAACACGGGTTCTACATATATCAAAAATGTCTTTGACCCAAACAGTTCTGTCTCAAAAGTGATTTCCCTTTTTGCAGGTAATCCTTTTTCCAAAACTTCTCTCTTAAACTCTTGAGATTCCTTAACACCAGCTCCCGTGAATATTTCAACATCTGTTTTTCCTATGATGTCCTGAAAAAGATGAGTAATTTAAAGAGCTAAGATATTTAACCATGCTTGAAAGTCCTTTGCAATGAGCTAAAAGAGAGAAAAATAAGCTTCTTCTCAGTTTTCAGCAGCTTTTGATAGAAAACAACTAGAACAAAGCAAACTTATGCAACATTGATCATACCACCTTCCGACAAGAGTTTCAACAGGAATCATTACCTCTTCTTGTAAACTTGGAAAATGATTGTATATAAAGCAATAGCGCAAATCTTTGTCCTGGAACAAAAATATCAAGCAGATTAAAAGAGCCCTCATTAAGCAGTGCCTACTGGCTTGTAAGTACTCAAAAGAGTACTCAAAATCTCATAATCGATTTCAAGTCATAATATCCTATGATTATTCTATAAGTTATTTCAAATGAAGAAGAAAAACTCAACACGCTGATTTACCTGGTGGCCAATAACAACAGGTGCATTTTGGAGTATAAAATGCAAGAAATTGTCTGCCCTTTTCAGGATCTGGGACAGTTCTTCCACCGGTGAGGACTGCCTTTCAATGTTTGCTATACTTTCTTGCAACTTTTCTTCAAGTATCTGTTCCCTTTGGATACTTGCCTCCAGCTGCTTCTCTAATTGCAAGGCTCGCTGTTTCCAGTACATGACAGTGTCATTCTCAGCATCAACCTCGTTCCTCTTGTTTTGAACCACAGCATCACTTTTCCTGCAAGGTATATCAGGCCATATACCATCATAAACGTCATCCAAAATAGAAACTGGGCGTTTATCACCCCCATATCTTTCTTCCTCAAATCGATGCTCTTCCAATATCTCCAATTTCCTGAGCTCAACATCCTGCCTTTGTTTGCTTAGGTTGTCGAGCTCTTCCCTGAGAAGACGCACAACATTGGCCTCTTTGTACTCCCAACGTTTCATTAGGTACGCCAACTGAGAAGACCCCTTTTCTGTAAAATTTGTAAGCTCCATGAGACGCTTGAAGTCAACTATAGTTGGCTCCTCTATGATAGTAACCTCCTCTAACATGTCTTGGTCCCTTCCAGGCTTTTCTATATTAAACTGCTTTCCAACATCAGTTCCAATATCTTCAGGCCACATTGAAGGAAGAGCCTCAATGTCCATCTCCTCTATGCAATCATTCTCCATCTCTCAGACCATGAAAATAGTGCTAATCCATGTTTAACTCTTTGGCCTTTTGCATTATGAGAGACAGCGAACACCACGCTCAGATAGAAGCCAAAAGCAGTGGACCCTGCTTCAATAGTTAGGAGAAGATCAGTCCCGCACAAGTTTGGAACTAAAATCTTGTTTGAATGAATTTCTCAGTAAGCTCTTATAATAAGCAAGAATAAGAAGATAAATAAACTGAAAAATTCTTCCATAAGCTAAAAGCAACTTCTGCATTTAGCTTTATAAAAGCTATGTCATTTTACTTCTCCAAAAAAACTGAAATACAAATATAGTGTATAAAAGAAGCTTGATTCATTTTATCTTTTTATCTCATCTCCTGTAAGTACTTATCTATAAACTTATCCCAACACCAATTCAACTATTGAATTGGGATACACATAGAATAACAGAACTAAGTGTCCATGAAAAGATAAAGTAAATTGAAATGAAAGGGATGATAAAAAACAACAAACTCCGATCTTAAAAGACCATTTGCATCCTTTGCAACCCACCTCAACAATTAAATGGAGAATTAGCAACGTTCAAAAGGCTTTTTCCCTGCAAATCAGTCTCAGAGAAGAATCTCAATGTTATGCTGTTACCTTCCAAAGTTCAGAGTTTTCTTTCTTCACCAAATAATGATGTTCTTGTTCTTTTTCTTATGATGTTCTTGTTCTTTTTCTTTCTCTCTCCCAAAAAAATGAATTAAACCGTACAGAGAGAAAATGGGTGTGTATGGGGACACTTGGTTTTTAAATCCAGAAGAAGCCATTGCTGCTCCCGCCTTTCCCAATGACACGGTGGTGCTGCTGCGGCGCGTGGAACCACGCGGCAGTGGGTTTACCAAATCAACTCACGTACTTTAAAGTTAGTAGCAATTGTCAGCAACAGTATCTACTCCGCTTTTAACACAGTTTTTTATTAAAAAAATATATAATATAAATTTAATTTAATAAATTTTAGTCAAATCATAATTTTATATGTAATATTTTTGGTATTTTTTAATAATAATTGAAGTCTTAGCATAATCTGTTTAAAGTAAGTCTTTAGATAAAACTTCAATTTTAATTAAATAAATTTAACTTGAACCATATGATTGCACATTTGTTTGAAAACCATTCCGACCATATTACTAAAACTTTTTATATTTGTATAAACAAAGAAAAAACTTCAAAATAAAATGGATTGAAAACCTAATTTCCAAAAACATATTTAAGTTATAAGTCATGGAATGTGATATGTTGATATTCTTCTAAATTTTTACTGTCATCTGATAACCACTTTTATTAATTTTTTATTCCATAATTTATTTTATATTTTAATTAAATGACTTAATTTAATATTTTAATTATTATTTAGAGTTATTAAATGGTCGTAGGGATTTTTTTCAAAATAGTTTTTGCCCTCGTAACACATACATTTAACAATTCCCACGTCATATTTTTTGATTGAATTATCATGTACTTTTTTATATTGTCAATACATTGCATTTTTTTCCATTCAATCCTGACTTATTTTTATTTTCATATATCTTAAAAAAATATAGCACTAATCTTGATGTATATTAATAAAATATACAAGTTAAAATAATATTAATATTATATATATGATGTATGATAAGAACTTCAAATAATAATATACTTGTAAAATAATTATTTCATACCAAATACTAATGTAATGGATGCAAACTTATTTATTTGTTGTTTAAATATGCTTTTATTTTTGTTTCAGAAAAAACAAAATTGTTTTAAAACTTTATAAAATTGAAAAATATTGCTTTTATCTCAAATATTTTTTTTACACTTTTTAACCACTTATTAATAGTTTTTTTTGGAAATAGATATAAAAAGATTAATATCAATGAATTATAAGTGAACTTATATAAGAAATTAAACTATTATCTTTAACTCAAAATCTTAATACAACAAGTTTGTAATTTATTTTTTTAAATATGTATATATTATTTTCTTAATGACTTTCAACTTACACTTTAATTTTAAAAAAACTTTCTATTAAACACGATTCTCTCTCTCATATTATATACTGGTTTAATAATTCAAACTCGCTTGAATTATTAAACTTTAAGTGCAAGTTAAAATTTTACATTATGTATAAATGAATAAATTGACTAATATACATGTAAGAATGATCCTATAAGATCTACAACTTTGAACTTTAAGGTTAAATATGATATTAACTTTCTTGTATTATTCGATTGTGTTTATTGTTGTCAAATTTTTTCATATTTTTTTGAATAAATATAATCACTGATATTTTGAAAGTAATTACACATTATAGCCAATACTCTATTTTTTAACAAACCATTGTTTTTTTTTTCTTAAAAAATAAGTACACGTTTCATAGTTCTATTTTATCTTTAATTATACTTTTAAAAATAAACTAATACAAATTTATCTGCATATACATCTTTTAAAAATAAAAAAAAAACTCAAATTATATACCGCCAAAATTCATATATAACACAATAAATCTGTATTACATAGAACAAAATACAAATTTTAAATTCATATATAAAATTCGTATTTAGATATACATAAATTCATGTAATTATATTTTACGTACAAATTTATCTGTATATAATTACATACGGATTTATCCTTATTATTAACATAATATACTACGAATCACTACTTTTATTTTTTAACAACCATCATTAATTTTATTCATAGAAATAAAAAATATCCATCTATGTATATAATCTATATATTAAATGTTACTTTTATCATTTAAATTAAAATAATCTTTTCAGTTTTTTCAATTTATAAAAAAAATATCTGGAATGAAACATCCTTAATAAATAAGATAAACTAATAATTTAGTCCTTAATCGTGTACAACATTGTCAAAATATTCTTTGAAATAAAAAATATTTATTTCAGTTTTTAAGTGTGTTGAAATCATGCAATTTTGTCTTATTATTAAGTACCCGAGATTATTTTGTTATCAAAATAGCTATTTTAGTATAGAAGGAATATTCTTGATGTGATTATTTTAATATATATAGGATAAATTTGTAATTAAGTAATATAAAAAATTATTAAAATAATACTATTATGGACTGTTAAGTGGATGCAGAAAATAAGTTATGTGTAAACATATAAAAATCCTTTAATATATAAAATCAATTTCACAGGAATCCATTATTATTTTATCATTAAACTATAATATTAAAAGTTAATGTCAATTTTTAATACATTTATATATCAATTAATTTTTTTTATCTTTTCAAAAACTAATTTTACAACCTCTCCCACAATCAAATACCAAATTAATATTTACTTTGTTGAACGTAAGCACTTCTACTAAATTTGTTTGGAATGGGGCCACTGTGGTTTCTAAAAAGACATGCAAATGATGTAAAAAAATATATTTATAGATAAAGTAATTAATGTGAAGTTGAGACACGGCGGCGCGTGGGAAAGTCGCGGCTCACGTCATGCTATCGTGTCTTGTGTTCTTTCAGTTTGGCTTATTCACTTCAAAACCATTCATGCATAGATTTGTTTGTTAAGCTTAAGCACACAATTTTTAATCCATCATAACCAACCTTTTATTTAAAGGATTTGTATACGTGGCACAATCCTTTTCCTAATCTATATCTCTATATATATGGATTTTTTCTTAAATTTTTTTTTACGCAAATTTTTTATTTTACTTTTATTTAATATATCTTATTTTATAAGTATAATAGAGTATTTTGTCATTTTATATAATAAAATTGTTTTGAATTTTTTAAATTAATGTTATGAGGACAATTTTTATATGTAAATTAATTTCCCACATTTTTCTTAATTCTTTATTTTAAGACAACAACAGACTTGAATTGAACATATTTTCACTCTCACTATCTTCTCACACTAAATCTAACATATCAAATAAAATAACTTTCATTTTCAATTACTCTTTTCACTTCATTTTCAATTACTCTCTTCATTCAATTTCAAACAACTCTATTTTTTGATAAAATCATCATTTTTTTTTTTGTATTTACCATCAAAGTGAATTTAGATCTTTAACGTTAACATCATTACACTCTCCAATCTCAAAATCACTAAAGGAAGAAAAGAAAAACCTTTAAAAAAAAGAAACTCAAACCATAAAAAAAAAAGTTGATTAATCAATTTATCATTTTCCTTTTACATATTATTTTTTCTTTTCAATTTCGACTAATCCAAAGTTATTTTTTATGTATGTTAAATTTTATCATATAGAAATTGAGTAAAAACGAAAAATGTGAATGCACGCTAGTTTTAATAATTTAACAGATATTCTAATATTATCACTGGTTTTAGGTAGTGCTAATTACATCTTAAGTAAATCTAAATTCACATTCTAATAATGATTTTTTTAGCTTAGACTGTTTATTCCAGATGCGAGAACTATGTCAACGTCAGCAACATGCATTAGATAAGATTTAATTAAAGATTAAGTGTAAAAGGTTAATTTTCTGATATTCAATATAATTACACATTGTTTTGAAGTGAGTTTATGCATACATTTCTTGTGTAATTTCTTTTAATTTCAAATGTGTTTTTCGAAGATAAAATTATGACTTATGATAAATTCTTTAATTTTAAAGAAATAAAATTTGGGATACGATAATTGATGTTAAATATGTTATCTCAGAACTTGAAACATTAATGTTATTTTGTGAAAATAAAAAACTTACTTTTTTTAACTCACAATTAATAAGTTTGTTTCGATACATCGTAATCATAACTAATTTGTATAAATCTTTCTCTTTTAACCATTCAACAGACTTAAGGAATTTAATGATAGAAGTTAAAAAGGAAGCATAGTATTTTTGAAATAGTTTGTTATTAAAAGACAGCTCCTGAAGTGAAGCAGGGTGATAGCTTTGGACAACATCCTTAATAAGCGGATTGTTTTAAGATGTTTATGGTTCATGAGACGCCACCAGTCTCTTTCACTTGTTTTTTTAAAAGTATTTTCTTTGAATAATAGTAAAACATTATTATTATTAAAATGATTTAATTAACGGAATTTTAATTTGAATGTTAGAGAAACAGGGGAATGATGAAATGGGGCCAAAGTATTGGCAAATTGAGGAGACAGAATCCATAAATACCGGACACAAAGTTTGGAAGCATTCATAGTTAAAAACAGCGTATTCACAAAATCTAAATATCCACACCTTTTTATAAATTACTACAATTTCCCCTTCAAATTCACCTTCAAAATCAAACCCTTTATCACCATCATTCACAAAAAGTATATAATTTCAATATTAGGTTAATCTATTTGATATTACAGACTCGTTCAACATGTCATCCATCCATGTTATTTTCTTGGACTTAAATTATTCTATATGATATAATTTGATACATCACATACCGCTCATATTTATAAGAAATTGTTTATTAAATTAATCAATTCATCCAAACATAATAATTAAACATTTTCTTAAAATAAAACATTCACTTGTATATAGTATAATATGAATTAAAATTATTAACCATGTAAATATTTTAAATTAAGTTAAAATAGGTTTCAAGAATAAGTTAATGTTATTTGAAGGAGATCATCTCTTTATACAATATTCTCAAAACAACCATATTTTTATAAAATCATTTATAAAATCTTTCATCGTTTGATTTGTCATTCATTATTTCAGTAATAAGTTTTATCACTTAAACATCCCAATCACACTTTGCTTGAGTATCGTAACAATATAATATTAATTTATTATAAGAAAATCATGAAATAAAAACTAATTTTAGAAATAAAAATAATTAGTTACTATAATGACTAAATTAGAGACATTCTAGAAACTAAAAAAAAAGTTTCTAAATTAGTTTCTAATTAACTACCAAGGTTTTAACTACAAATTATTTAGATTATAAATTTGGCAACAAAAACATTGATTGTTAATTAAAAACCATTTAACAAAACTAATTTAGAAACCAACATTTTTTCTAGTCTATAAAATGGTCTATAATTTAGTCACTATAACAATTAATTATTTTTTATTTCTAAAATTTATTTTTATTTCATGATTTTTTTAATAATTAATTTCAAGCTTAATAAGTATTTCAAAGTATAACTTAAAATTTTCAAAATTAATCTATCGAACAATGACTCTTTACACTTTATTCCTAAACACCTTATTAGAATCATCATAAGAGATTTATAATTTGAATCAATAAAAAGATTATAATAAATCAATATATTTAATTAACATATTGCCATAAAAAAAATCTTACACTACAAGACTATTGCAATATATTCACTTGCAAGAGGAGTTTGTGGTGATGGTTAGTTTAGGTAATTCTATATAATAGATGAAAGAAAGTGATGAATATAAAATATAGTGGAAAACAGCACTCCGGTTTTTGGTGCATGAATAAACCAGTAAAATGTACCCCAAACCGCATATAATTGATCAAACTTGTATCTATCGTTGTCAAACTCATTCTCACTTAAGGCTTCTGTTTTTTCTTATGCTCTCTATACAATGCACTCATACCACTAACTTCACCATAATTTGAACTTAACAATAATCCAATTAACTCTGTTTTTATAATCATGCGCACTACCTGCACGAGAAAGTAATTTCACCCAAAACTTAAGGTTGTGTTTAGGGTAATTTTTAAAGGGTTTAGGGTAATTTTTAAAGGGGAAGTAGTGGATGTACTATAAGTTTTTGTCTTGATTCAATTAAAGGCTTGGTTATGGGTTGCATTCAAGTCACAGTTTGAGCTTTTTTTTCTGATTGGTGCATAGATCCATTGGTTTGTATGAGAATGATCTCGTGACGTATTCATTTAAGTTGTATGCTTGATCGGTTGGGTTTCTGTGCTAAATGGATTCGGTGGATAAAATGTTGCTTAGAATCCGCTTCAGTTTCTGTGTTGGTGAATGGTAGCCCAACTAGGGAATTTACTCCTAGGAAGGGACTTCGCCAAGGTGATCCGCTAGCTCCGTTTCTCTTCCTTTTAATAGCAGAAGGGTTGGCTGGAGTCTCTAGGATGGCAGAGGAGAAGAATTTGATTGATAGTTTGGAGGTTGGAAGAGCTAGAGTGAATGTGAATATGTTGCAATATGCTGATGATACTTTATTCTTTTGTGAAGCTAACACCAAAAGTATCTTCAACATTAAGGCGATTTTGCTCTATTTTGAGCTTGCTTCTGGGCTTAAGGTGAATTTCTTGAAAGCAGATTGGGCGGACTGGGGTTGGATTCGAACTCGCTATAGCGTTTCGCGACTATTCTTAATTGTAATGTGATGGTAACTCCATTTGTTTACTTGGGTTTACCGGTAGGAGGGTGTCATAAGCGCGGTGATTGTTGGAACGGGGTGGTAGAGAAAGTCCAGAGTAAACTAGCTAGGTGGAAAGGCAGGTGCTTGTCGATTGCAGGGAGGATTTGTTTGATCAAGTCTGTTCTCTCTTCAATCCCATTATTTTTTATGTCTTTATTTAAACTGCCTTCTTTGGTAGTAGACAAGTTAGTTCAGATCCAAAGGAATTTCCTTTAGGGGTGGGGCTCTGATGGAAGGAAGATTGCTTGGGCTTCTTGGGATAAGGTGTGCGAGCCTCGGGATTTTGGAGGTCTTGGAATCATTGATCTTAGGATTTTTAACTTGGCATTGTTAGGAAAGTGGATTTGGAGACTGGGGACGGATATAAGAGGTTTGTGGAAAGAGATTCTCGATTCTAAGTACGGAGGTTGGAGAAGTCTGAGAGAAGACAACAAGTCTAATAGGGGTTCTCTCTGGTGGAAAGATCTAAAGGAGGTGTGGAATTCATAGGGTTGGGGCAGAAGTTTTGAAGATGAGGTTAAGTGGAAAGTGGGGGATGGTAAGGATAAATCTTTATGGGAGGACAATTGGTTGGGTTGCGGTAATTTGAAGGGAGGTTTTCCAAGACTTTTCTCTATAAGTTCGGCCAAAGACGCAAAAGTGGCTGAGCTTGGATATTGGTATAATGGTGTTTGGGTGTGGAATCTGGATTGGCGCAGATCCTTTTTCGACTGGGAGAAGTCTTTGGTGGAACAGCTAGTTCAGTTATTGTAAGAGGCGAAGTTGACTTTGGGGGAGGCAGACTGTTGGGTTTGGAAGGTTGGGGAAAGTCAAACTTTCTCAGTCAACTCTGTCTATGTTCAAGTAAGGCGGGGTAGAGGAGGGGAATTTTCTCCTGAGCACAGTAAGTTGTGGAGGTGTAAAGCCTTGCCTTCTGCTTTGTTCACTGTTTGGAGGGTGGTGGAGAGTAGGATTGCCTCAAGGGTTAATTT
This sequence comes from Phaseolus vulgaris, assembly GCF_000499845.2. NCBI lineage: Eukaryota > Viridiplantae > Streptophyta > Magnoliopsida > Fabales > Fabaceae > Phaseolus > Phaseolus vulgaris. Next base: position 13,912,537 of record NC_023751.2, on the reverse strand, counting down.
GGTAAGACGTGGAGTGGCGGTGGAAAATTCCTCGTGCTGTTTGTGCGGGGAGGAGGAGGAGTCGTCGTGTCACTTGTTCTTTGTTTGCAGGTTTGCTTGGCGTATCTGGTGTTTGTGCTTTGAGTGGCTTGGAGTGTCGTTTGTTTTTCACAAGGACCCTAAGTCAAATTTTGCACAATTCAGGATGAGTCAGGCTTCTGTTTCGATTAACGACGTTTGGGGTTCAATTTGGGTTGGCATTGTGAGCGAAATTTGGAATATTAGGAACTCGGTCATCTTTAATAGTGGAGTGACAGATGTGTCTGAGGTGTTCGCTTCGGTGCAAGTTAAGGTATGGTCTTGGATTCATGCAAAATCTCGATTTTCTTATTTCCCGTATTCTAGTTGGGTTTTAAATCCTTTTGATTGTATGAGGTTGATTATGTAATGTTTGATAGTGTTGGTCTGGTAGCCCATTTGACAAACTGGTAGCCAAGCGTTCTAATAAGAGTTATTGTCAGGTATTTATGTATAAGGGTTGGACCACCCCTGAGGTGGTTCTTATTTATTTATTTATTTTTATTGCTGATAAAAAAAAATTGTTTGTCCCCAGATGTCTTTCTCTGGATTAGCTAGGAGAACTCGGTATAGACAGACTTTGGAGTAATTCTAGTGAGAAAGGTTATGGTTGAGTTCATGTATCATCCCTAAAGTGGTTCATATTTATTATTTTTTATTGTCGATAAAAAAAGTTGTATTTAGTTTTTTTCAGTAACAAAATTCTTACACTTGTATTTAAAAAGTAGTTTTTATTGTTTTTCATTTTATATAATTGTAAATATTTTTACATGAGTATATACTATAATCGGAATTTATGGAACATAGTGTCTAGAACATAATTGTTGAAACAGGATTTTTGGAATTGAAATTCTAATGCATGTTTTCCTTAGCACATAAAAATACATTTGAGGGTAAACTTTTCATATGATAGAATTTTTGGAACAAATATAATACCTTTCAAATATAAATTTTCCAAAACAAACCTTTTTAGAACAAGTCTTTTAAAATACATGAAATACATTTTAAAATAAAAATTGTGGAATAAGTTTTTCATAATATACACAATAAATTTCAAAATAAACTTTCTCTCTTCTTATTCTTCTTTTCAAAAGATGCAATAGAAGAAAAAGTTTTCCATTTTTCACCATTTTAAACCTGCATATTATTTTAAATAAAAGTTTTTACGTTAGATATCATTATGCAACTTACATAATTTCTATTCCAAAAACAGATAAAATTGTGAAAGGATAATTTTGATATTTCAAAAAATTTAGGAGTGCAAGAAGAGAAAAATACAGAGATGCAGGAAGAGAAAAATACAGGGGTCCAAGAAGAAACTCCCCGCATTCGGCCAGTAAGTACAATATATTTTTGGGCCCTTCATTATTATTTTTCTCCGAATAATATTTTCTCTTTTAACTTGTATGCCTAAATTCAATAATTCGAACGCTGTTGATTTTAATTGAACAAATTATTTCAGCCTTTAAAGCTGGTAATTACCAATAATTGTCACCCGTGTTAAAATTAAGTTAATTATTAACACACATTTTAAAGTAACAACTCTAATTTCATTTACAAATATATCAATTTTGTTTTCTATCACAACACTGATAGGGAGTATTTACTTCATGAGAGACTAATTTATAAAGTATTAGCCACTTTTAATTTATATTTATGTCTTGATATAATAATTTAAAAAAGATAAACCTACTTTTATTCGGAATTCAACGTATTGGTTAGTTGAAATAAATTTGATTGTCTATAATAAATAAAGCATAGCTTAGATATTGTATTTTTTCCTCTCACAATAAATAACTTGGATATTATGACAACTAATCCTATGTGAGATTTAGGTGGTAATTATATCTAAGTAGTTGGAGAATAAGATGTGTTATAGTACAATATTAATTATTTTGATTTCTTTCCATCCACAACATAACACCTTATTGATTTTTTCAAAACCATACCTATCACACATTCATTTCAATCTTATTGTTTTCTTATAAATAAATTTTATCTCACCACCTTATTTTTCTGGATACAATTTTTCAGCTAACTTTTTTGTAGGTATTTCCTTTTTTTTTTTTCATAAAATTTGCATTCAAAATGTTATGTACATGTTCTGCTATTCAACCATCATCATTTTGTGAAATTTACTAGTACTTGATCCGTGCAAAGCACGATAATTTTTCTAAAATTTATATTTAACTTTTAATATTATAATATTAAATAAATTAAAGAAAAATTATTTCATATATTATATTAAATTTGACATTCTAAAATGTAATATGAGTTCTACCATAATTTATAAGTTAAAATTACCTGAATTATCTTAGATAAACTAATAATAGATAAGATAGTCATTTAAAAAAAAATAGTATGAATTTAACAAAAATAAAAATCATGAGAGGTATTTAGAAACTTGGTAGTTAAAACCTTGGTTGCTAATTAGATATAAAATTATAAACCATTTAATAATAATAGAAACTAATTTAGAAACCAAAATTTGTTTTAGTTTCTGGTCTCTAATTTAATTACTATTACAACTAATTATTTTGATATCTAAAAAATAGTTTCTATTTCATGAATTTCTTGTAGTTTATCATTCCAAAGTCACCAAGCCAAAACTTAAAAATACATAAACCTACATGTATGCATTAATTTTGAAAACATAGTATGATGACTTCCTATTATTAAATAATTTGTTTTGACACAATGCAACATATGGTGAATTAGAACAAGTATTGTAAGAGAAATAGTGTTGAAGATTCACAACTTTTTCATAACTCTCTTTAATAGTTAATGTATACAACAATTTTGTACAAAAATTTGATGGAAGAAGTAAAATTTATCCAATCACACAACAAAATCGACTGAAAAACAATAGCAAATGGAGTATATAAATGTTTTTCTTTAGTTGTCATAATATGAGTGATGAGTAATATGATATTTAATGTCAACACACTTGAATTAGCACAACACATTAATTACATTGCAAAAAAAAAAGTGAAAAAAAAATCTCCAAATACATGTAACCCTATGTACCATTAATAACACAAAGAAAGAGTTTATAAATTATGAAGAATGATTGAATACCTGTCATAACTTGTGTCGTAGTAGTTTAAAGCAAACATACAACTAAGGTTAATAGTGTTAGAAAATATAGGATAAAAATGTTTTGTATTATTTAGCAACTCTAATACAATATTTTTATTCGCTAAATCATGACATTATTATACTGATCGAGGTTAGATGATGCTATAATCCTCAATATCGAATGCCGACAGACTGACTTGTATAAAATGCATTAAAGTAAAAAATAATACATAATAAATTAGGTAATATTTTTTTTTATGATTATGCACATTATTAATTATGGTCCATCAATAACAAAGTTCATTATAAGTATAAATAAACACAACAGATAAAACAAACAAAACAAAACTATATCATTATTATAGTATTAATAACACCAAAATACCGAATACTGAATTAAGTGTCGAAAAACCTTTTACATATGTGCTATCGATCGAAAAATGAAACCCAAATATTTTAAAAAAATAAAGAAAAAAGTACAACTAAATAAAATAAATAAATTATTCAATCAATAACCGGTATTATTTACAAATATATATTCTAATCGAAGAAGCTTATTTATGTTAACGGTATATACTTTTTTTTTTAAAACTTGGTATCTCACTTGTAATATATATTCACATATCTAATATTATATTTACAATATTTACAAATAATATAGGTGTGTTTCTATTGAATTTATCAACTATAATGTATTGGATGTTACAATAGTACTTTAGATTTGATTTGATTTATAATTAGAGGAATTATCCTATATATCATATTGATGTACATTGTAATTTGAAATTTTGAGTATTTTAAGATATATTTTAATTTTAATTTAATAATTGAGATTAATTATTGTCATGGAAGGAAGTTATTATTTTTATGTAAGAAAACTATTTTCCTATTTGTCTCCCAGTGCACGAGGATGAGACACCAACTTACTTGGAGAACATTCTACATAAACAACACTTTTAGTATTTTTTTAATATGAGATTGAAAACGTTAGTTTAAGTTGTGTGATCGATTTATTTTATAAGAAAACACCATTTACAGAAAATCACGTTTATTGAAAATCCGTTTTGGCGTGTCCCACAAAATTGTTTTGAAGGAGGACTGAAAATTTAACTTTCTCGACTAAAATTATTTTACTCTGAACAAACATTATGTTACTTTTATTAAATAATCTAACATGATAAAAATAATTAAAACATCACAAAACATCATATTATATTTTATAAAAAATAATAAATAATTTAAAAAGTATTTACGACAATTATAATCCTTTTCAAGAATCACATTTCTCAATATTTATATATTAACTCTAAATATGTGTTATTTCTTCCATCATTATTCTCTTTTCCTTTTCGTTCATATCTATATAGCACAGATACGGATATGGACACTGACACGATACAAATACGGATACGAAGATATGTATAATTTTTAAAATATAGGACACGGGGATACAAATCTATATATTATATAATTTTGAATTATATAAATTGAAAATAAATATTTATGTACAAAAAGTATGTTTGAGATTCTTTTGATAGCATGAAAATATTTTTTATGATTGGTTCAAAAGAATTTGTTTCTTATTTTTATAATCATAATAAAAATTTATACAATAAATTTGAGTTTTTAGAAAATATTGTATTTATACATTTTAAAATTGTGTTAGAATCGTGCGAGAATTTTAAAAAATTTAACAAATATTTTTTGAATTGAACACTTCATTGATAAGTGTGTCCTACGAGTGTAGTATGAATGTCGACACCAATACATGTGTCGATACGCCATTTAAGAGAACCCATAAGTTAATATCACAACAAAACCCAAAAAAAAATGTAGAAACTAAAAGAAATTATTTAATGTTGAAACGTGGAAAATCAAATAAAGTATCCTTCTATCAAGTACCCAAACACGCACTTATCTTAACAGATTTTTTTTGCATAAAATCGAAACTAATCTTAAGATATAGCACCGCCCAATGTGCAGCGAATAAGTTGGTGTTTGGAGAAAGAAGAATAAAAAGGAATTATTGAAAGAGGGCAAGGAAGTTAGAAAACCCCATAAGCACGTCACAACGGCATAAAATGGCCAAGAAAACTCTGTTCCTCAATTCCACTTGTTCCGTTTCTTTCACAAAATAAAACTAACCAAGAGAACGGAAACTAAACAAAACTGGTAGACAACAGCATCACACCAAGAAGAAGAAGAAGAGGAAGAAGAAGAAGAAGCGAAAAAACCCTAAACCAATCGCGCGTTCTACATATGTAGGAAGAGGAGTTCAGTGATGGAGAGAGGAAAATGAAAAGGCGTGAGATCGCGGAAAGGGTGATCGTAGATGCTTGCCTCGTTAGTGTCCTCACCATCATGGGATCTCAAATGGCTCCTGCAATTCGTGTTCTCCGCGTTCGTCTTGGCGATGGGACTGCACGCGCTCGTGAAGAACACCGCCTCCAAGTACTTCGAGGTTGACGCCACTTTCGAAGGGGAACACCACCAGCAGCACCACCATCGCCACGACGCCATGCCCGGTCTTCCCATGGACGATTCTGTATGCGCCGTTTGTCGCAACCCCGGCAGCAAGAAGTGTTCGCGATGCAAATCCGTTCGTTACTGGTTCGTATATTTCAACAGTTATAATATAATATGTTAACCACGTTTGATTTGTTCTTGTTGTCGGTTTTTTCAGTGCTGCTTCCAATTTGAGATTGACCTTTTATACTGATCTTTATTTATTTGTTTGTGTGTTTGTGTTTCTCTGAGTTGAATGAAATTGAAAGGAGAATTTACTTTGGGTTGGTTTTTTCAGTTCACAAGCGTGCCAACAGGCGCACTGGCAATCCGAGCATAAGATGAGATGCAAGGAGTTTCAGATGCAAGGAGTTTCACAAACTGGATTAACTAATCGAGGGTTCAAAGCTTCTGCTGCAGTGAATAGAAGTACGACATCAATTGCACTCATTCCTGAATGTGGTCGCGGAATTTCCAGGCCTATTAAGCAGCCTAAAGATGTAAGAGTGTGTTTGGTTTCTATTTTTAAAATGCGATTGAATGAGGTTGCTTAGACAGGTGGTGGAGGGTGGTGTAAGGCACAAGTAGAGTGTGAAGTTGAACAAGAGGAAAAAAGAACGTCTCTTGGCCAATTCTGTTTTTTGGAAATAATTTTCAAAATAGAGTCTGAACAGTAATTTTATTGCTGAGTAACGTGAAATTGGTTCAGAAAACAGTTTTTAAAACCAAAAATTAAAAAGGAAATCAAACACGACCTAGGTTTCTCTCTGTTTTTCAAATCGAGTATATTGGTAAGATTACATGATACATTCCTTACCAAGTTGAATCGTTATGTTTTCTGCCCTTTGCGCTCTAATAATCTGTTTTTGGGTTTCCAGGTTCTTTTTCCTTATGATGATTTTGTCAATTTGTTTAACTGGGACAAGCCAGGATTTCCTCCATGTGGACTGTTGAATTGTGGAAACAGGTTCACCTTTTTTACATGCTATACTATTGATAGATTGGAATACGAGGATTCGGTGGAATTTAACTTACAATGCAAATTTGTGCAGCTGCTTTGCAAATGTGGTTCTCCAATGTCTTTCTTTCACAAGGCCACTTATTGCCTACCTATTGGAGAAGGGGCACCGCAGCGAATGTAATGTCACAATTTAGACCTTTTAAGTCTTGGTGTATCTTGATTATTCCTCATACTTACTTGGTTGCATATGGCTTTATAGGCTGTCATAACGATTGGTGCTTTCTATGTGAATTTGAAACCCATGTTGAAAAGGCAAGGCTAAGTTCTAAAGCGTTTTCTCCAATGAATATTCTGTCTCGTTTGCCTAATATTGGTGGTACACTGGGTTATGGAAGACAAGAGGATGCTCACGAGTTCATGAGGTTTCTTTGTTCTTGAATCAATGTTATCTGACTTTCCATAATGAATCGTGTATTGACTATTTGGGCGGTTGTCTTATATTTAATTTGTTCCCTCCCAATATGTTAATGATGTTTGTAGGTTTTCCATTGATGCCATGCAATCAGTTTGCCTTGATGAATTTGGTGGAGAAAAAGCTGTTCCTCCGAAGCATCAAGAAACAACTCTTATCCAACACATTTTTGGTGGCCACCTTCAATCTGAGGTTAGACGTCTGATTAGACTAAAATCTAAGTTTTCTGGTTTGATTATTTTTTTATATATATATTTTAAAGAAAAGTCATTTTTAAAGTAAATATGTTTCAAAGCTTTATAAAAAAATTGGGTATGTTTGCCAATAAAAGCGTAAACCTAGAAAAATTGTTTAGCCGCATTTGAAGCTTAAAATGGGCGGGGACACATTTTATGGCACAATTCATAAAGGAGTGTAATGGTCAATTGTGGTGAGTGAAAAAAGCTGAACAGTGACTTCAAAGACGGATAGTTTTCTGTTGTCTGTTTGAGTTCTACTAACCATGGGTAAGATTCAACCTGTAATGTGGTTTTCTTTCTCATGCGCTCCATGTTTTAATTTCCGCAGGGGTTAGTCTTGTGCATATTGAACATTTTGAAACTTTGAAGCCTTCCTTTTTATTTTAGTGATTAATCAATGCTGCTGACATGGCCATCTGTCATCTTCTCCTTTTTGCTAAAAAAACAGGTGATTTGTACCGAATGTGACAAGAATTCAAATCAATATGAGAATATGATGGACTTGACGGTTGAAATTCATGGAGATGCTGCTTCCTTGGAGGAATGTCTAGACCAGTTTACTGCCAAGGAGTGGCTTCATGGGGATAATATGTATAAATGTGACGGGTAAGGTTGCTTGGAAAAATATGTACCAGTATGATAAATTTTATTAGCATGTATATAGAGATTATGCTTCAAAAGTGATCATTGTTAGAATATTAACGCCTATATTAAAATACTAAATCAATGGTAGAAAACATGGTTGACCATCCACATGTCTTAGAATAATCAATTACTTATATTAATAGGCTTGAGCTTAGTTTTTAGCCTATTGGTATTGTACTATAATTGACTTCAGATCGATCAATAAACACCCCTGCAAATATGTAGCCTAACACAAATTTTCTCACTGCTTCATTCTTTCTCAATAACCATAATTGAAAAAAAAGTCTGAAATTAATTTTACTTCTGTTTTTGTCCTATACTATAATTTTTAGTCAACTTTAACCATAATGTTTTTGAATTGCAAAAAAGCCTGGTATTAATTTTATTTCTGTTTTTGTCTTGATTATACTATGATTTTTAGTCAAATTATTTCATATTTAATTGTGTCTTTGTTAATTATTTATCATTGTTTTTTAATTTTTGTGTATATATTCTGATGTCTGAGCCGAGGCACTAAATATGGAGAGTGATTTGTAAGTAGGGAATTTATTTGTAAGTAAGGTTGCTTGGAAAAATATGTACCAGTATGATAAATTTTATTAGCATGTATATAGAGATTATGCTTCAAAAGTGATAATTGTTAGAATATTAACGCCTATATTAAAATACTAAATCAATGGTAGAAAACATGGTTGACCATCCACATGTCTTAGAATAATCAATTACTTATATTAATAGGCTTGAGCTTAGTTTTTAGCCTATTGGTATTGTACTATAATTGACTTCAGATCGATCAATAAACACCCCTGCAAATATGTAGCCTAACACAAATTTTCTCACTGCTTCATTCTTTCTCAATAACCATAATTGAAAAAAAAGTCTGAAATTAATTTTACTTCTGTTTTTGTCCTATACTATAATTTTTAGTCAACTTTAACCATAATGTTTTTGAATTGCAAAAAAGCCTGGTATTAATTTTATTTCTGTTTTTGTCTTGATTATACTATGATTTGTAGTCAAATTATTTCATATTTAATTGTGTCTTTGTTAATTATTTATCATTGTTTTTTAATTTTTGTGTATATATTCTGATGTCTGAGCCGAGGCACTAAATATGGAGAGTGATTTGTAAGTAGGGAATTTATTTGGTAAAAATTGGCTATTTAATGAAATCTAGAATGCCAATGTTAGTGTTTAATAATATGCTTTTGCTGTCTGGCAGGTATATCCTGTCTTTTTAACCGAGTGTTTTTTCTGTTTGCAGGTGCAAGGACTATGTCAAGGCATGGAAACGTCTTACGGTTAAACGAGCACCAAATATTCTTACAATTGCCTTGAAAAGATTTCAGGTCTCACTAAATTTTATCTAAATAGTTTTGCTGAGTTGTGGAGAGATGCTTTAGGCAATATAAATATCACTTCTTATGTTTAGTTATAATTTCCCCTTCTCAAAATGTGCCTCATGTGGGGGTGTAAATTGTGTGGATTTTAGTGTACTATGACTATGTATTAAGGGTGGGCAAAAAATCCAAATTACAAAATCCAATCCATAATTAACCAAATCCATATTAGTTTTAATCCATTTAAATGGATTTATTTCAAATCCAAATTCATATTTTTGGATTTTAAATCCAATCCATTTAATTGGATATGGATTAGATATAAATTGAATACATTTTTGCATCATCCAAATTGCATTTTGAGTTGAATTTTGACTTGGCCCGATCCAGGTTGAGCAAAGTCAGCCCAAGTCCACGTCGAGACGAGTCGTCCGGGCCCAAGTCGAATCGAGTTGGTTTGGGCCAAAGTCGAGTTGAGTCAACCCTCTGCCAAGTCGAGCTGAGTGGCCGATATTGAGTCGACTCGAGTCGTTCGGGGCCGATATCGAGAAGAGTTGGCCCAGGCTAATGTCTAATCGAGCCGGTCCAAACCCATGTCGAGCTAAGTCTTTCGGGTCCGATATCGATTCAAGCGGACCCGGGCCGATATCCAGAAGACCATGCCAGGGCTGATGTTGACCCAAGCAGACCCGGGTCGATGTTAAGCTGAGTAGGCCCGGGCCGATGTCGAGTTGTTCGGGCCCGAGCCGATGTCGAGCCGAGCAGTCCCGAGCCGATGTCAAGTCGTCCGGGTCTGGACCGATGTCGAGACGTCTGGTCCCGAGCCGATGTCGAGTCGTCCGGGTCTGGACCGATGTCGAGACGTCCGGGCCAAGGCTGATGTCGAGTCATCCGGGCCAAGGTCGACATTGAGCCAAGCGGGCCTGGGTCGATGTCGAGTTGAGCGGGCCAAGGCCGATATTGAGTCGAGTAGGCCCGGGTTGATGTCGAGCGGGTCTGGGCTGATGTCGAGTTGAGCGGTCCCGAGCGGATGTCAAGCCGTCTGGCCCGAGCTGATGTTAAGCCGTCTGGCCCGAGTTAATGTCGAGTTGAGTGGGCTAGGTATGACATTGAGTCGAGCGGACCCGTGCCAATGTCGAGTTGAGCGGGCCCGGGCCAATGTCGTGCTGAGCGGGCTCGGGTCAATATTGAGTTGAGCGGGCCCGAGTCGATGTCAAGTCGTTCGGGCCCGGGCCGATGTCGAGTCGTTCGGGCCTAGTCTGATGTCGAGCTGTTCGGGCCCGGGCCGATGTCGAGTCGAGCAGTCCTAGGCCAATGTCGAGCCGAGCGATCCCGGGCCAATATCAAGTCGTTCAGGCCCGGGCCGATTTCGAGTCGTCCGGGCCTGGGCCGTTGTCGAGCTCAGTTGGTTCGTGTCCAGGTTGAGTCGGCTTAGGCCCGTTCGAGCCAAGTTAGTCTGTGTCCATATCAAAATGAATTTAATGTAATTGACAAAGTGAATTTAATCTAATTAACGAAGTGGATTTAATCTAGATTTAATCCAATTAAAATTTATTTTAAAAAAATTCAAATAAATTTGATTTAATTAAAATGGATATGGATTGGATCTAGATTGGATTTTGAATCCATGACCACCCAACATATGTATCATACTTTTTTCATTACATTAAGAGTTGAATATTTCTTAAAATTGTCAATTTTTCTCATTTAGTTTTACTGGGTTGTTGTGAACAAACAGAGTGGGAGGTTTGGAAAACTTAACAAGAGAGTAGCTTTCCCGGAGACTTTAGACCTTTGTCCTTACATGAGTGAAGTTGGAGATGGATCTGATATGTATAAGCTATATGCTGTTGTGGTACATATTGATATGCTAAATGCTTCATTTTTTGGTCATTACATCTGCTACATCAAGGATTTCTGTGGGAACTGGTATAGAATAGATGATTGGAAGGTAAATTTCATTGTCTCTCCATGCAACTTTGAACATTTTCCTTTTTGTTTACTGAACTCTATGTGGTGTGTTTGAAGTTCAAGTACCCTTATTTGAATTGGATTATGATGCTCAGGTCGTTAGGGTGGAGTTGGAAGAGGTGCTTTCTCAGGGTGCTTATATGCTGTTGTATAGCAGGTATCCTTATGACCATCAGTTAAAGAGGCGACTCTCCTGCCTCTTTTGTGGTGCCTAAATAACCTCATTTTATTTCTATATAATAAATATATGTTTTGGCTGCTTATTTCATTTGACATTTAATATTTTAGGTTTATTCTTTATGTTCATTGACATTATTTTGGGCTTTGGTTTTAATGAGAGCCTTATTCTAGCGATTTGGCCAAATAGCTGGTTTTGTCCTCATGGTCACAAGTTTAAACTGTTTGTTGTTTTTGGTCTTAGTAGTAGTGGGTTTCAAGGCCAGTCCAGAACTGCTAGAACCCTTTGATATATGCATGACGACCAAGAGAAAATTAAGTTCTGGTTAGCATTAATTTGTTTGTGCAATATGTCTTGGCCTTGTTGTCTGTTTCATATTTTACTTGAGGAACCTCTCCCCCCTTTGCTTTGGTGATGTATTCTGTTTTATCTAGTTCATAACTTGAGAGTGTGTGTTTGCATTCCAACGAGTAGTGTATTTTCTTTTCTTTCTATGTGAGATCATAAATCATGGAACCTCATTTAAATTAGTTTTAGTCCTGTGCCTCGTGAGATTATTTATACCATCCAAGGTTTGATAAAGAATGATTCCAGTAGTCAAATCAAGGGCAAATACATTTTGCTTTTGTGCTGAATAGTTTGTGCCAATTACTCTCTTCAATGGAGGTAACACCCATATTACTTGATTTGCTCCCACACAGGGTTCATGCTCGAGCATCAGGGCTTCAAAGCATCGTCTCGTCAGAGACAGCAGAGGTGCAGCCTAGCCCAACCAAACAAGCTAAATGCCTCCTGGAACTGAAAACTGACACTTACAGTGGAGGATGTGAGTCCTCTCCATCTAACAGTAGTCCAGAGGTGATGGTTCTCTGTGAAAACATGCCTTTGACAGAAATGGACTCTGGAGTTAAAAGAGAGCAGTTGAAGGATGTTGAAATAATTGATGTAAATGCTAATGGGTCTGTATGTAATGGTGTCGATACATCTAATATGCACGGTTTTGAAGCTGTCAAAGATCTGGGGGACGTAGAAGATTCAGATGAATCAAATACATGCTCATCTGTTTTAGAAGAGATTTCAGTCTGCATGGAAGAGCAAGATGATAGTGATTTGGCCAAGTCGAGTCCTACTTCGTGTTTGCCTAATGGCTCTTCTGTTTCATTGGATTATGAAAACGCAAGGGAAGATTCAGATTCAAATGATGTAGATGCGATCAGAAGCAGAGTAACAGCAAATGGCTTTGCAAATCATAGCAATGGTTATGTCAGTGCAAATAAATATGATGATGTCCCAGTCGAAGATGGTGACGTTTCTTTTTCCACTGAAACAACACCCTCAGCTGAAAAGCATCAATTTAAGGGGAGATTGGGTTCCGACAATTATGAAGGTGACAAGGGAAACAGAGTTACGAAAGTGGAAATATGAGGTAATAAATTGATAATGTAGGTCCAGCTGTTTTTGTCATTTGTTAATATCAATTTGATTATCCCATCATCGGAAAGAGGAGGTGAGTTGGGAATTTTTTTGTCTAAGGTTTCATTATTTGTTGGAACCTAAGGATCTTATTGTAACATTTCTACGTGGATTCTCTAATTATATCATACTCCTTACTCCTGCCTTTTCTCTACTCATTAAGTAAAGAAAACAAGTGCTCCCAATCTATATAACTACTGCTACTATCTTTTCATTTTATAATCTACGTCTCAAGTTTATGAAAGTTATTTTGGTAAAATAGCCTAAAACTGAATTTAAACCACAAGTGTTTGACAGAGGAGTTAGATGATTAATTATTAAATCACATTTTTAATGTTAGATAGTTACATACTTTTTAATGTTAAGATCAGAAAGGAGGATTGGAACAAATTGTATGTCCACATTGCTACATACAACAATTTCCAATCTTCAGAGGATATAATTATAATTATGAGGAAATAATTATGAGTAATACCAAAACATAAATAAATATGTTTTTTATTAATAATAAAAAAAATATTTCAAAAATAACTCAACCCTTATCAAAACCAAAAAGTCATTCAATCTAATATTTTCTTTGAAGTTTTAAAAAATTGGGCAACATAAAAATGACTGTGCAAAAAGCTATGATATTTAAACATCAAAGCATAAATAAATGTTTTGTTCAAAACTAAAATTCTATCAAAATGATCTACTTTTAAATTTATAAAATTTAAAATTTTGTTAAAACTAATTTATATTTTAAAATGGTTAATAATTAAAACCATGAAAATTAATATTGAGTATTAATTTAAAAATTATTTTATAATTTTTTATTAATAATAGAAATTATTTTAAATATTAATATTTTTTAATTTATAAAATATATTTTTTCTAAATTAATTGTTAATAAATATGTTTTTTCATGCATAAATCTTATATTTTATTATTTTAAACTATTCTATTTTTTAAAAAACTGTACAATTTTGTAAAATCTTATAAATTCATAGCAGAAATTTAAATATTTTTGAAGTTGTTATAATTATGTTTTTGGATTCAACTTACAAAATCTTGATAATAACTTTTTTTTTTATAAATTATAACATTTTTGTATAATCTTTTAAATTCAAGTTTTTAATATAAAAAATAGGTTTCTAAAGTTCAAATGCAACACACTTTGACATAAAAAAAAAAACTTGAAAAGAGGATCTTACACTGAAGGGTTTGGAAGATGAAGACTAAGGAAATATATACTCTCTCTTTAATTAGTTACTCTATAATTTGTCTCACTGTATTATTTTAATTAATATATACTCTATCTTTTTCAATTATGGAGTGTTTATTTATATTTAAACAATAATTAAAATTCTAATATTTTAAGGGATATATTTTGGATCTTGTTTAAATTTTGTTTGGAAAAAAAATTATTAACAAATATATTTTAAACTTTAGAGTAGAATATATTTCACTTTTTTTTTTTAAATATAAAACACTTAGAGTTAATTAATATTTATTTAAAGTTAATTATTTTAATTAATAACATCAGTTTTTTCTTCAATTATAACACATTTTTAAGAGTTAATAAATAAAAATATAATAAAAATAACAAAAATAATGAAGTTTTAATTTTAAAATAAAATTTTTGCATTATTTAATTGGGTCTCCCAATACTCTCTAATAAACTCTGTTTAGTAAATATTAACCTTTTCTTTCACACCAATCTTTGTGATTTCCAGTTTTTTTTTCCAGGAGTTTAGATTCGCTTTACCTGTGCAGTGATGATTTCTTTGCTTCTGCATTCTGGGGTTTTGGGTTTCCGCCTAAAGATGACACTTTCCTGATTTGGATTGTTTCTGTCTTTCATTTTAATTAATGATTTTTATATTGAGTTTGAGGTTTGTTTTTCATGCAAACTGATAGATGTTAATCTTAATAGGTACAAGAAGAAATGAGGAATGGACGAGTACCATGGGAGAAATATGTCATCACGAAGACATTGACTAAGCCCCTGAAGCTTTTAATGATGATTCTATAAATGCACTCTTGTAGATCTATTCCGTACGTCTTCGTTTTTAAATTATCAAAAATCTCTTAACTGCGGATATTCACTACCAATGTTAATAATATAGTTACCTTTTTGATGTTGACAGAAATTATTCTTCAGATGGTTCTTTAAATGGATTGATATTATACTGGAGATACTTGAAACTCTAATTGAACTTTCCAATGATAATGCTGTTTTTCTTTTCTCTATTTGGCTTTCCTACTAGTAACAACGTTGTTTTCTTAAAATCTTGAGTCAAACTAGTCCGGACGAGGATGAAAGAAAAAAATCTTGATAAAGTGGTGAGGTGCACTCATGACTAAATCAAGATGATTTTCTATTTTAATTTTACAAGTTAGGAGTATATTTAAAAGATATGTCTGGATGATTAATTATATTTTGTGTATAATCGTATGAAAGACGAGCTTTAGATTTTGAATTGTTTTTTAGGTTAATAGTTTTACAACAACATTTGTGTTGGTATAATATTTTTTTTCATGAACAGGGACTTCTCCAAAGATCGAGACTTTGGTAGGGAAGTGAGTGTTGGAGATGTTTCTTCAGCGAAACCAAAAACTGTATGTGCTTTTTATTCAATTTTGCTCTCTTTTATGTATTTTTTTCTCTGATTTCAACCATCATTATCTATAATTTTCTGCATCCAAATACGATTTGATCAGTGATCACTGGTGATATGATATATCCTTTGCTATTACTTAATGAGGTACAATAAAGCAATAGCACATTAAGGGCAAGCCATGGCTGTTTATTTCACCTACAAAGCATATTTATTTCAAAACAGCAATTTATAACAATTCATTTTAGATTGCCTCAAAAGAAATAATATTGTCTGAGAATTCCTTATACAAACGCAACTTAGTTTTTGCACATGGGCACAAAAAAGGTCCTTCTATATTTGGTTGCTTTGTGAAGTAAGTAAAAGTGGCAAGTCTGTTTCTCATGCGAATTATCAATTTATTTACAAAATTATATGACTATTAATGTACAAGGCTATTTTCATTTTCTCTCCTGTAGACTAGAGAGTTTAGATGCGTGTATAATTGTGTATGTTTGTCGCACTAAGTGCTGAAAAATCTTGTCGTTAGGAGGAAGGTAAAATCATGGATGAAGAATGTAAAAAAGAAGAATGAAAAAGCTGATCCTATTAGAATTCAACAACTAGATATTCAGCAGCAAACACTTAAGGTTACTGCAAACAGGTGTGATTTTTTCTTCTTTCCTTTCATCTTCCAAAATTTAATGCTGATTTTTCTTCTGTGTTAAATGTAATGGTGTGATATGCAGTATGTATGGGTGCCTGAGATTTTCCAGTTCAAGATTTTATGCTAAGCAGTTGGCTGAGCTCATTACTTTACAAGTAAGAATATACTTGCACTTGCACTTGCTTATTCAGCGTTACCATTGATTACTATACTCTGAAAGATATTTTCAAATGCTCACATCTGCATTTGCACGTCTATTGGCCATACAGGGCGTCTATTGGCCATACAGGGAAAGGAAATACTGCAAAGTACTGTTGATTTAGTTCAGAATGCCTTGAATTTAGATGTTATCTCTAGTACTGTTCATCTTATGAATTATATTTGTTTGATGTAACTGGTTGCAAATGTTAGTTCTTAATTTTTGCAATGTTTTTTGCTTTATAGGTGATCTATGGCGATACTGATTCAATAATGATTTACAGTGGGCTAGATGATATTGAGGAAGCTAATAAAATTGCCGTAAAAGCTATTCAAGAAGTAAGATTTGACTATTAGCAGTGAAAAGCTCTTAATTCTTGATGGTTTAGATTTGCATATCCTTTCCTCTGTTCTTATATTGTGCAACATGGTGTTTTAGAGCTACAAATGGAGTTTTTCAGCCTTGTTATCTCTCCGATAAAATATATTTGAAGATTCTTTTCTTAGAGTTGATTTTAAAAGATAATATGAATATGTGTTTATACTTTCTGTTTTTTGTCATTAACCAGTTGCTTAGGTTGTTTTAGTAGTTGGACACTACTGCAACATATTCTTAGCATGTTTAGTTTGCACTGTGTGCAACTACAGATAATTCTGGAATCTTTCCATATTTCAAGAATAAATGGTGATTTTCCTTAGTTTTCTTTTGTCATCTATCTTCTCGTGATATGTGTTTTCTGCTTTAATTTGTCATCAGGTCAATAAGAAATATAAATACTTGGAAATTGATCTTGATGGTTTATATAAAAGGATGCTGTTTCTCAAGAAGAAAAAAGTTTGCAGCTGTAAAGATGTTGTTTAATCAAATTTTGTCCGAAGGGTATGTTACTTGCCTTTTTTCCAATTTGCCTACCTAGACGCATGATTACTCATTTTTTATTAACTAGTTATATTGTGGCTCCCATGCTTACAGATCATCCGAAGATGTAGTGGAGTGAATCCACAACTCTCTCAGGTAAATTGTGATGTCTTGAAGTATCTTTATAACAACTCTCTCAGGCAGTGCAGGTGGCATTGCTCAACTTGCTATTTATCACAACAAGTCTTAGAATGTAGTGGCTAATTTTATAAACAACAATGGCTATGCTCTTTTTGATCCATACCCGTCGTATCACGTCTTTGTGCATCAATTCAGGGAACAAGCCCAGAAAGACTGGCGGATTGCTTAGGGCTGGACTCGTCAAAGAAAGGTAAAATATACTTCCTAGTTTGTCTAAGCATTCAGATGCAGGTATTTACTTTTATATTTTGTATCAGTTATCTGAATTGGAAAACTATATTGTTTTACAGTTTTATCATAAATCAAGTGAAGCTTTTAATGATGATTCTAGAAATGCACTCTTGTGCGCTGCTAATGACGAGAAAAGGAGAGGTACGTCTGCGGATCTTCACTACCAACCAATGTTAATAATATAGTTACCTTTTTGTTGTTGACAGAAATTATTCTTCAGATGGTTCTTTAAATAGATTGATATTATACTGGAGTTACTTGAAACTCTAATTGAACTACCAAATGATAATGCTGTTTTTCTTTTCTCTGTTTGGCTTTCCTATTGGTAACAACGTTGTTTTCTTGAAATCTTGTTTGTATTTGAGTCAAACTAGTCCGAATGAATAAGGATGAAAGTACTAAGAATGAAAAAAATCTTGATAAAGTGGTGACGATGCACACTCATAACTAAATGAAGATGATTTTTTTTCTATCTTAATTTTACAGGAGTGTATTTAAAAGATATGTCTTGGATGATTAATTATATATGATAGACTAGCTTTAGATTTTGATTTGTGTTTTAGGTTAATAGTTTTACAACAACATTTGTGTTGGTATAGTATTTTTTTTCTTGAATAGGGACTTCTCCAAAGATCGAGACTTTGGTAGGGAAGTGAGTGTTGGAGATGTTTCTTCAGCAAAACCAAAAACTGTATGTGCTTTTTATTCAATTTTGCTCTTTTCTATGGATTTTTATGTGCCATTTACTTTCTTGCACGTTTTTCTATGGATTTAAGAGTTGTAGTTTGAAACTCCTATTGAATTTGGTTGCATGTTTATCCGATTCAATGTCGATGTGTTGGTATTTAGAATGTCTAATTGTAACACAATACTTTATGTTCAGGGATCTTGCTGACTGCGGTATGGGAATGAATGTTCCACCCCAGTTATGAGTAGAGAGGAGTTTGAGGCCCGTAAACCCGTAAACGGGAAAATGACAGAGGGGGTGAAAGGTACGGACAAGCACTCTTTGATGGCTCATTTCTATGTTCTGCTATATATTGTTAAGAAGTTGGATTCACATTTATTTGTCAACTACTTAAAATAGCAACAATTGAGACATTTATTTCCCAGCATATATTTAACACACCATCAGTGTTTCTCATTAGCAGACTTTTTTTTTTATAATTCTAGAGTGAATTTATGATTACTGTCAGCCCCTTCCCCCATAATAAAGAAATGCCTTTCTATGTTTTGGTAAAATAACTAACAAAAAATCTCTGCTGGATATAAAAGTGTTACTGTCTTATAAATTTAGTAGCCAAATTTTTTGCAGTAGTTATTAACCTTTTCTTTCACACCAATCTTTGCGATTTTCAGTTTTTCTTTTCGGAGTTCGCTTTGCCTATGCAGTGATGATTTCTTTGCTTCTGCGTTCTGGGGTTTTGGGTTTTTGTTTTTGATTCATGGAATTTGATTATGCTGGTTAGTGTAGGAGATTTCTCTTTCGGAGGCAGGTTCCAGAACTGTTTAAGGGAGATTGTGATGTAGAGGATGAGAAAAAGGGTATTAAGATCAGAAAGGAGGATTGGAGCAAATTGCATGTCCACATTGCTTCATACAACAATTTCCAATCTTCCAATCTTCAGAGGATATAATTATAATTATGAGGAAATAATTATGAACAATACCAAAACATAAATAAATATGTTTTTTATTAATAAAAAAAATATTTCAGAAATAACTCAACCCTTATTAAAAAATCAAAAAGTCATTCAATATAATATTTTCTTTGAAGTTTTGAAAAATTGCACAACATAAAATTTACTGTGCAAAAAGCTATGCTATTTAAACATCAAAAGAATAAATAAATGTTTTGTTCAAAACTAAAATTCTATCAAAATGATCTACTTTTAAATTTATAAAATTTAAAATTTTGTTAAAACTAATTTATCTTTGTTAAAACAAATTTATATTTTAAAATGGTTAATAATTAAAACCGTAATAATTAATATTGAGTATTAATTTAAAAATTATTTTATAATTTTTTATTAATAATAGAAACTATTTTAAATATTAATATTTTATAATTTATTTTTTTCTAAATTAATTGTTAATAAATATGTTTTTTCATGCATAAATCTTATATTGTTTTATTATTTTAAACTATTCTATTTTTTAAAAAAACTGTACAATTTTGTAAAATCTTATAAATTCATAGCAGAAATTTAAATATTTTTGAAGTTGTTATAATTATGTTTTTGGATTCAACTTACAAAATCTTGATAATAATTTTTTTTTTTATAAATTATAACATTTTTGTAGAATCTTTTAAATTCCACTGAAGTTTTTTATAAATTATAACATTTTTGTATAATCTTTTTGTATATGCTTCATACAACAATTTTCCCACTGTGGCAGGACTGGCTTCATCAGCTGCGGGTTTTGCCTGCCTTGGTAATGCACACGTTAATCTTGATTATTTATTTGTGTAATGTGACTTCACTTTGGTATCGACTTTTTTTACTGAAGTTGGTGGTTTTTATTCATTTAATGTTCTTATTTATCCTACAGAAACACTTTTGTTATGATTTCTCAGTTCGTCAACCTGATAATAATCATATTATCAGTTATCAGTTGGATGTGTTTTCTTCATATCATAGAACTCCATATGCTTGAAATTTTTATTTGTTTTTACCCGTCAATGAACTCTAAACTTTGTTTGTTCATATAGTGTATTATTAATTTTTTGCAGCACCGTGCATATAAGTTAAGTTTTTGCATTTTTGTATGGCTGGCTTCACTTTTAATTTTCCCAATTGAGTTTTTCATTATTTATGAAGCAGAACAGTTTAAAATGCTTCATTATTATTGATATCGTATCATTTTTTTGTAATTTTTTTTTTGTATTATTAATGTATCCTACATATATCTATTATTGAATTCGTAAGTATACTAAATTTAGATATTGATTTTGTTTTTTAATATGTCTATGCCATGTTATTCTTTTTGTAAATGACATGTTTCTATTTCATCTTAGCACTATGTACATTGTATCATCTCATATCCCATACTTTACTCAATATTCATCTTGCTATCTATTTCTAGGTTAGTTCACGGCAGAAGGAAACAAGTAGCACCTCTGGAATGCGTGAGAGTGTTGAAACAAGTTTACTTTTACAACACAGGGCAAAGGTACTTCATCCCTGTGTACAAGTTTTGCATCTCTAACCATGTATATGGTCATTTTACTGCTCTTGTTTTTATTACAATGAAGGCATTTCTCTTGTGTGGGGATTGTTTCAATATAGCTTCAAAGAAGCTGATTAGTACATGTAGAGATGACTCACGGACTTCCTTTAAGGTCTTTTTTAACTCATTTCAACAAGTTTTGTGGAGAAGCTTAACAAATCAAGTTTATCAACTTATTTCAATAAGCTTTGATAGTCATACTTACGAATAAGCTTTTGCTGAATAAGTGTTTAATTGAGTTATTTACCCAAATACACTTGTATGAATGACACTAAAGAAAGGGAATTTCCTTGTGTTTTTTCCTAACACCATGACATTAGGAGAAAATTGTTATTATGCATTTTGTCCTCCCTAAGAAACTTACGCCTTATATAGTACTTATAGTTGACTATGAAATTTATTTTTATTGAATATTGTGTTTTTTTAACTGCATATAAGTGCACGTGATATTTTATTTTTATTAATTTAATATTTTTAAGTAACTCCTCATTGTAAATACTATAAATATCATTGTTAGTAAAGATACCTAATTTGCCTTATTAATTGTGAAGTATTTGACTGAACCTTTTTTTTCTTTTGTGTAGGCATTTTTCTTCACGTCCTTTTACAAGGCAAGTTTCATTTTTTCTGTATATTGTTTATTATTTTGTGAATACTCTTTTTCTCATTTTTGGTAAATGTTACATTTAATTTCAAATTTATAATTTTTTTTATTAAATATACTTATTATTTTGAATATTTTAGTTATTTTGAACAAATGCACCGACACACATGTACATCTTCAACCACTAAATTTGATTCAGAAGGTAGAACTTATTTTGGTTGCCTGTGTTTTTACTCTTGCGGAGAACAAGTGTTTATTAGACCATAATTTACGTGGGTGAATTTTCACTTGCAGATGGTAATGAGGTTGTCAACAACCTAACCAGGTCTAAGCTTCAATCCAGATTGGGAGTAAATGAAAAGCTTGCTATGTTACAATGGACAGAAGAAAACTTCTACAAAAAATAATAACTTGTCTTTATTGGATTACATCCACATTGTTGGTTAAAAAACGTAGATTCTCCATAGTTAGCACCTTTGGGTGGTAAGATAGCAGAAATTGTTAGAGTTCTTTTGTAATCTCTGCCTATTTCTTTTCAAAGTTCATTACTGTTAAGATCAATGGGAATACATTGTTATTCTGTATACCCCACTCATCTAATTTGATAACAGAGTAACAAAGTTGACAAGAATGTTATTTCTGATCCAATGCGAGGAGCAAGCAGGCAAAGGTTACAAATTGTTCTAAAACAGGCTTGACAACTTCAAGTATGCGTAGCATCATATTTTTAGTTTTTGTTCTATTGTCCCACTCTGCCACAACAGAAAAACACACCCACTCAGTTGCTCAATATGTTTTTGCTATAACAAGTGTGCCATTTATTTGACATGCAATGCAACAGCACCTTCTTCAAAGTGTGCCATAGGTGTATTATTTAAATAGCAAAACTAAATCTTTAACCATGCGACATCTTTCCTTTGTTTTTTTATTTCAGTTCTAGTTTTTTTATGGTATAAGTCACTTTTAAATAATCCATTGTTGTATATGGTGTTTACTAGATTACTACTCGTTTTATTTGATTTATTGCTGTCATTTTCATGTAGAATTCCTTACATGCAAAGCTTATTGGAACAAAAATTGAAAACCTGTGGTCGTTTTTGGTGGCTCTTATGCTGGAGCTGTCAATGCATGGTTCTTCCTCAAATTTCCCCATTTAACATGCAGAAGTCTGGCAAGTTCTGCAGTTGTTCTTTCTGTTTATAACTACACAGAATATGATCAGCAGGTGAAGATAGTGATTTTTAGATGCTATAAATGTAAAAGTACCTGTAATTTTTTCTTTTTAATCAGGCTATTCTCTAACCTTTCATTTTCAAGCGGGTGGAAAATATCATCAGTTAGCCAGAATGTAACTTTTGGGCAATTTAGTTTACTTTGTTATAGCTTCATTAAGTTGTTTATGCTGGTATCTTTAATGTAAGTTGTTATCACTAAATTCTTTTGTATGACTTGTTCTCATGGTATTATTTTTGAAATTCAACCTTTAAGATAGTTGGTTGAATCTTTTTATGTGAAACTAATTATCTTGTTTTAGGATATTACTGCTTGATTCTATTTTTTTAATCACCTTGTATGATTCTTGTTTGTGAAAATGGTTAATTGTCTCTTGCGGTACATGTAACAGTTTGGAGTGTTGCCCTGCAGGATGAGCATCTTATAAATCATTTCGTTAGAAGTGATCTTCTGAAACCAATTGTAGATGCCTTTGTTGCTAATGGTAATGGCTCCAATCTGTTCAATTCAGCTGTTCTTGAACTTTTTGAGTATATTCGTAAGGTATCATTCTTTTATATGTATTCATTGTGGATATCATTACCTCGAGCAATTTTGAACTGATAATATTGTATAATGTAGGAGAATATGAAACTATTGCTGAAGTATATAGTTGATTCTTTCTGGGACCAGTCAGTGAATCAGTGATGAGGAGGATACAACCTCAGCATCCAATTCACATAATCAGAAAGTGAAACAAAGGCAACTTGCCTTATCCAATGGAAATGCTAGAAGTTACTCAAAGTTAAGGTATACTTGTTTTTCATTGTATTTTATTGGTCTATTTAATTTGGAAAACATCATCTTCTGTAAGGTATAATGCATTTCTCGTGATTTTCAGTCCAAGATCTGGTGGGCTGGTTGACTACGATGATGAGGAGGAGGATGAAGAAGACTGCAGGCCATCATCAAGGAATAAGCCTGAAGCCTCTGAAGAGTATGAAGGAACAATGAAATTTATTATTCAAATTTTTCTTGTTCTGTGTTTGTTAATCTCCAAACATATCATCATAAATGTAATAATAATCTATTATTATTGTACCAATAGTGTAGTGGAGAATATTATTTTGGGTGTGCCTCTAAGCAACCAAAAACAAAATGGTCATAATTCTTGTTTTATTTAGGTAGATTTTATCTTCCCATGTTGTTTTTATAAATTTTTTTACATTATTTGTTCCAAAGGTTGTTTTATGAATCTATAAAATAAATAGTTTCATCGTTATATTAAAATTAAAAAAAAAAATTATTTTATTTCAATAACCTCATTATAGTCTAACGTTATCCTCACAATTTATTTTAATATAAAGTTATTAATTATATTTTAAAACTAATAAAGATTTCAAAAAGTAAATATGTATAAAATGTAATATCTAAAATTATAATTTTATTTGAATATGTAAGAGTATAGATTTGTTATGAATTTTATATTTATTAGTTCTGAAATAGATAATTTTGTTAAATACTTTTGAGTTTAAAAACTATTTATAAGATTTCAATTTTCACCCAATAATTTATAGATTAACTTACTGTTTAGTTATATTAAAAGTTTAATTTGGACTTATTACACTATACTGCTTGATCTAATAAGTCCAAATGGATATCAATCTTCATTTCGATTTTGTGAACCCTCAAAACTAGTTTTGCTTAGAATGAGTATACATTAGTATTTGTGGTTTAGGGTTAGCGTTAGGATTTATGGGTTAGGGTTTAAGGTTTATGGGTTATGGTTTAAGGTTTAGGATTGATGGGTTAGAGTTTACGTTTTTAGGATTTATGGTTTAGGGTTTATGATTTAAGGATAATGGATGTTGCGATTGTTAGGTATTTTGTTTTCTTTTGAATTAAGTTACGAAATAATGGACACGTGAAAAAATGTGTTTTGTCTTTATACATCTTTCTTTTCTTCTTCATAATAAAAGTGAGAAAATTAACCTATGTAATTGAATATTGATGAATAAACCCTAAACC
The DNA here is from genome assembly GCF_000499845.2 of Phaseolus vulgaris. Lineage (NCBI taxonomy): Eukaryota > Viridiplantae > Streptophyta > Magnoliopsida > Fabales > Fabaceae > Phaseolus > Phaseolus vulgaris. The sequence goes on along the minus strand of NC_023751.2, from coordinate 13,887,808 downwards.
CTAAATATGAATTGTTCCTAAATAGAAGCTTTATATTTTAAAATTAAATTTGATATTGAGAGAAAATACGAGTGAAAAAATAAATAAAATACGAAATAATTTTATTTAAGGTTATTTAAGTTAAGAATGATAAATAAATATTATTATTTATTTTAATAGTAAAAACATGTTTATGGATAGATTAAGGCAAAATCCACAATTGTAAATGGGCAAATTATTATTATTTGTATATATTTTTTGTAATGTCAAAAAGTATATAAACGATATTTTAATTTAACAAATGCACTATTATGATTTTTTCATAAGATCCACGTATACCCAGGTAAAAAAAATCATAAAAGTCGTTTAGAAAAAACTTATTTTTTGTTAAAAGTAATTAAAAATGTTTACAAAGAAAGTGATAAAAAAAATCAAAAGTTTGCTCACTAAAAGAGGTGTTACGTCTTCCAATGTATACATGATGAAATTCACTATTCTAAATAGGTAAAAAAGAACACAACAATACTTTATGAACAAGCTAGGATTTGCACCTTTAAGATTTCAATTTTGTACACAAATTATAAGTTTGTATGAATGATCGTAACCTTTCTTCTTCAAAGACATCTTTTACTTATAGAGTGTGAAAACTTGTCAAATACACAAGAAAAGAGGGTTTAATCGTGTGCTAGATTTTTTTGCTAATATTCGCCATTATCATGTCATGATACACAATCAGAAAATAGTTTTTAACTTGATAGACGATTTGTCAAAGATCTTTAAAATCTTAGTTTGAATTTTTTTTTTCCTTCTTAAGTTGTTACAAATTTAATAACATGCAATCTTAACAAGATAAGGGAAAGAAAAATTTACTCTCATATTTTTATATTAGTTCATTTAATAACACAAACCACGTATACCGCTGTAAGTAACAAACAAGTATTCGTTTGGAACATAGTTACTTTTGGCTAATTTGTCAAGTATTATTTTGAAATATTTTCGTTTCTGGCTAATCCACCAAGTATTCTTTGAACACTTAATCACTCTCGATTAAAATCCAAGTATTCTTTTGGAATGTAACTCACAAAGTATTATTTAAAAGCAATCATTATTGGCTAAGACAAGGATTTATCTAAAATGTGATCTAAAAGATTTGAAGGGTTTATTCACCATAGAGAGAACTTGTTACCCGCTACCTGCTACCTGTTACATGTTACCTGCTACCTATAACCTACTACCTGTTATCTGATACCTACTACCTGCTATCTGCTACCTACTACATGCTACCTTCTACTTACTACCCGTTACCAGTTACTTGCAACCTGCAACCTACTACCTGCTACCTACTACATGCTACCTACTACTTGCTACATGCTACCTACTACCTACTACTTGCTACACGCTACCTATTACTTGTTACCCGCTACCTCCTACTTGTTACTCACTATCTGCTACCTGCTATTCGCTACCTACTACCTGCTACCTGCAACCTGCTACATGCTACCTGCTACCTGTTACCTGCAACTTGCTACCTACTACCTGTTACCTGCTACCTTCTACCTGCAACCTGCTACCTGCTACCTTGAACCTGCAACCTGCTACCAATTATCACCTACCTGCTACCTGCAACGTGCAACGTGTAACCTGCTACCTGTTACCTGCAACCTGACACCTACAACTTGCCACCTACAACCTGCTACTTGCTACCTACAACTTGCAACCTGCTATCTACTACATGCTACATGCTCCCTGCTACATGCAATTTGCAACCTGCTACTACATGTTACTTACAACCTGCACTTGCAACTCTCTACCTGCTCAGTCTATCGTCAGTCTTCAATCAGTCTATATTTTTCATCATCTCAGTGTTCATTTTCCTAATTGTAACCTGCAACCTACAACCTGCAACCAGCAACTTGCTACCTACAACCTGCTACCTTCTACTTGCAACCTGCAACCTGCAACATGCAACCTGCTACCTGCTATCTGCTACCTGCTACATGCTACCTTCTACTTGCTACCTGCAACCTAGTACCTACAACCTACAACCTTCAACCTGCAACCTGTTACCTGCTACCTCTGCCTGTAACCTGCAACCTGCTATTTGCTACCTCCAACCTGCTACCCACAACAATCTACTTGTTAGCTGCTACCATCTACCTACTACCTGCTACCCGCTACCTGTTATAGTTTATAGTTTACGGTTTATGGTTTAGGGTTTATGGTTTATGGGTTAGGGTCATGGTTTATGGGCTAGGATTTAGAGTTTAGGGTTTAGTGTTTAAGGTTTATGATTTATACTTTAGAGCTTAGGGTTTATTGTTTTAAGGTTATGAGTTATGAGTTAGGGGTTGGGGCTTGGGGTTTAGGATTTATTGTTTTAGAATTTCAACAAAAATTCTTTCAGTTTTAGGGTTTATGGGTTATGCTTTATGATTTATGGTTTATTGTTTAGGGTTTAAGGGTTATGGCTTGTGGTTTATGGTATAGGATTTATGGGTTATGGTTTAAGGTTAAGGGTTTATGGTTTATGCTTTTAGGGTTTATAGATTAGGGTTTATGAGTTTATGGTTTATGGTTTATGATTTAAGGTTTAAGGTTTATGATTTAGGGTTTATGTGTTATGGTTAGGGTTAGGGTTTAAGGTTTAAGGTTTAGGATTTAGGGTTTTAAAATTTCAAGAAAAATTCTTTCGAGAAATTTGTTCAAAAATGTTGTGCATTCTAAGACTTTCCTCTTTTTAAATTTAATTTTTTTTGCGTTATTATCTGATTTTATTCTGGGTCCATATTACGTTGAAAAATTCCGAACAAATTCACACGATTACTTTCATATGTTGTTTGCACTCAGTTAAGGTGGCACGTCAAAAAAGATATAAGGAAGAAAATGCATGACATTTTGTTTTCAGAAAAAATAAGTTTTTCTTTACTCCCGATCTGAGACTTATTACGCCTTACTACTCGGATGTTTTGATCTAAAATTTTTATCACACATTTCTTATTGTGTGTATTGAGTTGTGGATGAGATTTGAGTCTCAAAAATTCGTTCCACAAAAAATTTATAAATATTTTTACATTATTTGTTCCAAAGGTTGTTTTATAAAACTATAAAATAAATAATTTCATCATTATATTAAAATTAAGAAAAAAATATTATTTTATTCTAAATATCTGAAATTCTTCTTCTTCTTTTTCTCTATATATATTTATGAGTGAGTACATAAAAAAAACTTCTTACTAAATCAACTTATAAATATATTTAATTATATTAAATTCTCAATAAATATTGTTATTTCAATAACTTTATTATTATTATTCTAACGTTATCCTCACAATTTATTTTAAATATTAAATATGTATAAAATGTAATATCTGTAATTATAATTTTATTTGAATATGTAAGAATATACATTTGTTATGAATTTTACATTTATTAGTTTTCACATAGCTAATTTTGTTAAATACTTTTGAGTTTAAAAACTCTTTATAAGATTTCAATTTTCACCCAGTAATTTATAGATTAACTTATTACCTAGTTATATTAAAAGTTTAATTTGGACTTATTGCATAATAAGTTCAAATGGATATCGATCTCCATTTCGATTTTGTGAAACCTCATAACTAGTTTTGTAAAGAATCAATATACACTTGTTTAATAACAATGATATTAATAATATTTTGATATTTTCAAAAACTTTATTAAAATTTAAGACAGAAGAGATGATATTTTTAGTAATACAATCATATTCAACTTTTAGTTTCGGTCGATAAATTATTTTGACATACTAATGTGAATAATTTATTAAATCAAATTAAAAATTATTTTAAAAGTTATATTTTCAAACAATGAAATAATTTTATCAAAATAGAATTATTAAATAGTAAACAAGAGACATTTATTAGATATGCAGAACTATCATGTGAAAATAATAAATACCAGAATAATTTCTATTAAATTTCATATTTTTAATAAAATCAATAAATAATTTGAAAATAAAAACAGAGGACAAACTATTTCCTTAATAATATTTTTTGTCTCAGAATTTTTAGAAAGTAGTGCTTAAAGTATTGAATATCTATCAAATAAAATCCTTATGATTATCTATTTTGCTAGTAATTAGAGATTAATTTGAAGTGGGAAAACTTGAAAAATAATTCAATATCATTTTTAATATTTAAGACATTATTTTCATATTGTGTTTACATTTTAAAAAAATGTATTTAAGAGAAAAAAACAATACTACTTTAATTGGTGGCTTATTCCAAAAACAAACATAAAGACACTGCAGTATTTGAGTTTCTTTCGAAAAAGACAAATAACATAAATTCTGTAAGATTTTGAAAGGGACTAGTAACTGAAACATCTTTCTGATTTTCCCACGGCTTTTATTTTTCAATTTACTCATTTCTTTTCGCATTTCCTTGAACCGATGAGGAAAGGTGGGTCGCTAAAAGAAAATTTTAAATTAATTAAATTTTACTATAAAAATTTATTAAATAATAATTCAATTTAGATAAAAAATAATTAATTATTATATTAATTAAATTAGATATTAATTTAAAGATTAAAAAAGTATTTATATTTAAAATAATTCTATTCTAAAAAAAATTATAAAATAATCTAAATTTATATTTAAATTAACTAGCTATATTTTAATAATTAATATTTTAAATTTTAAATTAGTGTTTAAAAGTAGTAACTAATTAAAATTTTAGTAATTAATGATTAAATACTAATTTAAAAATTATTTTATAAATTTTTATTAATAATATATCAATAATCTTTTTAGTTTATAAAATAATTTTTAATTTAATTAAATAGTAATTAATTATTTTGATTTTTAAAATTAGTTTCTTTTTTTTAGTGTTATCATAAAATTAAATATTTTTAATTTTTAATTGATTTTTTTTTATTTGATTACCTTAAAAGTTATATATATATATTTTAATTAAATTTTATTATATAATTTTATATTCATAGGTGCTTAACTGGTGTAATAACCTTATTAGTCTTCCACATATACTGACACACGCAAAACTGGTTACCTATGTGTTTGTAAATTGTTACTTATGTGACGTTTATGACCCCATCCACTTTTTATGAAAAAAATAATAATTTTTTTATGAGTAAAAAAAATATATTACACCGATTATTACTAAGAACCAATATAATATATTCTTTTTTATCCTATTTTTTCGTGTGCAATTTCACTCTATCACATTATTGTCACTCCTACAACGTCAGATATGTTTTACTATGAGATATTTTCAATATATCATTATGGTAACTTTTCTATTGTTCACGTCAGTAATGTTTTACAACCACATAAAACAACTTCTCAAAACAAAAAAAACTAAAGAAAAAAAGACAACCCCGCCGAATTTAAAAGCAACAATTCATGAAAAGAACTAATGTCAACTGCATCTATGTTTGCAATGAGAAATGTGAAGAATGGAGACAAACAGGTGCAACATAGCACACGAGGTGGTGCAAAAGAAAAAGAAAAAGATCTGAATTTAGGGCTTTTATATTTCAATATTTTCAGCCACTGATTTTGAATTCGAAAGCCGTGAAGTTTATAGTATAAAAAGAAAGGGTTGGGTTGGGGTGTGAAGGGGGCATCGGAGAAAGAGCATTGACTTGTAGTTGTTGAGGTAGCGTAGTAGGGTCCGTCCGATGAGGGGCAAAAGAAGACAAAGATTCGTTAAACGAGGAGCCAAAGGAAGCGCAAATACAGGGTTGGTAATTGTTTTCTTTGGGTTTGGGAGCCCAAAAATGAGACCAATCAGAGACAAAACAAAACAAAACACAACACCCCCCTTTGACATTTTTTCACTGCCTCCACCTTTCTCTTTCTTTTATGCACTCTGGGTACATGTGCCACCACTTTTTTTGTCTGTTTTTCATCTGTCTCATATCATGTGTGAGTCTGTGTCTGCACTCTACTCACCAACTCTTTCCATTTTCCAACCCCCCCAATCCCTCGCCTCATTAGATTCCTTTCAGAGTATAGAGTCAACTACTTCCTTCCCAATTCCTCATTTTCTATGTAACCTAACCTAATCAAATGTTGTTGTGTGTGTGTGTTTTTTTTTTTCATTTTTCCTATTGTTACAATATTAAATAATTAAAAATATGTATTTACTTTATTTGACATTTTAGGCCGTGTGTGAGGTGTGTGAAGTGTCAAGCATCCTACTCCAACGAAGGAAGCTTCCTCCATACTTGCTACTGTTTCAGCTCCCTTCACTTCACTTTTTCCCCATCACTCCTATTAATTCAAAACGCCCTCAAATCCAACCCCGTCTCCATCCCTATATCTCTCTTTTGTTTCTATTCTGCAACACGCTCCCTCCTTTTTTTACCCACTCTACTCTACCAAGCACCACTTTCAACTTCTACTAGGTACCCTCTACTTCTTGCTTCCTTTTTTTTTCATTTTGATTCGACCCTTTCATTTGTGTGTCCTACTCATTGTGTTTTACTTTTAGTCTTGCTGTGATCGTGTTTGATTTCACTTCAAGATTGTATTTTTACTCCCTTTTTCTTGTTTTAAGTTCAAAGAACAGTGTGAAGGAGGTATAGTGATTGAGGGGTGTTTTCGAACTTAAGGAATGTTTTAATGGGCAGTATACGACGGGGTCTTTTAACTGTTTCCTAACTCGCCAGTGTTGCAATTTTCGGTAGCACAGCTGAAGATTCGTTATGTTGAAATAATGTCATGGTAGGAGAGGGTCGTGATGTTCTTTGCTTTTGGCCTGGTAGATTCCATTTAGATTATTAACTATTTCAAGACCCCTCTTATGTATGGTTCAATTTGGAAAACTTCATTCCCTTTTTCTGACGTCTGTGAATGGTAATTTAGTATGGTATGGTATTGGCTTGGAAGTGGAAAAGTTGATTGCTTGGTAACCTTTTGTTTCTTTGTTGTTTTTCCTCAGACTGTTTGCCAATGGAATGTAATTATCAGTGTGGCCAAAGTGTTGTAAGCTTGAAGAGAAAGTTGCCAGAAGATGGAGATCATGTACTCTTCAACACCTTTTCTCTGGATGACCTTAATGAAGATCTCTTTGAAAGGATACTTTCATGGCTTCCAACTTCCACATTCTTTCGCCTAAATTCTGTGTGCAAAAGATGGAAATCAGTTGCTGATTCTGCCAGTTTCAAGCTTGCCTGCTCTCGCATTTCCTCGAGGGAGCCTTGGTTTTTAATGGTTGCTCCCAACCTTAATCAATCTGTTATCTTCGATTCTTCTGAGAGCTCTTGGAAGAGACTAAACCACCCACCTCTTCTGCAAGAGGAATCTAACCAAAATTGCATGCCAGTTGCAGCCTCTGGTGGCTTGATTTGCCACCGAAAATCATCTGGAAACTTCATTGTGAGCAACCCCGTGACAGGATCTTGTACAGAACTCCCCCCACTTCATGCCCCACAGCACCAACCTCTCAATGCCATTGTGATGAGCACAGCTTGCAAAGACCAACTCTCCTTCAAAATTGTCTTAGTCTTTGGTGAACTTCCAAATCTCTTGTTTAAAGTCTACGATTCAAGATCTGGCTGTTGGGATGATGAGATTGCTTTGAGGAGAAAGACAGAAGACAATTCAATGGAACATGATTCTACTGATGACAATGTTGTGTACTTCCTCAGCAAGGCTGGAATTGTTGTGGCAAGCAACATGCAGAGAAGCCCCTCTAAGCAGTATTCATCAGTTATTACCAACAAAGATGGGCAAGATATTGTGTATTTTCTTAGCTCCTCAGGAAACGTAGTAGCTTGCAATTTGACTTGCAAGTGCTTCTTTGAGTACCCCAGGCTGTTGCCTGTTTTTAGTGAGTATTCCATTGATGTTGTAGAGTGCAGTGGGGAGATGCTAGTTGTTTTGTTATCAGAGTTCTTGGAAACTGCAACTCTTAGGGTGTGGAGGTATGATGAGGCTAATAAAGGGTGGCATCAGATTGCCGCAATGCCTGCAGCAAATTCTCATGAGTGGTATGGAAAGAAAGCAGATATTAACTGTGTTGGGGCTGGTAACCAAATATTGATATGCTTGAGCTCCCCTGATCTATGCACTTATGTTATGTGTGATTTGGAAACCAACAAGTGGGTTGAATTGCCAAAATGTTGCATAAATGGTGAAGTCATAGACTTTATGTCTGCCTTTTCATTTGAGCCTCGGATAGAGGCTTCTGTATGACAGCCAAGAGGACTTGACTATGATAATCACCATTCCTTTTCTGCTCCCTTAGCACATTTTTTCCTACTAATTGAGGTTTTTTTTCCATTGATTAAATAGGTGTATAATGGGAAAAAAAAACTAGACAGATATTGACTGATGTATCATGACTTAAGCATATAAGAAAACTTGCTGTCATATCTAATCCAAAATTTTGAGATAATAGATTTATATATTCGTAACATCGTTTTTCAACTTAACTTTTCTTTACAGTATTGGATTTCAACACATGAAATTTTCAACACATATGACCATGCTGATGATTGGTTGGTTTCGTTTTTCTTGGCTTTACCGCTGAATTTAAGCAATGATAGTGAACGAAGTTGACGGGTACCTGCTTCACATGGGAAAACGGCGAGTGCTCTAAACAAACTACTTTCTCTTGCACATATGCTGCTCTATGTGTAGCATAGATTATTGGGAACTTCACGAGTTTATTCAAAATGATAAAGAAACTGTAGCTGTAACCACATTCAAAGAAACTACCCACGTTGAGTAAAATCTGTAAAGAAAAGTTAAATGATGACATGCAATGTGCTTAACCAGTTTTGTTTTTTTTAAAGCTTTTGTACTCAGCATCACTTTGAATTACACATCAAATAATAATAATCATTTGTTATCACATGAAAAAAATATTATTAAAAAAATAATAATAAAATATGAAAAAACTAGACCAAAACTCGACTCAATTCCCTATCTAGCACCATTTACACTTTTATTTCCCTATCTAACAATCTTTTGCTTTTATTTTCCTATCTAGCACCTTTTGTTTTTATTTTCCTATCTAGCACCCTTTTATTTTTTATTTCCCTATCTAGCACCATTTCAAAAATAAATAAAAAATTAATTTTTTTTTATAATTTTAATTTTGAATATATTAAAAAACAAGTATTTTTAATGTTTAAAATGTTAGAAATATAATTAATGAATAAAGAAATGAGTTTTTACAAAATAAAAATAAAAAAGTAATAAATTAAAAATGTTTAGTTTAATTTTTTTTTGTAAGAATGAAGAAAATAAAAAATTAAACTCTACAACATCATAAAAGTTGAATTTATAAACATAAATTAGTATTTATTTTTGTTATTATTGATAATGTAATCATGTTAATTTCAAATAAAAATTGCAGGACATAATTATAAAAAAATCAAAGTTAATTAGTATTAATTAATATTGAACACAGAAATAATATTGAAGTGTCTATCTACCCTAAATGCAAAGTCCTACAAAAAAAACTAATGCAATTACTACACTTAATGCTTAAAAATGAGAAAAAAAATGTAAAAATAAATATATATAGAAAATAAAAACAGCAACATTGCAACATATCTTTCATGTTATGAAACACTATTTGATGGAACTCATAAATGAAGAGTATTGGTCTGCATACACTGGTCAAATACTATGTCCAAGTCCTGACATGAAAATAACCTCAAAGGGAAAACCTAAGTCAAGTCGAATAAAAACTGATATGGACATAAGAGAACAACATAATTGAACAAAAAAATGTTCATATTGTCAAACATCAGGACACACAAAAAGAACATGTCCTAATATTATTGAATTGTGCACTTCTCATCATTAATTATTACCATTGAAGAAAATATTAAATGAATGATCATCTTTCATTTATTTATTTTTTATGATAAACATCTACTTATTTAGTATCGTCTTATATATCTTATCTTTATCTTGTTTGGATTTTTTTTTTATATCTTGTATATTTATCTTATTTTGTTTTGCCTTTATTTTATATCTTATATGTTTTTAGTTATTATTTTTTTCTGTCATTGTTTATTTATTTTTGTTTTTTGTTTTTATTTTATTATTGTTGTTTTTATTTTCTATACTTATTTATTTTTGCATTTTTTTTCTTCTCATTTTTAAGCATTAAGTGTAGCATTTGCATTAGTTTTTTTTTAGGATTTTGCATTTAGGGTAGACACTTCAATATTATTTGTGTGTCCACTATTAATTAATACTAATTGACTTTGTTTTTTTTATAATTATGTCCTGTATTTTTTTACTTTAAATTAACATGATTACATCATCAATAATAATAAAAATAAATACTAATTTATGTTTATAGATTCAACTTTTATGTTGTTGTTGTAGGGTTTAATTTCTTATTTTCTTCATTCTTAAAAAATTAATTTTAAACTAAATATTTTTAATTTATTAATTTTTTTTATTTTGTAAAAAATCATTTCTTTATTTATTAATTATATTTCTAACTATTTTAAACATTAAAAATACTTATTTTTTAATGCATTCAAAATTAAAATTATCAAAATAATAATAATAATTTATTTATTTATTTTTGAAATGGTGCTAGATAGGGAAATAAAAAATAAAAGGGTGTTAGATAGGGAAATAAAAACAAAAGGGTGCTAGATAGGGAAATAAAATCAAAAGGATGCTAGTTAGGGAAATAAAAGTGTAAATGGTGCTAGATAGGGAATTTACCCCCAAAACTCATATATTAACAAAAATGATATATAAGTGGGTAATCTATACCTATTAATAAAAAAACTCTAAGAAAATATTAGATGAAAGTCTATTATATCAATGAAAATACTCTATATGGATAAAACTTAAGTTATTAAACTTATCAACATATTCTTTTCACGAAAAAATGTGAGAAACTCTAAACTTAATTTTCTCACAGTAATTAAGACAAGTATTCCACTTATTACAAAATATTTAAGAAAAAGTAATCCTAACATAAAAACACAGCACAAACTAAGACAAAATCATAAACTATAAACCGTAAAACTCATATTTTGAGCTTATAGTTCAACGGTTTGTAATCTTCAGCATTCCACCCAAATCATTTTTTGCTGTTACATAGTACATTGTTAACCGGAATCCAATTTTTCACTGTTGGAATTGCTTTGAGTTCCGATCATCAAGAGAAATTTTACCACCACGCTCATCTTGAGTTGCTTCAGTATTCTGAATGAGAAGGTTAACACGGTGTATTAAACTCAAGGGTTAATGTGACATCAAATTCACAGTTGAGGCTTTTTAACAAATTCAAGTTCTTGTTATCTAATTGACAAACTTATGGATAAAATTGTTTTAAACAAGTTGTTAAAGTTTAAATTGGGGCGTAAATATTGTACCAAGTTGATTATGAACAGCTGAAATTTGCACATCAACAAAAAATATACCAATAGCATGTAAGTTGATTAAAATTTTCTAAAGTTATTTTTTTTTAGATTGGGTTATGTTTAGAATTTACTGTCTATTTTAGAATGTGTCAGTTTATTCAATTCAGTTTTCAGGTTAGATTTGTTCTTAAAAGAAATCAAAATTACTTTATATTTGTTGAGTTAAAACACCTTTGAACAGATAAGTTATGAAGAACAGCATATTCAATGTAACAAGAATCATTCCTGTTTCTATAAGATCTAAACCCTGCAGAACACTTCTTGTGATGATCTTCTCGTCTTTCCGGCCTTTTGGTTAGTCTTCTTTCAGCTGGATCTCCTTTGGTGTGGACACGATGGGGGGAGTACTTGCGAAGACACTCCGACGATCAAGTCAGACCGAGAGCTAAGTACCAGAAGAGTGGGGAATGAATAGTTACCTTGGGTGTTGTGCCTCTTCTGCTATTTATACTGCTCTAGGTGGACTATGACTGCTGTGGGCCTGCTTTAGGGTCCAAACGAAGGCCCAATTGTGCTTTAACCGTGCTTATCATTTAAGTTGGGTTGTTTGTACCTAATTACGTGTTTAGCTTCGCATCTTGTCGTCTAGTCAATTTTGTCGTCTAGTCGGCTTTTCGACCATCTGGTAGTACAATTCCATTTGCTTTTCACTTTCTTAGATGTATCATTTATATTGATGTAATATTGGAGGGGTTTTTTCCTAGATGGCATTAATGACTTGGCATTACTTGGTTTATTTACAGATAAAGCATGAGTAAAATATTTTAAAAAAATAAATTTAATGAAGATTAATATTTGTACTAACAGTTGAAAAAAAAAATTATGGTGAAGTTAGTAAAGTTCTCCTTCATTTTCTGAACAAATTTGATTTATTATAGTAAATTTTTAAAACTTCATATTTACATGAAAAAGAAAATTATTCCTTCAAAAGTACGTAACTTTTTTTTTATAAAACTAATTTTCTCTCTTTTCTTAATTTTTTTACTATCATAGTATTATTTTCACTATTTTTTTATCTGTCTTTTAAAATTATTTTACTATAGTAAGAAATGCATGAACAGTACAATTATTAAGTTTATTTACATTATTTTTTTGTTGGTTATGTATGCTTTCTATTCTGTGCATATCATTTTTGCTTCTGAATTGGTGGTGCTTTATATATTTAAGATAATTGTAACATCAATTAATTAATCGTTGTTAGTCTATTTAAATTTACATTTGTAAATGATAAATTAATATATATATATATTTCTTTAATAATAAATATTATATAAAATTAATTAGTATAAAAAAATAAATTTAATTATTTATTTTATAAAATGAATTGCTTATATAGTTATTTTTAATTATATGTAATCTATAGTAACCCAATTAATTGTAAATAAAATATTTATGATTAAAAATTCTCTATGTATATAATTGTTGAAATATTTACCAATCATTATTACTCCATGTAGTTAATAACTTCTAAGTTTAATAAGTAATTGATTTGTTTTAATAAACTATTTATTTATGATTTATCTTTTATGTCCATTAATTACAACTCAGTTTATTTGAACTTTAAAATTTAATATTACAATAAAGAAACAACTAACTCAAACTTTACACAATTTATAATACTAATAATACTTATATATATGAAAATATTATACAAATTGACATTTGTTCACTATTTAAAAAAAAAATGTTCACAGATTCAAAGAACAAATTTATCAGCACTTCATTATTTTTTCTTTTTTATTATTGTCTTGGGAACTTTGCTTGTTGATAGTGATAGAAAGAGTGTCAAATAAATGACAAAAATAAATTAATAAAATGACAAATGTTGCCGCAATAATAATGATGGACATTTTGGAAAAATTGACCCCAAATGATTAAAAAACATGAAAATGATCATGTTTGAACAAATAGTAATGAATATTTTGGAAATTTCCATGTATTATTCCTTTCTTATAGTTATAGTTGAAGATTTTAATTATTAAAAAAGCTGAAATAAAATTAATGAAAATAATTTAATAAATACTTAAATATGTTTTTAGTCGGTATAAAATTAAGGAGTGTTGATTTTGATTAAGTAAAAAACGCTAATAAATTATTAATTTTATAAAATTACTTTAAACTCAAAAGTTTAAAAAAATATTATCTTAATAAACATTGGTGGCAATGGTCGATTTGGACCCAAGAATAAATGACGAAAGGATAGAACCAAAAGAAGAGACCACAACTGTGGTATTGGGTCAAGACGAGAAGCAATGCATTTATGTAAGTGGAAGTTTACCCAAAGAATTGTTGAGTAAAATCATCACAGTGTTACGTAACAACAAAGATTTGTTTGCTTGGAAACCATCTGATATACCTGGGATTGATCCGAAAGTAGTTGGGCTGTACTAAACTCTATGTAGAGCAGCATCCAAATTCTTTAGTACTTCTCCTAAAAATATTTGGAAAACTTCTTTTTTTAGCCATATCAATGTAACTGTACCGACCCGTCGTCAGGCGTTGATGAAAATCAACATAGTGAAACTCATCAAGGGTGCTATGAAGCAGGCAGGGGAGTTGACCAACCTCGGGCGTTGACCAGGTTTAGTACCAGGAATGTGCCTGTGCCAGAAGGGTGTCCCTCACGATACCCCAGGCAGGGGTGACCGTGGAGGAGGCGGCACGGTAGGGGCATAGATGCCTCGAGCTTCGGTACCTCAAACAACAATAGTAGGTGAGGAAAGGTGGTTTTCAAGCCACACCTCCAGCACCAGAAAGAAGAAGCCCCACTCACGAGGGATCCGTGCATAAGGTGTAGAGACGCGGCAAGTACGCACCACCGTTGGGAAGCCATCGGGGCAGAGACGGCCCGTGAGAGGGTCACGTCCCAGGAGGCGATCCGCATGCATGGTACGTGAGGAAGACGAAGAGCTCCTAGGGCGGATGATGAGCGCATTAGTTGGCACCCAAGCAGTCACCCCCACGCGGGATGCACTCCGGAAGAATTACCTTACATACTGGGATTTCCCTAAGTTTGGGCTACAGTGTCGTGAGGTTGCACCCACAGATAGGCTTAAGTCAAAGGTAGACACGTGGCAGAAACATGGGCAAAGGTATATAAGGCTTTGCCATAAGCAGAATGAGGTACGTTTTCATACTTTACACACAAGTGAACTCAGAAAGAGAGAATTCAATTACGCACTTCTTTGAGCACTGAGCTTGTGGTGTTCTGCGACAAGAAGTGTCACGGTGTTTTCTGCCATAATTGACTTGAACGTCGGAGTGCAAACGATCGCAAGGGCGCCCATTTGTCTCTCTGTTTTAGGTATTCGCGGGCGGTAGAAGGTGAAGCTGGAACAGGAGCGAATGAGTCCTAGAAGCGCAATTCGTAGCTACGCACGAAGGTGATCCAAGTCAACCGACAGGAACAATACCTATCTTGAAATTTTCAAATTTATCTTTATTTTAGATTTGAAAATCCAGAATTTAATAAATATAATTTAAAGTAAAAAAAAAATACATTTAAGAAAAAAAGTCTGAAACACAAAATTGAAAATGCAGGATATTTAAATTCGAAATATTTTCAGAAAAAGGATTTTGAAAGTAATTTTGTATCCATATTTTTTTTATTTAAGGTTATTTTTGTCATTTTTAAGAGCATTTTCGTTTTTTTCAATTGGGTTCATGTTGGAATTGATATGGTGTAAGGAGAATTTGTCACATTGCAACATTTTGTAATGACAAGTTCTTCCTACACCCAATCATTTTTAGCCTGCACCCAACATAATTTTTTATTTTCGAAAATGCCCTTCAATCTAGAAATAAAAATCCAGAATTAAAAATAATGCATTCCAAAAAAATATATTCGAAATTCAAAATTCAAAATCTCATTCCAGATAAAAAAATCCATAATACATAAAATTCGTTCTAGAAAAAAAAATCCGAAAACATTATGAAAAAATGATCCATAATGTATAATCCTATTTATTTAAGGGTATCTTCGTCTTTTTCACTGAAATTGGGTGTGCAGGAAGTAATTACCTTTTGTAATACTTAGTTAATAGGCCTACATTCAGCCCAATGGGCCTCAACGAGGATAATTTAAAGTAAAAAACAGAATTAGGTGACATTAAAATTACATCTAAATAAAGTTGTATTTGGAATAGGTATAAGGCATAACTTATTCACCAGAGTTAGTCATCTTGGAATAGAAAAACAAGTTAAAAGAAAGATAAGAGCAGTTTTTACTTCTATTTTTTTATTATAAATTGTTATATTAACTTATACTGTTTACAAAATATCTGTCAAAAAATAATAATATTTTTTTTTTTGCTGTTTGAATAAACTTCTTAAAGGCGAAAAAAATATATATATTAAACAATGTTCTCATACTTGTTAATTGAAAAAGGAAAACATTTTAACTGAGATGCTAACAGTATATTCTCAATATTTATAATAAAAAATTAATTCCTTCCCTATATCCTCAGTTAAATTCTTTGTAAGTTAAATTGAAATTTGAACTTGATAATTGACATAATCATTAACATTATCAAATATGAAGACATAACTTGACAAATTTCACCATTGTTTAAAAAATTTAAAATCAAGGAAATAAAAGCAAAGTCCAGAATGATGCATTACATATCCATAAGTGGTATCTATGAAAATATACAAAAATCATATTATTAGAAAGGTTTTACTATAATCGGAAGTTAAAGACAATTAATATAGTATAAGAATAAAAAAGGACTAAGAGTTCGATTTAATTTATATTTAGTTATTTCTCGTAATCAACAAAGTGATGATATATATGAAAACACATATTTAAGAAAATTAATTTCTAAGCTGTTAACTAAGAAATGTCTTAAATTCACAAAATAAAATAAAATAATGGAGATTAATTATAATAATAGGAGTTTGGTCATGAAGTAAATTTGTAAATTTTATAAATTTCAAACGAGAAACAAAAAATTCGAAAGCAGAAACATTTGTTAGTTTTAAATGTTGAATTACAATCTGCAAAATGATCAAGCTTATGTTCAACAAAATATTTCATAAACTAAAAGTTATTTAAAATTGAAACAACTAGTAGACATGAAAAAGATGTGGACTAAATATTGGTAATTGAATTATTAGTATTTAATAAAATTATTTATTAAAATTGATCATAAATGCAAAATGACATACATTAGTGTGGTTTATATCACATTTTTATATAAATTTTATTTTTAAAACTATTTTTGATTAATTGTAATTATCATTTTTTAATTAATTTTGAACTCGTAATTCTATTTTTTATTTAAAATTAAAATATCTTAAGTATATCTTTATTCTTTTATATTATATATTCAAGTAATAATACATTTTTAAATATCTTCAATCAACACTACAAGAAAATCATGAAATAGAAACTAATTTTAGAGACAAAAAAATAATTAGTTTGTATAATGACTAAATTAGAGACCATTTTAGGGACTAAATAAAGTTTTGGTTTCTAAATTAGTTTTTATTATTTTTAAATGGTTTCTAAATTAGTATCTAATTAGCAACTAAAGTTTTTGCTACCAAATTTAAAATCTAAATAATTGGTAGTTAAAATCTTGATAGCTAATTAGATACAGTTTAGAAACTATTTAACAATAATAAAAACTAATTTAGAAACCAATTTTTTTTTAGTTTTCTAAAATGTCTCTAATTTAGTTACTATGATAACCAATTATTCTAAAAATTGGTTCTATTTGATTATTTTCTTGTAGTAGTGCAAGTTGAAAATAGCCTATACATTGTATGATTATTATATCTCTTAATTAACAACTAAAAATTATCTACTATATTTTATCATAGATAAAAGCAAACCTTGTCTGATATGAATGTGTTTTGTTCCATGTGAGTTTCCTCTTAAAAATATTTTCACCAGAAAAATATAGTAGGTAAGTTTGTTCCTAAATAAAATTCACTATAAAGAGACACAATGTTTATGAAACCTATTTGCATAAAAAATAGTGTTTAAAAAATTATCTTAAACTCTAAACCATGAATCTAAATTCTAAATTTTAAACTTATCACAAAATTTAAATATAATTATTTTTATTAAAAGTGATAATTTTGATAACTCTAGTTATATACAACATCTGACATGATAGTTCTAATAAAAAATAAATTTATAATTAAATATATAATAATATTGTGAGTTGCATAATGGAGGTAGAAAAAAATAGATTGTTAATGGATAATGTTTCTATTGTAATATATGCATTGTAAAACTACGATATTCTGGTGTACAACTTTTTGTGTTGTTTGAAGAAGTATCCACTTTTTGTTCCAGAATATATAACTTTAGCATATGGTTATTCTTTTAGAGAATTTGTGGGTGCATGGAACCAGAACACAGAACACACAAGTCGGCTATTCAGAAGTTGTTGTTATCGATCGATCATGTCCTTATGCGAAGAATGATTATGCATGCTTATATAGTAATTTCACACGAAGAAGGGTTTGTGTGTTTGTGGAGTTTGATCGGTTGCAAATGGCAAGTTGCCAAATAATTTGAAAACGAAAAGGTGGAAGAAAGTTGGAAATATGTGTGTGTGTGTGTGAATGTGAATGAAGGTTGGTTTAAGGGAAAGGTGGAGGGTATGTTGGTGGCAGATCATGAAAGTGGTCCCATGCACCGCCATGCCTACTTATAGCTGAAAGTGACACAACCTTTGGGCGGTTAACTGAACCAGACAAACAATTCATGAATCACTGTTACAATCTTTCTATCACACATTCATGGTAATTAATCTCAAGTGGAGACC
The DNA here is from genome assembly GCF_000499845.2 of Phaseolus vulgaris. NCBI lineage: Eukaryota > Viridiplantae > Streptophyta > Magnoliopsida > Fabales > Fabaceae > Phaseolus > Phaseolus vulgaris. The sequence goes on along the minus strand of NC_023751.2, from coordinate 13,869,644 downwards.
ACACTTTTTATGTATCAGACTTCAACACACCCTTTTACTTTCTTCTCTTTCTGTCAAATTTACCAGAAACTATGAACTTCACTTTTCAACCACTTCTCTGTTATTTGGTAACAAAATCTACTTCTTCCTTTTACTTCTCATATACTTCTAGTTATATATAAGAATATTATTCAAAAGAATAAGTTTAAAGAGTTTATCAAGCACTGATTTTTTTTATCAGAATAAATAAAATAAAAAGAGACACTTCAGGGGTGTCTCAACCCTTATATAAAATCCCAAATTACATAATCCTAGAATCCTACCAACTAAGGATCCGACAAACATTGTACTACATATCAAGGTAAAAAACCAAACCAAGATATAGAAACCCACCAGATACAGTTGTCTCACCCCACCAAAGCGGTCACACCCTCAAATAAAGGCATGCATCCAACAACAAAACAAGATCATTGTCATCAAGCTGAAGGACCTTACCCAAGAGACAAACTCAAAAATACAAGACACACCATCCAACAACTAAGTCATAACTTTGTAATAGATTGAGTTATACCAAAGACCCAAATACTAACAACGACAAACCGACCCTTATTAGAAGAGAACGTAAGCCAATTTTACCCTACATTATACACAAAACAACCTCTCAAACTGGCCACAAAAGTAACTAGAAAACACTTCAAATCCTTTTACCACAGTTCAAACACCATTAAGATACAACACCAAACCAATAAGAATACAACATAAACACTGATAAACACATGTTTTATATATTATACAACTCACTCCAACGTTTGCAGGTCAAACTGATGTTGTTTGTAATTCTAAAAACACACATGTCTGATGTTCCTTCACATGCCATTATGGTTACAAGCTTGGAACAAACAAATGAAGTTTTACAGTTGTTTAGTTTTTTTTATGTTGATGACTAAAGATGTAAATGTTGACTACTTAAGTTGAAAGCTGGCAAATGAATCCATAAAAAAGAAGGTTAATATTTAAATCGTGAGAAGAACATGTTTACATTTTTATTCTTGTAATTTTTTTTATAATTTACTATTATGGTGCTTTTAATATGGATGTTTTCTTTGGTCTTTCGGAACTTAACTAATTAATAAATTAACGAAAGATTTTTTCGTGTAAACAAATTTAACTTTTTTTTATCTAATTTAATTTTAATTATACAACAACAAATAACAAAAGTATTAATAACATGGAATTAATGTATTTTTTATTTTATTTCTTTCACTCCAATTAAATCTATAATATATTGAAATATGGTTTTTAACGGTCCAATTAATGTATTTTATTATAAAAAAAACTCATGCTACCTATCGTACCATGAAAATTAGCATAAAAGTAATATGGAAAATTAGACTAAAATAAAAAAATGAAAAATTAAATAAAAAGACAAGAAGACAATGAAAAAACATTATTTAAATTAAAAAATCATGTAAAACTAAATATTGATAATAATTGATTTAGGACTTATATTAGTTCTAGATTTGAAATGAGAGACATCTTCATCAATCTAATATATCAAATATTTTTTAATAGAAAATAATTGTGAAAGATAAATATCACAAACATTATTTAAAAATTATATAAAAATATATATTTTTTCTTAAGTTGAGCCACATAAGATAATTTTGGCTAGCGAAAAACAACATTGATGCTTTAGATACCCAAAAAATTGAAATTTTTTATTCTCGTCCCATTAGAGCCAGCACTTCATGCGACAAACCCTAACAATTATTTTTAATTTAAAATGTTATGTATTTATTTACTTTCATTTATTTCCGTTTAATCCACTAAATTTTTTTTTTCACAGGACTAATATACATAATTTTAAAATATTTTTTGCAATAAAATAGATTATATTCTTGAATATTTTGAAGTTATTAAATTAGACTATATTTAATTATTAAAAGGGCGTGCATGAGACATTATTGATATAAGTAAATGTAAAAGAGGTGAAAGAAAGAAGAATAGTAATGGTGTGGTTTGATTGGAGAGTTTAAGAAGGGAGAAAAAAATGAGGAAGAGAAGAGTAAATAGGGTTTATGTTGGGAGAGAAAGAGAGTTGGAGGAGAATGGGGAAATTAAATGTGAAGGGTTGTGAGAGAAGAGAGAAAGGAAGTAAAGTGGGAGCGTATGATTCGCGAAGAGGGTTTTTATCTGCACCTGCGTGCGTGTGCTGGGATTGGCGGAATTTGGCTACTTGCCTTTCCCTTGGTTTTATCTCTGATCACAACTGAAAAAGAAGAACGCACACAACAACCACGGCCATCCAATTTTGCTGTTATCCAAATACCAACAGGTCTCTTTCCCTTTCCCTTATCTACCCCTCTTTCTTTTCCATTATCCATTTCTTACCATTCTATTTTATATTCCACCATAATGCATTGAGTGTTAGAATTGGGATTTTTTTGTGTATACGCTATTTTAGCTATGCAACAGTTTCTTCTGTCACCAATCTATTATTATTATCATCATCATCATTATTATTATTATTATAAACAATGTGAAGCTTATCGCGTGGGAGGGATGTATGGCGCCGTTAAAATTGGTGCAACTTGTATGATTGAATATCTTCATGTCAAATGTCATGCCCCCTTTTTGTGACGAGTTTAGCAGTTGCATTATTTGGAATCACAATACCATTTTTCAACTAATTTACTCTGCACAATCACTGCTTTCTTAACTGTTAATCCGGGAATGTGGACTAGCTAGCACCATTTCATGTGAATTTGGTGCTTATGTACATTAACAAGAATAACAAGTTTTGACTGGAGAATTTTTTACATGGGCTGAAATTGGATGAGGAGGGATTTTGCTCTCTTCCATTCTCCTTTCATCCCTCTTAAGAATTTAACCAAACAAAAAGGATTTTAAAAAGCTCTTCCACTCTTCTCAATTTCCCTCCAACCAAACACTATGTTAAAGTGAACAAGGATAAAATAAGCAATCTTGTTTTTTGATGATTTTTTTTTTTTTTACCAATAGTAGTCTAACTCGTATGATTTATGTAAGCATACCTAGAAATGTCAGTTGATTTTTTCATTAAAAAATGAGATTATTTACTTTATCATTTAAAGTGAATTGTTGTCTTTATTTTGATTAGCCAAATGATATTATGAAAAAAATATAGAAGCCACTTTTTGGTAATTTCTAGGTACAATAATGAAACTGAAAATTCTTTGTAGGAAAAAGGCTGACTATAGCTAGAAGAGTACATACAGATACAGGTGAAAGTAGGAGAGGGAGATGGGGATGGAGTGTTTTTGTCTTTACTAACCTATGCGTTTGTCATTGTACTCTGTTCCCTTAAACAGATGGTGTTCAACTTGATTAAACAGAAAAATTGGAGTTTCCCTCCTTTTGCCATGCAATATGTAGAAAATACAAGACAAGGTTGCAGCAGTGATGAAGATTCTTCACTTATTCTGCTTAGGCCTTGCTGACGTTTTAGAAGCTTGGTCCCATAATACTTGCAGTTGCGGACAAGGCACCGAAATGCCAATAATTGTTCAACGCCTTAAGTACCCCTATGCCTTTGCCTGTCCTCTACCATTTCACTTTTATGAAAAATGGTAGCTTTAAGACAGTAACCGAATACGTCAAACTTGTATCCATAGTGGATACAATAATTTGATTACTCCTAACGGTATAGATAATTTTCATATTTTTTAAACTTTTATAGTAATGTAGTTGGGAATGTCACAATAATTAGATTGATGACAAAATTCTTACTAAAGTTAAAACAAGGATTCTCTCATTTGATTTGAAAAGTATTTTGGTAGGATTGTTTTGTTTGATTATGTGAGTGGACATTTTTTGTTTGAAAGACAAGTGTAAGTGAAGAAGTCTCACATCAGGTAGAAATATGCATGTTGAGCAACTTATAAGTGAGAGAGATCCTCGAGTATAATGTAAAGATATTTTGGGTTAAATATGATGTTAAATTCAGTTGTGTGGCTTTCTTGTAGTCTATTGATGATGTCCCTTGTAATTATGAAACTTGGGAGGGAGAACCATGTGGAAGAGACTCAATTAAAGGGAACATGGTTGGAGTGACAAGTGTGAACAAAGAAGTTTACGAGGGGTAGAAATGAGCAAGTTGAGAACTTATAAAGTTAGAGGATTTCACAATCATAATGCCTTTAGGCTTTGGGTTTGATGGAAAGTCAACTTCATTTGTGTGTTTTTTTTGCTTGTGACTTGTTAATGGAGATCTCTCTAGTGTTTATGAAACTTTTCCTTGAGGGAGAACATATCCTCAAGAGACTCACACACTGGACAAATTATTGAAGTGACAAGTGTTAAAGAAAAAGTCCTATATTGGGAAGAAATAAACAAGTTGAGCCCTTGTAAGTAAGAAGGACATGCAAACCTAATGTCTCAAGGTTTTGGATTGGATAACGTCTCAACTTCACTTGTGGCATGTCATGGAGATTTCTCTCATATTCCTTGACATTTTTTAGGGTACACACATTGAATAATTCATGCCTATGACTATTGCATGAATAATTCACAAATCCTACTTATTCCATTCTAGTTCATGTATAGACTTTTCTTTCCTGCTTAAGTATGGAATTTGTAGTTCAGACAACAAACCATTAAGTTAGATGTAAATCATGAAGTTATTATTGATTCTTCATCAAACCATTTAAGCTTTTAAGAGGATTGATTTTTAATAAAATGTGATCAAGAGAGTTGAACTTTAATACAATGTGATAAAGAGAGTTGATCTTTAATACAATGTGATCAAGAGATTTGATCTTGTAAGAGGGTTGATCTTTGTTGTAGAAACACGTGATATTTGATGCTATGAAGGATCTATTGGTTGGCCACACAAAGTTATATAACATTCACCTACCCATATCGGTTTAGTCTTTTCTTGCATTGTTTTGCTCAATAGAGTAGAACCGCAAGGAAGCTAAATTTGGTATGCTTAAGGTGCGTGTCATGAAATTATTTATTCTTAATAAATCATTTACTATATAAAATATTATAGTAGGAGATCTTAACCCTACCATTCTTATTATTTCAAAATTTATTTCATCATTAGTAAAAGTGATATGTGCTTCAAAAGAATATTACTTACTAACATAGCATTTAAAGAATTGGTGTTTAAACAATATATCAATTTTGTCTTAGCAAGTGAGGTTATGCTTAACTCAACCTTACAAAACCGACTTGTAAGGTTAGGATTGTACCTCACTCATATATCATAATATGGCTTAATTCGTAGTTAACATGAGATTTCTAACACACTCCCTCATGCCGAGAAATGAATATCTAAAGCATGGAATTAGATATTTATGGGTGGTCTAACTGGAGCCCGATAACGGTAACATAATAGTCCCGAAGAATTTGACTAGGATAGGCTCTGATACCATCTTAGTAAATGGGTTTATGTCGAACTCAACCTCACAAAACCGGTCGGTAAGGTGAGGATTGCACCCCACTTAGATATTATAATCTAGCCTAATTCCTAGTCGATGTGAGATTTCTAACCGTCCTAAATTTTTTTACACCAAGTGTTTGAGTTTTTACTTATAGGTTTCAGTTTCTTTATGAGTTGCTAGATTGGGAAAAAAACAAATCGAACCTTCTCCTCAGGATAATATATAGAGAGAATGAATTGGAATAATTTATTCTCTTACTGTATATACTCATGTCCTTTAATCATTTGAGTCTTGATCTATGTTTTAGTGTTATTTTTTGTGTTTCATACTCATTTTCCAAATTAAGAGATGTTCTTTCTTGAGATCATGTATGAAAATGTGAAGCCACTATAGTAAAAGCTTTCATTTGGAAAATGATGTTTCACCATAAGATTACTATCATTAACATATTGTTGATTCGCAAATGTAGCATACTTATTGCTTCTTACTCATGTAAGGGTTGTTCTAAGATAGGTTCTCATATATTTGGGGTAGATTTATCCATTTATTGCATTTTGTTTTAGAATATTAATGTTCTATGTAATTTGTTGAAAAGAGAAATATTTGGTGAGGTATCCCTATCAAATCACATCATATTTCCCTATTTTAATTTAATCAAATCATATCTCTAATGATTTAACTCAAGCCAAAGCATATGTATCATATGAGACCAGTTTGTTACAAATGTCATTGACACAAGACCCCTTAAGAGACTTAATGAACATGTTAATCAGTTGGTTGTCGGAGCTGACAAAGTAAATAATGGCAAAGTTGGTGGATATTTCCTAAACATGACTTTTCATTTTCAAAGCATATCTTTAATACCCCCTCCAAGTTGAAACAAATGTATCATGAGTCAAGCATGTTAAAAATGGTCAGAGAGCATGCCAATTATCGAAGAGTACAAATGGGTAAATAACATGACACAACAACCGCTAGAAAACACAAAATGTTTAATGAGCAAGGGGGTTGCTTGAAAGCAAAATTGATAAGAGGACATAACAATTGCTAGAAAGCAAAAATGCTTTGAGAACACAACAATTGTCGAAAAACAAAATAAATGCTTATAGAACAAGGCAGCTGTTGGAAAGTAAAATTGCTCATAAGACAAGAACCACTGGTAAGCAAAAATGCTTAGAGGGTGTGACGACTGTCAAAAAGCAAATAGGGTCATTGCACAATAAGGTGATGTCACTGGTGGCGGTATTTGACTGGCAAAGCTTGCCCAAAAAAAAGAAAACAAAAACTTATCGGCAATGAATAGTACTCACTAAAAAACGTAGGTAGTGAATAGTTTGCCGAATAGAAAAAGAAACTCATTAGTAAATCGTTGATGATAAATAGTACTGACTAGAAAACATCGATTGCAAATAGTTTTTGCTAGAAAAAATTAGTGGTTAATAGTACTTGCTAGAAAAATGTCATTGACTCACTGAAAAGACGTTGACGACAAAAGATACTCGTCAGAATAATGTCTATGGTAAACAATAATGCTAAGAAAAGGCTATCTATAAATTTGTGGGCGGTAAACAATATGATTGTCGGTGAATTGTGAGAGTAACATTGAACAATGTGTATCAATGTGAGTAGTGATGACATGGGAAAAAAATCTAGAAACCTTTTACGGTTTCTAACATTTACTCCTATGAGCTTTGGGTCATTGGGAAAGAACTTATTTGGAATTTCCTTCTCGTTAGACTCTATGGATTGGTGACCAAACAAGTCATAGAAGATGATACCGCCCTAGTACCATGTTGAGAAGATAGAAACCAAGAAGGATTATATTGAATTTCGTGTGTTGTGTAGACACATAGATTTTTTTTTTATAATGAAGGAATACAATAGTAAGAAACACAATCAATATCCAATAATGGGAAATATTTGGTAAGATATTTCCCTATCAAATCATTCATATCTCCCTATTTAACGTAATCGAATCATATCTCTAGCACAATTAGTAATTAATATTTAACATGTCCTACTTACAACAAAGGAGTGTAACAAATGAGAAAGAATTCCTATTGTGGAGTAATGTTAAATATAAATATAGACTACTAGATTGGATTTGAATGGTAAGATTAAAATAAAACTAGACATGACATATAAAGTGTGTATATGACTTTTAATTTTGATCATCCTTGTTTGATTATATGATTTCAAGTAAGGAAAATTTGTATTAAAAATGAAAGTTACATTTGAAATCTCCATTTTTATCATGCTTTGCTTTATTTTTATGATTTTAGAAAATACTCATGTCGTTCCATTTTGAAAGTTTTTCATGATATATTTTAGAAGCTCAAACCACAGTAATATTATGTTCATGTTCATCTTTAGTGCATGTGCTTAAAAGGAAAACATACATTGTTAAGAGCCCTTATTTGTCCTTTTATATGTGGTTGTTATTTCTTTGTTTTTATCTTTCTCGTGTGGTAATTTTTCTAAATATCTTCTTCCAATGGAATGTGAAAACTTGATCGTTACGCTGATATGCTATTGTAAGCTATTAAAAAGACCTTTATTTATTCTAGAAGAAAAAAGCTATGTAGCTATTCACGGAAGTGAAACGAGTTAGAATTATTGTTGAAGATATGGCATGATGAGACCAACACTCAGAAGAATTCATTTAAAATTTATTTAAAGCAGGCTATAAATTGGTAATAAACGTAGTTTGCCAAAACAAGGAAAAGTCCAACATTTTTTTTGTAAATAAAGTCCAAAATATTTTAAAGGCCCTACTAGGCTGTTCCCAACTATTTATAACGCTCATTAGCCATCCAGGAGGACCAGGATTTCCTTCTGATCACTATCTGCCACTGCATTGTGTACTTTGTTTGTCCCTCACAATTGTAGGAGAAGACCCATATGATTCTTCCAATTTATTACCTTTCTGAAATCTTTTTAGTGAAGTTGATACCTAGCCACACATAGATAGGCCGATCTTCTTTGAAGTAAGAAGCAAAAAAGAAAAAAGAGGAATGGAATTAGATAAGCTCAGTAAGCTTGAACAACCTCCTCTCCCTAGCGCATACATCCGCAGCCTAGTGAAACAACTAACCACCTCTGGAACAAAAGTCTCCGTGAATCCGAAAGACCAAAATTTTGTTGTGAACGGTGGGGTTTCTCACGGTCATAATTCAAAACATGGAAAAGTTGCAGATGCTTGTCGGGCCACACAGTCCACACAACCTCAACAACATAAAAAACAAGTTAGGAGGAGACTCCACACCAGTAGGCCTTATCAAGAAAGGCTTTTGAATATGGCAGAGGCTCGGAGGGAGATTGTCACTGCCTTGAAATTTCACAGGGCAGCTATGAAAGAAGCAAGCGAACAGAAGCAGCAACAGCAGAAACAGACCCAAGAACAGCAGAGAAGGGCATCAGTATCCCTCCGGCCTGACCAAGATGTAAAATTCAAGTCCAGGCGAAATCAAAGAATTTATCCTGCATGCACGTCCAATTTTTCAGGCTACAAGGATGATTTATCCTATTCATGCTTATCCCAACCTCCTCCTTCGGTTCCAAAATTTTACACCTGGCCTTCTGCTTCCCCAATCACTCCACCACACCTTATGGCTGAAAACCCCAATTTCATACTTCCAAATCAGACTTTGGGATTGAATCTCAACTTTCAAGATTTCAACAACCTAGATGCTACCTTTCTCCTCAATAACTCATCATCATCCTCTAACTCATCTGCAACCTCGTCTTCTCCTCCAGAGGAACTTCCTTCCCTTGGAATATCACAGGGAGAGGGGTTTTATTCAATGGGGGATACTGTTGAATCCAATGCTGCAACACAGGTAACTGTAGGCTTACACACAGCCATGGATGATGAGGGTATGGCAGAGATCAGATCGTTGGGAGAGCAATACCAAATGGAATGGAATGACACCATGAATTTGGTCAAATCAGCTTGTTGGTTCAAGTTCTTGAAAAACATGGAAAATAGGGCACCTGAAGCCAAGAACGGAGATGATGCATACCATAATTTTGACCAACTTCTGGAGTTTCCAGCTTGGTTAAACGAGAGCTGCTTAGAGCAGTGCTCTGTGGATTATTTTCAGGATTCTTCCTTGCCTCGGTAAGCTGAAGATAAGTTTCTTAATTTTTGAAAAAAATGAATTTTGTTTGTGAAGTGTTTTTTGTCTGCACCTCTCTTACTGAGGAAAAGGATCAGGGCAGCTTGCAGTTTGGTGGAGTGTTTCTTAGGGAAATTTAATTAGGTTTCACCTTTCTTTGCGCACAAAGATTCATTCTTTACTCCTACAGAATTAGAGATCTATGTTACTGTTATTTTTATTCTTGGTGGGATAATTTTGTATATTAGTTCATTATGCTTTTTCTTCTTTTGGATCTTACAGAGATATTTGTATGCTAATTCCAACTGATACTTAGATTGTGATGTGATCTAGCTTGCTCAGACTGAACTGTTGATTGAATTTCACTACAATACAATTAAATAGTAATTATCCTGGTCGGTTTTGTGCTAAACTTGGTTATGGAGCACGAGTCAGTCAAAATTCCGATAGTTATATCTTTTTTTTTCTGCCAATCCCCCATATTCGATTTTTGATTCTTTTATTGATTCTTTTGAAACAGTTATTTTCTCATCTTTAGCCAAACTCGAGTAGCTTCGAGGGCTTTACAGCCCTATGTGAAACCTTCAAATGATATATAGAATTGTTCCCCCTTAAAGGCAATTTTCTCTGTATCTTAGTGTACCATTTTCTTGGTCATGCAAACGCCATCATGTTTATGGTATGTTCCCTTCTTTTGGGCTTCTGGTAGGCCTTGTAGAACTCTCAATCTGAGGCATGGTCCAGTCGATTCTTGATGCACGTCGTAGTCCATGTTATATACTATGTTACTATTGTTAATGTTAAGAGGTATTTTTAAAAAAAAAATTGTTATTATAGTTTGATTTTAGTCTTTATGATGAACAGGTTTGATTTGCCCACCACAATAATTATTTTGGCTAGAAGTATATCTAGTTCTTATTTATGTGAATTGTGGCGGCGACAATTCAAATAGTGCATGCATACCTTTTTTGATTTGGACTTTCCAATCTATATGTATGCTTCATACTGATCGTTTTTCTTTTTCTTCTTTCTTTCTTGACAATGCTACAAACAGCATGGATATTGGAGATTTTGACAGTATGGACGACGATTGGTTAGCGTGACACTGCAAGGATTAGTTGTTTTCATTGAGTCAATTTATGTGATGCTCTCAATTTCATATTTCTTCCATAGCCCCCCTCCTGGCCCCATCTCACTGCTTTTTCTTTTGGATAGTAATAAAGCTTCCAAAATATCAGTTGAGGCAGGTACCATCAATTTGAGTGAAGAACATTTATACACCCATTGCTCTTATATCACTGTATTTTGCAGTATTGAACAGTATCAGTATGTGTGATTCTCTTTCTATTATTTAATTTGCAAGTAAAAGAAAGTGAAATGTTTTAGTGAAACAGATACTTGGTTCTTAATTTTCTACTTTAGAAAGTGTAATTGTTTGTTACAGACTTGCATTAATCTTACTCCTGGGACCACTCTGCAACATCTTCAAAAGCAAGTGAAAAGAAAGTATTAACAAAAAAAAGAAAAAGTGAGGCAATAGGAACAGAGACAAACGCAGTATACAGGCTAACAAGGCTAGTTGTGTATTGTTACAAAAGTCAAATCATTTGAAAGATTTTTTTTGTCCAACTTAATAGCTTGACATATAAGATAATATGTTTGTTAGTTTATTTAAAGGCGCAAATTGACTTAAACATATTATGTTTTTTTAGCTTTTATAAATGGTTTTATTAAAGAAAATTTTTAAACAGACTTTTCTAGTAGGTGTATCTGAATGAGTTTTTCCATAAGAAATTTTAGGAGAAAAAATATAAAAAATGAAGTTCACCTTTTTTATAAATTACAATCAGTTTATGTGAATGAGTATTTACAAATTAATTTTTATATAATCTAATTTTAACCTGAGAAAAATAATTTTTTTTTTACTATTTTTTTTTTCTGAAAGTTCTTATGCAGAATACCAGTACACCATGAATACTCAATGAACCAAGAGAAATTAATGGTTGAGAAAAAAGAGATGTAGACCTGAAATTGATAAGCGAACCTTATAAAGTCAAACATTAATTGCTTAGACCTTTCAATTCACAGAAGTTATTAAAATAAGTAGAAAATACCTTGTAAATTTATCCTATATTATTCTCATAGTTTTTTAAAATAGGTATACAAAAGTTTATGTTATATGATAAATTTAAATAATATTCATAGTTTTACCCAAATTAAAAAAAATGTTAAATGGAAGAAAAAAAACCAAAAAATGATTGAAATATGAGCAAGGTAGGGGACCTTGGAGAAGTAATGGCTAGCATATTAAATGAGGGAACTCTTCATCAAATGACTACCCTCCTCTAGATCTCAATTTTTTCATTTTCTATTTTTTAGTCTCATCTCATTTTTCATTTTAATACAAATTTAAAATTACTATTTTTAATTTTTATAAAATAAATAAATCTTAGTTTTAGTGTATATACAGAACTCCTTGATTTTTATCCTCATTAAATCTGAAATTATTATTTTTGATTTTTAAATAGATAAATAATATTTACCTTAACAGTTTAAAAATATTTTTTTTGAAATATTATATGCACATAAAGTAGTTTAACAAGTTCACATATTAGGAAAAAAATGATCTGGCTTTGTGACTGAGTTTCAAAGAATCTTTTTTCATTGAAGGGTATATTTGGTCATTAAAAATGCATGGCAGTTTGAAGTTAGTTTTTTTTTAATTTAAATAAATCTAAATAAAATATTTGAAAATAAATTCAAATTTTATATTTGTATTTAATTTCAGATTAATTCTTATAATATTATCATTAATATATAATTTAGTTATTGTATATTATTTTTAAAATGCAAGTTGGTCCATGTGTACGGAGAGATTTATTTAAAACAATAAATAAATGTATATATTTTTAGTTTTGTTTAAACTTATTAACATTAAGGAATTAACTTGAAATCACCTTACATTTTCAAAGATCAAGAGAATCATTGTGCCATTTTTTTCTTATAAGAATTAAAATAAAACTTACTTCTTTGATAACTAAAAGTGAATTTAAACTTCAATTAATTTATTTATTCTCTTCATTTCTTAAATAATTAGTAATATTATATTTTGTTCCTGTTTGTGCGTTTTCGGTCGGTAGTTTATTCCTGGACTTCCACAATGTTATGCAAAGATTAAACTGTCTCTATTATTTTTTAAAAACTCTAAAATTTACTTGAACTGTATTTATTTTTTTGCATTCTGGATTATGGAATCCAGAAAAATTTTGGATTGACATTTCCAGTAAAATTTTAGATCCACCAATCTGTAATTCAAAATATGCATTTCACATCCAAAAATTCATTATTCAAAAAAAACATTATGGATCCACCAATCCGTAACAAAATTAGGGTTGCAGATTCAACAATCCAAAAATCAATAATTTATTGCAAATTTTGCTTCTGAAACACCCCCTCATCCGAAAAAAAATGATTTAATTCTGGATTGATGAATTTGTGGCATACTCTCAGATCCCGATTTCTGATAATCACGGTGCCCTTTTTCAAATAAAAGGTCAAGGTCAGTTTTAAATTTAGAAAATTGTGGGGGTGTAGAAAGAAAAACGTAGGGGTGCAGGAAAAATAAACCATCAAACAATGTAGCGGAAATATAAGGCCCATTAAGATATATATGTCAGGCCTTTTATTAGAGCTATGGGAAGACAATTTCTCCCTGCACCATATTATTTAAGATGGGCTGATTCTTCCTACACCATATCATTTATGATTTGCACCCAACACACTCACGTGAAATGTCCATTTTGTTCTTAATGATTTTAAATTTTGCCTTTCAGATATTCATATCCATAAGTCAAATTACAAAATTCCGGATATACAAATCCATAACTAATATGTCACTTTTGGATTTCATCATCTGGAAGCTTATTTGGAGAGCATAAATGACCTTCCGGATGTCAAAATCAGTAAGCAAACATAAATGAGTTATGAATCTCAATCTTTAGCACTATTTACAACACACCATTCCGGATATGAAAATTCTGAACTCATTACTCACTTCTAGATATGATCATTCGAAAGCTTAAATGAAATATGAAAATGACCTTCCGGATTTCAAAATCCAGAATGTATAAAAATGACTTCCGGATATTGAAATCTATAAGCAAATGTGTGAAAAGGGCAGAATAGGGTTTTAAAATTTTCGTTGGGCGCGAGTCAAAATTGATTGGGTGCAGGAAGCAATTGCCTTTAAGATATGCACCCAACAAAATATTTGAAACCTAACATTGCTATTGGCTTCATTTTTGCTTACGGATGCATAAATTCGGAAGTGATTGTTATATACTTTGGCTTTCGATATTCAGAGGTCATTTTCGTACTTCATTTAAGCTTCTGAATTTTCATATCCGAAAGTGAGTTATGAGTTCCAGATTTTCATATTCGGAATGATGTGCTGTAAATGGTGCTGAGAATTGAAATTCATAACTCATTTATGTTTGCTTATGGATCTTGATATTCGAAAATAATTTATGCTGTCCAAATAAACTTTCGGATGGTGAAATTCGAAAGTGACATATTAGTTTCGGATTTGTATATCCGAAACTTTGTGATTTAACTTACAAATATAAATATCCGAAATTTCCCATTTATATGTTTAGGTGTGAGTTTAAATTGATAAGGTGGAAGGGAGAATCAGCCTATGAGAAAAGTTTAAATATTTTTTAGACAGAAAACAAGGATGATGGAAATTTATTTTAGATTTTCTAATTTAAAATTTAGAAACGTATTATCGATGGTACAATCCATTATATATCTTTCAATTCTGTAATAAAGAAATATAATTCAAATTATAGAATTTATAATATATTTTTGGATCGTATAATTCTGAATTGGGCCTAATCCAATGAGATACAAATATTTTAGAATGTCATTTACATGTTATTTTTTATTCACAATTTGACAGTTCTTAATAAATTTTAAATATTGTCAAAGAATACATAAATTTTAAACATAAATTGAATAAATTTCTCACCAGCTCTTCCTTTACACATTTCCTAAGCATTTTAATGTTTCGTTGGGGTCAAACCCATTAAGGCTCAATTTAGCATTAATAACTTCACCTATGGTTATGATAATAATGGCATCTAAAGCAAGTTGCCCCAATGTGCCAAAGCTCTCTTCAAAACAACAATTAATAATAAAAAAGAAGTTAAGATATTAATCAGCTATGTTTAGTTGTATCAGTCAGTTGAAATTAATCAATGAATTAATTAGGTTTCAGAAATGTTTATTTGTTGTTGACAACAATTAATAATAAAATAGAATATGCAAACACTTCTCCCTGCATACTTTGTTATATTAATCAATACAATGAGATATTTTCGTTGAAGTTATGTTTCACAGCATCACTAAAATGTCTTGTCATATCCTACAAAAAAATTTGTTATTCTTATCCAGTTTCCACACACTAAAGTCCTAAACACAAACTATTTCCTTCCAAAACCAGCTTTCAATTCAGAAGATATTACAACTACTTTGCAGTACAAGAAGATATATCCACCAAAAAATCCATTCCCCTGTTACAGATTCTGCACTCAACTCACATGGATGGTATTAATTGATTACGATTTGTGTCAAATTGGAATTGAGCTTGGAGAGTTGAATTGGTGAAAGTCCAAACATTCATTTATTATAACAACACCAACAAAGTCTTCTAGAACAGATAAGAGAGGTGCTTTCACTTTCAGCCTGCATGGTGACAGTTAACTGATAATGCTTCCTTGTCCAATCACCCAATTAAAATATTGACTAATAAACACTATCTATATATCATCACAAATGGATAGGATCTTCTATAATTCATGATCTGTGTAGCATAACTTGATACATAGAAAATAGTGTATGCATATTGATTTGATCATGACTACTTCAAGAGTTATATATATGTATGCTTACTATGATTTTGAATCAATTGTCATTCACAGTAACTATGCATAACCATTGAACTTTTAAAAGGTATTACCAATCAGTTTTCAAATTATCCTCAGAAGTTGAGGCAGAGAAACTAATTAAAAGCATGGAACAATGTTGCATTGACTATAAGTAAAAGTCATCCATCAACTTTGATATCAATCATATCATCCTATGAGGAGACATAGAAATTAAGCAAGGAGGCAGCCATGTGCCTAATGAGGAATAATAAAATGAGAAAGAAACTGAAAGTAGTTGTAAAATTTAAAGACCAACTTAGAACTACCCTTATTAATCCTAACCATGCATGACCTCACTGATAGATTCATGATACCAGTGCCCTCAAATTTGGCTTCAGTTGAGAGGTGCAGGATATCTGTTGATGCAGTCAAGCCAAGGGTTCCTTGAAGGCTTAGTGACTCTACGCATGGCACGCCACACCACACTGTTGCACTTGAATCCAGACCCAAAAGCAAGTTGCCAAACACGGTCCCCTCTTCTCACACTCTCCTTTGCTTCCATGTAAGCCAACTCATACCAAATGCTGCTGCTAGAGGTGTTGCCAAAGCGGTGCAGTGTCATTCTTGAGGCCTCAATGTTCTTGTCACTCAGCTCCAAGTTCCTTTGAAGCTCATCAAGAATGGTCTTGCTTGCAGCATGCACACAAAAGTGCTCAAAAGCCAGTTTGTAGTCAGGAATGTATGGCTTCTTCATTGATGGGGAACTCCCATCAGTTTTGCTCCCAAATAGGTGCCTCCACACAAGGGTTCCAAAGAAGAGAAGCTGCTCAGAAAAGGGTAGCACCAAGGGTCCTAGTGTGGTGATGTTGGTTTTTAGAGCATCACCACCAATCTCAATCAGGTCTTTGCTGATCTTTAGTCCCTTTAGCTTTTGCTCATCTTCTTCTTGGTACACACACCTAATTATGTGACAGATATTTATTATAAGTCACCAAAAACTAAATCAAAAAAGCAATGCTGATATAGTTGATGAATGATGATTATTGATTAGGATGAACAATTTGGCAAGTCTTCCATTTTCATTAAAGTGGATTTTCCTTGTGGGACAATTTGTTTAAAGGAGGGGTCCAATGTGTCCCTTCAGTTATTATTAGACGGTTGGAGGATGGAACTAAAATGTCAACCCTCTTAAAAATACACTACGACATCTAATGATCTACGACATATTTTTGCTCAACCTTATTCAAGCCACTAGTTTGGTCATGTTTCAATCTCCATTTTCAGTCAGAATTGGTGTACGATGATGGTGATGTTGAACTTAATATAGGATGCAAATTACCCGAAACTTTCTACTCATAAGTCCAGTGTAACGAGTTATCTAGAATTGGTCAACACAAACAAACGGAATTTGTGACTCCTAAGGAAGATTAAATACTATAGAAGCTCTTCAGAGTCCAAATTTAGACGGCAGAGTCTTAATGATATATCCAAACAACCCTCTGTCTCGGCAATTTCAGTTCATCTCTTCTGGGCATTTTCTATTCATGGCTCCAGATTGAAAGTAAGTGTATTTTCCAAAAATTCAATTTAATCAAATAAATTATCATATTTTGCTTGTTTTTTAAAGAAATTTTTTAAATTCGAATATATGTTTATAAATTTTTGTAATGATATTTATTTTTTAAACACAAAAGGCTTGCAAAATATCTTTTTATCGTTAGCCAAAACATAACGACTTGTGAAAAGAATATACAAAGTTATATTAAAGAGTCGTGATTAGATAAAAGTTGAAAACATTCTTTTGGAAAATGGCACAGTAATCTTTTATATATATAGTGTATGTGTAAAAAAATAAACAAAAAACCTATAATTATTAGAAAATGATGTGTCATAGCACAAGCCAACAAACAATAGTATCTGCTATTGATTAATTTTATTTTATTTTTCAAGAAAGTATAAGAGAGGAAACTGAGACGAAAAAGAGTGATTATCATAGTAAGAAAAGGAAATAAAAAGTAAAAAGGTTACTTTTTCCAGTGAAAAAAGAGAAGGAGATTTTCTTCTTCTTGATTGGTTTGGAAAAAAAGGTAAACACACAATTCAGCAACTTGAAAATAAGAATAAAGTTTATAAGAAAAAAAAAGGATTTTACAAGGATTTTTTAAAATAAAATATTATATTTATAATAAAATAATAATTTATTAGTGTCAATATAACTAGTGTAAGTTATCATTCCTATGAAGTTAATCACTAAAAGGAAATATCTTTTTAATAATACAATTAATAACAGTAAAATTTAAGTCAGTAAATAATATTTTAATGTAGTGTTTATTAATTGATTCTATAATTAACATGATTGTGAATACTATTAAATTTCCAAACCAATATCTATCACACCAAATATTGAGGTTATGAGATTCAACAAAAAACAATGAGATAATATCATGACATACGAGTTAGTAATTCCTGCATAATCTGACATGGAGAAAACTCAACCAACATACCAAACCTAATACCCTAAAAAACTGAAAATTTTATGCACTTCCAACTAGATCAAAACTATTCCATTCCCATAATTATAACTATTTTGTTTAATAAAAAATCACACCTTGACAACTCTAAAATCAAATACATCAACATACAATTTTTTAATAATTTTTCATTTTTTTACATGGACCCATATTTCCCCATATTATTAAAAGATTGTTTTTGTTTTTGTTTTTTTTATAATGTAATTTAATTTTGTGTTGTGAAGGTATCTTGTTTAAACAAGTATTGAGAGTGAAAATTAAATGAGTAAGAAGGTGAACCTGAAGCTACGGTCATCAGCACCCTTATGTGTCCGAACAATATGCTCAAGACGGTACTTTGCGCGGCTGTAGTCCCGGCGGCGGTTGGAGAGCATGACGGCGGAGCAACCCATTCGGAAGAAACAGTTAGGAATAAGCATGGACCTGTCCTTCCCCTGGTACCAGTTGTAGCCGACCATCTCAGTGCTCACCACCACCGCGTAGTTATTAGGGTTTGCTTGCAGAATGTCCTTAGCCAAGTCAACGGCTATGACCCCAGCACTGCACCCCATTCCTCCGAGGTTGTAGCTGAGGATGTTCCCCCGCATCTTGTAGTGGTTGATGATCATGGCAGAGAGCGACGGAGTGGGGTTGAAGATGCTGCAGTTGACAACCAGAACGCCGACGTCCTTGGGGCGGACGCGAGTTTTCTCGAAGAGCTCGTCCAGGGCACCAAACATGACCATGGAGGCCTCTGCACGACCCTCCTTCATGGTGGCGGTGTTCTCGGTGGAGGCTACGACGGCTTTGGGGATGTAGGTCTCGTCTCCGATGCCGGAGGACATTAACATCCTCTTTTGGAAGTTGAGACTCCCTTCGTCGAACTTCCCTGATTTTCTTGCTACTTCCATCAACTCCTCCCTTGACACCTGCCATGCCATGCAACGTATATTACTTCATGTTTTTCACACTTACTCACTTCACACAAATAACATTCACTACAACAAAATTATTACATAAAAACTAAATTTAAAGAAAAAATAGTTACTAATTATTAAAATTCTAAATTTAATAATAAGATATCAATTAAAAAACTATTTATCAATAATAAAAACTAATTTAAAAAACCATAATTTTTAAGTTTCTAAAATATCTCCAATTCCTCATTTTCTGTAATATATTCTTTTTTCATCAAAATTTGAGTTTTATTTTGATAAAACCATGCAGTTTATTAAAGATTTAAAAATCAACATATATTATTAAAGTATTAACTTCAACTTCTAGACGATTCTTTCTCATAAATCTTTTTTGTCTTCTTTTTTAAAGTATATTATCTCTTACATTACTTTTTTTTAGCAAAGTAGTATTGTTTGTTTTGTAATTTTTACAGTCAATAAGCATTAAATATTATAAACTCTTAATATAATCTTAATTTTTTTTTTCTTGTAAGTATTTTTCAAAATGACTAACAAGTTAATTAATCGTTTTTACCACTTAAAACTTTTTGATTTTTGTTTCAAGATAATTGGTTAGACTTTCAATATTAAGACTTTTGAAATTGTACTTAGTTGAGTGATTGAGACTTTTTTTTAGCGGAGTATCGGTACTTTGTTTTCGTGGTACTTATGTAGTATATAAAATTATTTCATGAAAATATAAATCAAGTAGTTAGAAATACTGAAACAGTATGAAAGAAATAAAATAAACAAGTTTTAATTTACCTGGAAAAGATTAAGCACCCTGAGTTTTTAAATGGAAAGAGTGAGTGATCTGATGAATCCCTATAATATTAAAGGTAATGTTATGAAAGTAAAACTTTCTTAATAAATTTAATGTTATTTAACTAACTTTTTAATTGATGTTATTAGCTAAAATGTGTCTTTGTACACTAGAGAGAGAGAAACTAGTAAATATTTTCCTTTGAAAAACAACTTTTTATAAAAAGAAAAACAAATTGAAAAAACAATAAGTAATAAAGGTCGATACAATTGGTAAAGAAAGAAGCTCATATTCCAAAAGAAGGTGAGTTCAACTCCTCTTAGTATAAATATTTTTGTTAATGAATAATGTGTAAGTATTTCTATTTGAGTTGTTTCAGTTTTGAATTCTAATAAATCTCTAAGATTCATTTAGAAACGTCAAACTACTAGGTAAAAAATATTTATATTGAGATTAACCTTATTTTTTATTAAAAAAATATATTTTTATTGACAAATAAATAAATTAAATGAAAAAGAATATTTTAAAGAATATTCGAACCAATATACACAAAAAGAGACTATATATCTCAAAACCAAATCCAATATAAAACAACATCATATAAACTAAAAAATAAATCATGTAGACATCCTATTCATCCTTATGTATGAGTTTGCTTTTACAAATAAATCTAACTAATTAAAATGATAAATATTCTAAAAAAATAAAACAAACATGTTGGGTAAAATTTAATTTTTTTTTTTTAAAATATGATCATGTTTTTAAAAATCTCAGATAATTAAAGAGGATAATTATTTCTTCACCTACCACAAAAATGTAATAAATTCTTGTGATTTTGGTTAGACATAAAATGCATTAACCTATGAAATACTATGGTACCAATATATATTCAGATTACCTTAAGTTGTTTGTAATTATTTTAATATATATACTAACTAAATAATAAATTTATAATAATGAAATACAAATTAAGTATATATTATTAGGGAGACAACATTTAAAACGGATCCAGAGGAATTTAAGCTAACCAATGAGAGCACTGTGTTTGGATAAACCAAAAGAGAGAGGGTAGTGAATCAATGGACCAATGGTGCTGAAAATTCTTTTGGGTATAATCAAGCATTTATGAATGAAACAAGCACGGTGATAATGAATCCAAAGAAAGAAAAGCAAAAAGATGGTTGAAAGTGTTAGTTACCTTGAGTTCATCATCGGGTTTATAGCATGCAAAATCAATGAGGTAAATGGGGCGTGGGCGTGACATGAAGTAAACAGACAAGGTGAAGACGAAGACGCCAAAGGAAGCAAGAACAGTGGCAAGGTCGTAACGCGCATCTTCCCAGAGCTTCTTCCACAGGTCCTCTTTGCTCAGGCTTCCAACCTCAGCACTGAACACCACCAGAAGAACGGGTATGGTCAACAGGTATATGCCATGGTTTATCAGATAATGGTAACCCAATTTCACGTATTTGAGGTTCACCGATTGAAGAAAATCCGGCAAACGCCTCCTAACCCTAACGGAGAAGGTCAAGGAGCCGGCGTTTGGTCCAGATGATTCGATCCCACGGTTCACAATCTCCGCAGAGAAGAGATCACGTTCGCTGGCCATGATTAAGAGAGATGGTACAATATTGTGAGTATATATATGTATGATATATACTCACAATTTATGTGGGATTGTGATTGTGTGTACATGTATTTATATTTATAGTAGGAAATTGATCATAGAAAAGGTGGGTGAAAAAGAGTTAATGCCAGCACCTAATTGATGTTTGTGTAGTTGAGACTTTTCAACGGCCTTAATTTCTTCATTTAATGTAAGTGGGTGCCTCAGTTACAGTCCTAAACCAGAGGGGTCATTGTATCCACTACTGTTTCTTAACTTTTTCTTTCTTTCTATCTTCCTCTTGTGCAAGGAACAAAAACAAAATGAAAAGGGAAATTTTGTTACATTTATATCAATCAACTTGTTTCTCTACTCTCTTGTGAACAATGAATGTTAGATCTAATTGGTCACACCAGCTGGAAGAACTGGCCCTCCACGTGTAAACATATGCAGTTGGTGCAGTTTAGCCTACCTTCTTCATTACCATACCCTTCTCTTTCTCTTCCTCTCCCTCTCCTCTCCTCTCCTCGTCACTTACCTTTATGCAAAACAAACTCAGCATAGATGTTGACACCACCCTCCTTCTCTTGTATAATTTCATCACAGTAACTTATCAGAAATATAACTCATGTTACTTTCTTCTTGGATTTTCGTATATAACTCATGTGTCCTCCTCACTTTTGATCATTGGACTAGTTTTGTTTTCTTCTTCCTTCTCTCTGCCTAAGTACAAACAAATTGTACGTGACTTCTCGTTGACGTTTTCCTTAACCTAATTTCTCATTCTCTTTTATCCATCAGTTAAAATCTATGAAGCTCGGACACTCCTTATAAATAACGTATCGTATCGGACACCGACACTCGTATGACACCTGTAGGATATGTATCCGTGAAGTGTCCAATTCAAAAAGTATTTGTTAGATTTCTGACAATTCTATTACGGTTCTAACACAATTTTAAAAAGAAAAAATATATTAATTTTCTAAAAAATCAAATTTTATTCTATAAATTGTTATTATGATTATAAAAAATAAGAAACAAATCCTTGTGAATCAATCATGAAAAACTTATTTCTACTCCAAAAAATAATCTAAAACATACTTGTACACATAAACCTTTATTGGCGATTTATATAATTCATAATTATATAATATATAGATTTGTGTCCCATGTATTACATTTTAAAAAATTTACGTATCTTCATATCCGTGTCGTGTAAGTGTCTATGCTACATAGGTTAAAACTATGTTTCCTTTTTAATTTATTAAATTAAATAATAAAGACTAATTTTAACTATATATATATATATATATATATATATATTTATATAAAGCTGTGACAGAAATATAAATGTGCCAACGCTAACCTAGCCTGTGGTGGAGATGAAGGGGCGTTAATGGCGCCAGCAAGAGAATGAGATGAGAGTCACGGTTGAGATGGGAAGTTATAATAACAGGTTGTGGATTTATTGTCAGTTGGTATAATACAATGAATATGATTCAATGAAAAAGGTTATTTTTTTTATAGAAAATTTGGTATTGTAACTTTAATAAGTTTAGATACAGATGTATTCCATTCAAACTGCTAAAGAATTTTTAAAATTTAAAAGATTTGGTAAATGTAATAGTAATATTTCAAACATTAGGATTTTGTAATTTAAAATTTCAAAGCATTTAAGAAATTTAAAATATTTTATACATTTTAAAAATGATATTGCAAGTATATATTTTATCTTTTCATAGTTAAGTGTGTTTTAGTTATTATCTAACTATACAAGATTATGATGAATCAAAATATATTTTAGTGTTGTTATTACGATAAATCATCCATATACAAACAATATTTGATTCTAAACTACTACACCATTATTAAAAATAACAAACATATTTTTTATTTGTCGTAGATTATTTTAAAGTAGAAAAAGTATTAAGCATCCAATAAAAATACATAAAGTATGGATGGAATAAAAAATAATTATCAGACTAAAAAAATAGCAAATAAATAACAAAGTTTGGATTAAAATATAGAAGTAATATAAATTATAATAATTAATTAATTGTCTCTTACTTATTATCCTTGTATAGCATTTATTTACAATTCCATGTACTACCTCCACTTTATAATTTAACTTATATTTATATTTAACTTAATTATTTTCACATAAATAATTAATAAAAAGTTTCTTATCATTGTAATATGTTCCAACTTCCAACACTCCAAATCTTTACCTTTTTATTTAGAAATTAAGAAAATCATTTAATATATTTTTTGGTAATTTTGATATATTATTACTCAAATGTCTAATAAAAATTTCCTAACACTAGAATTCTTCCACCCTTCCTTTAGCCATTAAAAGAATTGATGGATTTATTGAAATTTTTTACTTGTAAAATAAAAATAAAATTAAGAAATATTACTTTTGTTAATTTTTTCCTTCTATTTTATTTTTCTAAAAAAATTCTAATATTTAAATTAATTATCAATTTATTAACCATAAATGAATGTAAACCATGTTGTTGAAAACTGGTCTGGTCACATTTGTATGATTTGTTTTACGTTTCTAGTTTCACGGTCTTTTTCAATATTTTGATCTTTTGATTACATGACATGGTATATTTGATTGTACTCCAAAGTTTAAGTTAGTTGTAAGTTCAATTAGTATTTTGAGGATTCTCAATCATTCGATAGTACATGATTAAAGGAAAATATTTAAAAATTGATAAAGTCAAAATTTAAAGATAAATAAAAAAGTTTTTTTTTTTAACAATTAGGTATAATAATGTTAAATCAAGTTGATCAAAATATTTAAAAAAATGAAAACTCATTATATTTAAAAATTGAAAACTCTTTATATTTTAACTTTGATGAAGGTCTTGAATTTTACGTGTAGTTAACATTAATTTATGTATATATGCATTTTTATGTCAATGAATTTTAATATTTTTCAAATAAGCTTTAAAAAATAGGTCAATAATATAATAATCAAATAAATTAAAACTTAATTGATTTTATGGTAAATTGTAAGTGATGTATTAATAGATAATATGTTATTTTATACTATAATTGAATATATATATATATATATATATATATAAATAAAGTGACTTAATCAATATTTCAGATTCAATCATTTATATAGAATTGATTATCAATTAAATAATCTATTAGATTATATTTATAGTATTTTTTTTATAAATTATTATGGCTTTTTTATTAGTAATTATTTTGTTACAATAATCAATTATATTTATTAAAAATTAATTTTGTATAAGAATATTTTTATTTAAAAAATAATCAATTACGAACATGTTGGGTCATGTTAAAGAGGATATAGTGAGAATATTCATCATCAATAGTTCATAAATAAAATTAATATGAGATATTGTCTAAAAGATTAAGAAAATGAGTTTATGGTATTTTTCCTTACATGTTACTCAATTTTTTTTATAGTTCTTCAACTCAAAACTTGGATTTTTTTTTCTTACATGTCTCTTTTGTATTGAGATATTTCTCCTTGAACGGAAATATTTAACTATCAATTTTAATACCATTGTTGAGTCTTTCTGAGGAGGATACATTTGAGAGATTAATTACCAATAAACCAAGATTCAAACCTATATAAAATATTATGATACTACATTTCAACTCAAAATCTTAAGACAACGGTTTAGAGTTGTTTTCTTTATATTTTGTTAAACTTTTAATGAAAAATCAGACTCATTTAGATTCTTAATACACTATAAGAAATTCATTAAATAACCATCAAAATTAGAGATAAAAAATAATTAGTCACTATAATAACTAAATTAGATATTAATTTAGAGACTACAAAATTTATTTGTATCTAAGGTGATTTCTATTATTAATAAAAAATCATAAAATAATTTTTAAATTGGTATTTAAATTAACTACTAATATTTTAGATTCTAAATTGGTCTCAATTAGTCTTTTAGAGACTAATTTAAAATCTAAAATATTAGTAGCTATAAAATCTTGGTAGCTAATGGTTAGATATCAATTTAAAAACTATTATATAATTTTTTTTATAATAATAAAAACTATTTTAAATATCAATAATTTTTTAGTCTCTAAAATGATTTTTAATTTAGTCTAATAATAACTAATTATTTTTAATTTTTAAAAAATGGGAATTTTTGTTGTATCGATAGAAAACGCTTTGACTTTCGATAACTATAAAAGAAAATTACTTTTGATCGTAAGTATTGGCTAAGAGTTTTGACTTTGATGACATTTGTTGAAAAATATGGCATAATCTCTTACTTTTTAATCTTTATAGAATATCTATCACTTCATGTCATATATCTTCTTTAACATTTCCATATCTTTGTTTCGAACTTTCTATACACTTAGGTTTGACGCCTTCAAGTAAAAAGTTTCTATATGATGTTCTACTATTTTTGTATGGGTTTTTAAGTTATTAGTGTACATATTCCATTTATTGCATGTTTCACAATTGAAATGTGATTGTAGTCAAATATTCAAGGTAAAATGTAGATTAAGGTAAAATGTATAAAATTATTTATATTAATATTTTCTTAATAAATTTTTCTTTTATTTCTCATTTCTTTATGTTATTTTGTTTTGGTTGCACTTGTGTTTTTTGATATTACATTTCTGGCATCAAGAATTATAAGATTTTTTTATATTTATTAATCATACACATACAAATAATTTAAATACCAATTCAATGTACAACATATTTTCCTTACAAATAATAATAATTATAATTTTTTTATCAATGTAATAAATAAAATAATAATAATAATAATAAAAATAATAAAAAACAATAATAAAATAGAAAGTAATAACCAAAATAATAAAAAGAGAAAAAGTACATAAATATAAGAATGAATGAGAAGATTTTTTTTTATTATTATTACTCATGTATTTATCCCTCATAAAGTTGAGAATGCCTAAGGTTCAAGGTGACTATCGGTATTCTATAATCAGAGTTCTAATTACCATCAATGTTAATCATGAGTTGAACTGTAAATTCAATGAGCTATATAATTACTGAGTGATTCTTTATGAGTCATAATGACTATCATGGACCACTATTCAAAGAGTCTATAAATACAAACTCTCTCGTTGTAATTACCATCAATGTTAATCATGAGTTGAACGGTCAATTCAATGAATTATAATTACTGAGCGACTATTTATGAACCATAATGACTATCATGAACTACTATTCAAAGAGTTTATAAATACAAACTCTTACATTTTATTTTATCAATATACTTATTTTCAATACATATATAATATTTTTTTTATTCTTACTAATTTAAGCGTTTCAACATCATTCTCAAATTGACTTTTTTATACGAAGACCATCTAAAAAATTCACCTATAAAATTTGTTTGAGATCCTAAGTATTGTATTCTCCAAACACATTAATGGTAAGAACAACTCCTAATATTAAAAAAAATTCAAAATAAAAATAGAAAAGTTTATAATCACATTAAATTTATACAAATTCAATTTGAAATTTGTATAACATTAAATACTGGATAACTTTTTTCGTCTTTTAAAATCACTGCTCAATTTTATTATCTCTAAAAAATACTAACTGAAAATGGCATTAACTCTTTCTATAATAGAAAAGGTTTTAAAATTGTTTTAAACATATTTCCTTAAAGTATCACGTGGAGATAAGTTTAAAAATTTAAAAAAGTAGTACAGGCATGAATGGATGAAAAACATAGAGGGCAAAAACAAGACACAGAGGACAACCGTATCCTGACAAGACAACATGAGATGCAGTTTTTAGAGTGATCTGTAACCTAAAATAATAACGCGCCTTTAAGAGCTCGCAGAGCAGAAATTTATTGTAGCTTTCTGTATCTCATCTAACTTTTTCTCTTCTCACGGCTATTTTACTTTTTGCAGTAATCATAATCCAAATCATTTTACTTCATAAATTTGGTATTTTAATTTAGTTTTCATTTAAAAAAATTATTCTATTAGATGTTTAAAAAAAAAATTAAGTGCTTTTTCATATGAATAGACGGTGTGATCGCTACTTTTCGTCTTCAATTCACCTATCAATTAATTTTTTTTTCAGTCAACTTGTTTTTTTTCCTTTTTTAAGATTAAATTCATCAATTTGTAATATGCATTAAGTTGAAGTTAAAATCAGATGACAGACAGTTATATGAAAATGAAAATATTGTAAACAAATTGAAAATACTTATAAGAAACCGTAAAATAGAAAGAAAAAAAAACTGACTTTATCCCTCTGCATTTCTCTTTCTCCTTGAAAGAGTACTAGAGCACTTAGAGAGAGAAAGAGAAAAAGATAATACACAAAGAGAGAAATATTATTTCTAATATATTGGATATATATAGAAGATGTATTTATAAAGGAGAAAGTATGTCCTACATGAAAGGTGTAGTATACTTTTTGTTAACAGTTAAGGAAGGTTTATCAAACACCCTAATTTGAAAGAATGAAAAGGTGAGCTAGAGATAAGCTTGGTTAAGATGTTTGCAATTTGAAATTGGGATGGTAAGTGAATGAGAATGAGACTCTTAGCAAGAACATGGTCTCTGGCAAAGTGCAAGTCCAATTCAAAACACTCAAATTATCACAATATAGTATTGGCGTAGGAAGAGTGATATGAAGCTCATGCAAGAGAGATTTGATCCAAATCACGTCAGCTAGGGCAGCTGCAACACTCCTATATTCTGCTTTTGTGCTGCTCTGAGAAACAACTTTTTGCTTCTTTGAAACCCACGGAATAAGATTATGACCAACGAAGATGCAACAACCAGTGGTATATTTGTGATCATCCAAGTCGGTTGCCCAGTCTGAATCGCTAAATCTAGTGATGGAGAACGTGGGAGAAGAATGGAGACCATGAGAGGAGGTACCGACTAGGAAACGAAGAATACGTTTAACAACTTTCCATTGACTCAACTGAGGTTGGTGCATGTATTGACAAACTCGATTGACAAGAAAGGATATTTTTGGACAAGTGATAGTAACATATTGTAAGGCACCAACAATAGAACGAAAAAAGGTTGGGGCCTCAACGGATGTAGAACCATCAACAGTAAGGCGAAGAGAGGAAATCATGGGTGTAGGTTGTGGCTTAGCATAAAGCATATTGGTGCGTCGTAAGAGATCATGAATATATTTAGACTGTGAAAGATGAATGGAATCATTGGCACACCAAGTAACTTCCACTCCTAAGAAATAATGCAAGTGACCAAGATTCTTCAGAGCAAAGTGAAAGCTGAGTTGGTGGATAAAATCCTGCACCAAGATAGAGGAATTACCAGTAACCAAGATATCATCAACATAGATAAGAATAAACAAGGTGTCAGAAGAATTAAACCGTGTAAACAAAGAGGTATCACTTTTAGAAGGAAGAAAGCCCATTTGGAGAAAATTGGTGGAGAGTTTCTGGAACCATGATCGTGGAGCCTGTTTGAGACCATAGATAACTTTGTGTAAACAACAAACCTGAGACAAGTCAGTGGAAGAAAACCCTGAAGGTTGTTGCATATACACAGGAAAATCCAACTCACCATAAAGGAAAACATTATTGACATCTATTTGATGAATAGGCCAACGAGAAGACAAAGCAACTGTAAGAACAATACGAATGGTAGTTTGTTTGATGACAAGACTAAAGGTGTCAGAAAAATTGTGGCCTTCACGTTGGTGGAAACCTTTGGCAACAAGACGGACTTTGTATCGCTGAAGAGTACCATTTGCTTTGAATTTCCATTTAAAGACCCATTTGCACCCAACAAGATTGGCATTAGAAGGCAACGAAGTTAGTGTCCAAGTGTTGTTTTGTAGGAGAGCATCATACTCAGATTGCATGGCACAAAACCAATAAGGTTTAGCCATAGTTTGTTTATAAGTAGATGATTCAAGAAGATCATCATAACAGAGGTATGAAAAAGTTTAGGTTTGAAAATACCAGTTTTGGCATGAGTAAACATTGGATGAGCGTTAGTAGTTGGCACAGGTGGAGGAGAGATGGTGGTAGTGGGAGATGACACCAAAGGAAGAGGGGACACTGAGAGGCGTGGTGAAGTAGTGATAGCAGCGGACGTAGACTCATGTGAAGAAGAAACAATAGTAATAGGTGCAGTAAAGGAGGCAAAAATATCAGTGGAAGTGCCATTGTGAATGAAAGGATTGTTAGGCAGAAAGAAGGGAAATAGAGACTCATTAAACAAAACATTGCAGGATATTACCATCTTACCAGTAGATGTTAGGCAAATGTAACCTCGTTGCTTGTCAATATAACCAAGAAACAAACATAAAGAAGAATGAAAATCAAATTTGTTTTGATTAAAAGGGCACAACAATGGGTAACAGACACACCCAAAAACTTTGAGAATGTTAGTTAGGTTTAATAGAAAACAATTTTCATAGGGACTAAGGTTATCTAAAACAGGGGTAGCTAACATGTTTATGATGTAAACAACAGAAGTAAAGGCCTCAACCCAAAACGTGAGAGGCAAAGAAGAAGCGACAAGAAGAGCAAGCCCAGTTGCAACGATATGACAGTGTTTTCTTTTTATGGAACCATTTTTTTGGTGTGTGTGGACAAGTGAGGCGATGATGGGCAACGCCAAAATTACATAACATTTTTGTTAAAGAGATAAATTCTTTAGCATTGTCACTTTGAAGACTTTTGATAGTAAAACCAGTTTGGTTTTCTGCAAGAAGTTTAATTTGTAAAAAAAAACACTAGAAACCTCAGATTGATAAGATATAACCAAGTAAACATGGAAAACACATCAAGAAAAACAATATAGTATAAAGAACCATTGGTGAAAGAAGTATGTGAAGGACCCCATATATCAACAAAAATTAATTGCAGTGGTGTAGTGTAGAAAGTGAGAGAAGGTGAAAACAGTAATTGGTGAGATTTAGCCTTAGCACAAGAATCAAAGAATTCAATAGTTTTAGCACGTAGAACATAATGAACACCGTGTTTTGAGGCATGTCCAAGGCGTTTGTGCCAAATATCATAATTGTTCACAATGGTATTAGAATAAGCAATATTAATAGAAGCTTGTATATGAACTGATGGTGCCACAGTGCGTTTTAAGTGTGGAAAAATATAAAGACCATCAATAACTTTTACTTGGAGAATTATCTGTTTTGTAATATGATTTTTTACAAAGCAATGATAAGCAAAGAACTCAAAAAAGACTCAATTATCTCGTGCAAACTACGACACACTTAAAAGATTTTGATTAACATAAGGCACAATGTAAAAGATTTTATGTAGTTTAAAAAAGTGATAGGAATGAGGAGAAGAAAGAGAAGCAGAGCCAAAATCACGAACGAACATACTTGAACCATTACCAAGGTGGGCAAAATCATTACCAGTATAGGTGGTTTGTTGGAAAAAACTGATGAATCACCAGTGTCAAGATACTAGAAAGGATCTTGAGTAGTTGACGGTGTAGATGGAAGGCTCAGATTGTTCAAGATTAGTTAAAGATGGGAAGAAAGTGATATTAGCAAATATATCAGTGGGCAACTTATTATCAGATCGAGTCCAACAAGTGAGGCAATGTGACCATACTTAAAACAAAGCTGACATTGGATGCGGGTAGACCACGTAGAGGAAGATTGGTCAATCCAAGAAGTGTGTGGGTTACGAAAAGATTGTTGACGTTGGTTTGTTAGATGACCAAAAAGACTCATGACCACCGCAAAAAGAATTGCAACGAAAGGTAGTGGTGGAAGAAGGTGAAGAGGACCAGTTGGTAGAAGCAACATTAGCTTGAATGAATGAATGCTCAAGAGACTGGTGTTTCTCGAATCTTTCTTTTTGTGCTAAAAGCAAAGCTTCAATATCCTCAATGGTGTAAGGATCAAGACGAGAGAGGTGATAAAAGCATTATATTCTCCAGGAAGGCCATCCAAAACAACGTTGATATGATCTTCAGAGGAGACGGTAGAACCACTGACAACAAGAGAATCCACCACTTTATTGATGTCAAGAAGATAGGTAGAGATCGAACAATGACACTTAGTAGAAGTTTTGAGCTGGAGCTTGAGTTTGCGAATTTTGGCGCAAGTGTGGGAAGCATAGTAGACCTTCAATTTGTCCAGAGCATAATCCAACCTTTTACGTTAGCATAGAAGTGGACATGAAGGTAAGAAGCCAAGCAACAAGCAGATGATCTTGTTGCTTGTGAAGAAGAAAAACAGAACTGGGGGTGGTGGACTCAGGAAGAAATTGTGGAGGGATGAAAGAGGATTCCAAGAAAGAAAGAAGATTGAGATCCTCAACTTGGGCAAGAACTTGTTGACTCCATACAAGAAAATTATCATCTATGAGTTTGAGAGAAAGAGCAATGAGAAAAGTGTGAAGGTGAACAGAGGAAGTGGAGGGAGAAGAAATTGTTATATCTGAGGGTGAAGAGGAAGAAGAAGACATGGTTGGGAAAAAAAATTTGTGGCTCTTGATACAATGAAAGAGTAACAGAGCAGCTAGAGAGAAAGAGAAATGCAACACACAAAAAAAGAGAGAAATATTATTTTTTATATATTGGCACATATAAAGAAGAGGTATTTATAAAGGAGAAAGTATGCCCTACGTAAAGGGCGTAGTGTACTTTCTTTTAACACTTCTCTCTTTAATTTCTCCTCCATAACTCATCTATTTCAAAATCTGATTATACTTTGCAGTAGCTGAGCAGCCACGCTACATGTCTATCTGATTAGATTTTCAAATAGAGTAAGTTTATTTTACTCTAAGATCCTTTATTCTCTATTTTTTTCCCTTAGGATTTAGTCATCAATCTTAATGGGGACAGTTGAGAAAAGTGTTCATCTCAACTTGTTTTACCACTTACTAAAATTTGGTAATGTTTGGATAACTTGTTTTAGATCCCTAAATTTTAGAGTGATCCCATACCTAAACAGGAATTTCCTCAGGATAGAAATTACAAGTAAGGGAAGTTATATATGTTTTTTCAATAAAACAGTAGATAGTTTATTTAAATAACAAGTTAATCTAGTAATTGTATACATGTTAGGTTATAAAGTTTGTTAAACTGAATTTGGTTATAAGTTTATATGAGTATGAATTTGAAATTAACATTTAATTGATTTGAGAAATCTTAAATGATGTATGTGTATGAGTGATTGATATGCATTGTATGTAAATGAAATGTGTTGTATATGATTGACGAAAGTTGCATGAACTTGATGTCATACATTCAGGGTAATGTATGAGATGTTATGTTTTGGTACATTAAGTATGAAAAGCCTACGAATAGGGATCATTTGGCTTCACTTATGATCTAAGTCACGTAGACTAAGGTATCAGCTGGTGAGAAGCTGAAGAGGAAGTTCATACACACCGTGACCACTTGTAGTCACATGGTATCACTACAAGAAAAACACGAATTATATACGGAATATTACATACGGATTAAAATCTGTATGTAAAATCAACATTACATACGGATTTTTAATAATATTAATAATATTAATAATAATAATAATATTAATTATAATAATAATATTAATAATAATGTTAATAATAATGTTAATATTAATGTTAATAATAATGTTAATATTAATGTTAATAATAATGTTAATATTAATATTAATAATAATATTAATAATAATATTAATATTAATAATAATGTTAATATTAATATTAATAATAATATTAATAATAATATTAATAATAATATTAATAATAATATTAATAATAATATTAATAATAATGTTAATATTAATATGTATAAATTATGTTAATAATAATAAGTATAATAAAAATGACAATAGACCAAATAACTTGTCTAGTCTAGTGGTTAACGCTTCCCTAGTCCTTGGAAGGACTTGGGTTCGAGTCTTAGCTGTATTTGTAATGCAGAGTAGAGAGAGATGAATTATGAAAGAAAATTGAATTTTTTTGTTGTTTCTAAGTTATACAAAATATAAATTTGATTTTATAATGTAATATGTGATAATCAATCTCATGACTTATGACTCATATTCTTATTTTTTTTTTAGTGTGGTGTCAATATCATTTCTCAAATTAAATATTAGAATTGTTTTTCATTGTTGGTATTAGATATTTTATTTTTATCGACAAATAATAATGACATTAAAGTAGAACATTTAAGGGATATTTCAACCTATGTACAAAACAAGGCCTATTAATCTCCTGCATTAGTTCCACCTACAACACAATCTTGACTAATCAAATACCTCAACTTACAAAGATAAGATAATAGTCTAAACCCCTTTCTTCAATTTTACATAGTTTCATTCCCCCCATTTAAACTCATGTTGCACACAATAACTTTACAAAGATAAATCATTAAACACAATATCAAAATATCTACCATCTAGTTTACAAACTTCCATCGCACTAATATAAGCTCTTGCTGCACACGGTGATCATAAATATCAGACATCTAATGTGCACTAGAGTCTGTGTCTTGTGTATTTCACCTACAATAATAAATACATCTAACACGAATATACGACAACACCTACACATATCCACTACATTGATGACATTGTATTGATCTTAGAATACCCAAAACATGTGATAAATCATAAGGTTGATCCACACATATTACCCCTATAAGAGTCAAAAGTATGATACCAACTAATGAGAAGACAAGAATATAATTATTATGATATTCAATTTAGAGAAGATATTATATGATACTCAATAAATATGAGATTGTAAGTCATAAGTCATGGAATTGATTACCACATGTTACCATGATAAAATCATATTTGTGCTCTTACATCCTAGAACTCCATAAAATTCTTAAAAAAAAATCATTTTGCTTTCAAAATTCATATAAATTCATTAGAAGTAAATGCTTTTATAGACTTGATTAGTTAGGATCGTCTAAATTTCACTACAGTTTCAATATTTAATATCCACTCTCTTTAATGTTCAGTGTATATATAATTATATATATGTATCAATATATCCTATCCTGGAGATTATATTAAAATCCCATTAATATGGGGAGAGGGTAATGCATCTAATTTTTTCTCTCACTTGAGTGTGGTTACCATACACACACATACTCAACCAGGGTTATGTTTCATAAGGAGCAGGAAAGATAATTACTCAATGGTTTTGTCTACTTCCCTGTTATGTAAAATACAAGAAATTTAAAAAAAATAAATTAAATTCAGTTATTTTACCTGAAGTGAGTTTTTAAAATAGTTAACAAAACTCAGGGTCTTTTCAGTTACATTTTCTTCTTCAAAAGTTAAAACAAATAATTAAGAACTTTGAAAAGTATTTTAATAAAAGTAAAAGAAAATGTTGTTAAGTGAGAATCCGTGAGTCAAGTAGCAGCAACTTTTTGTCTTTAACAGCTGAAGGAACAGGCGAATCGTGAATATAACCATCAATTTTGGACAGATAAATTGGATAAACTGAAGTAGCTGCTTGAAAATGAATTTGACTTGGTTGAGACATTATGTGTTGACTTAATTCATTAGTTACAAAATCAATATTGGGTCAAGCAGCAAAATCATCATATTCTTATTGAAAATGAAGGATGTTACCCATGACAGTGAAAATTCATTTTGACTCTAAGAATCTCGAATCAGAGCAAGTCTGGAAAATATTTGCATCAAACATAGCGAAATTCTGGAAGTTGAGTGAGTCATTTTTAGAACAAAAAAAAAAAAAACTTTAACATAAACAGAAATGATACCCAGGTTTAGCTAAGAGTAATGGCGAAAAATACTTATCTAGGAAAAATAGAAAATATTTAATAAAAAACTAAAAATCTCTTCATACAATCTAATACTATAAATATTAACATTTTTCTCACGTTTTATACCAAAATACTAAATAGTAATTGTTGTATAAATTTTCTCAATGTATAATTACCTTCTTTTTTCTATGTTTAAGGTTAATATTCAATTTATTACACTGATTTTTTTTTATAAAAAATGATCTCTTTTGTTAAATCTTCAACGTTAATTGTTGTTGATGTTGCAAGTGTGTGTTACACACATGTCTACACATCAGAGTTTCGTCATTATCCTCAATCCTAAACCTTTTTCTCTCCCCTAACCTTAACCATCTTTCTTTGGCTTTGGCGACCATTCTCGTAACAATGACTTTTTTTCCATCATTTATCATATCATTCCTCGTAGTAAAAAACATTTACCCAAACTCAATGTCCATTCTCACTTCGGCAACAAATGGGCCACCATAGCCCGTTTGCTCTAGGGTAGAACCGCAATCAACCATGAAGGACGACCACCCTCCAACACTTAAGTCCATCAATATAGGTGCGATCATCCCGTCTTCGGCCTACATCAACCCTTCCACACATGTTTATTAAATTTATACCAACACCAATTCAACTATGTTGGGATACAATAGAAAACCAACACTAAGTGTCCAGTTAAAGATAAATTAAATTGAAATGAAAGGGCTTAAAAACAACAAACTTTAATGAAAATTATTTATTAAAAAAAATACCAATCGAGGTAGGTAAGTGCATTAAGGGTCCTAAATGATGGAGAAATGTTTGGCTTTCTTAATTGTGGTTGTGTTTTTCTCCTGTGCTTTTGTGGTCTCAATGTTATGTTGTTACCTTCAAAAGTCCAGAGTTTTCTTTCCTCAACAAAAACAAAGCCTCAGGTGTTAATTAAAAAAGCACATTGTATGACTTAACTTATGATGTTTTTTGTTCTTTTTCTTTTTCTTTCCCCAAAAAATGGATTAAACCGTAGATAGAGAAAATGGGTGTGTATGAGAACACAGTTTTTCAATTCAGAGGAAACCATTGTTGCTCCTCGCCTTTCCCGAGTGACATACTGATGTTGGTGCATTGGAGGAGGAGTTAGTTTCTACGAAAGAAGATGCTTAGGGTTAGGATAGAGGGGATAAAAAAGTGTTTAGGGTTAAAGATAATTTCGAGACTCTAGAAACATGTGTGTCACTTGTAATTGTCACGTCATCAGTAATCAACATTAGTAGATGAACAAAGTTGTATACTTAAGACTAAATTTTTTTTTTTTAAAACTACTATAATAAATTAAATATTGACCTTAAATATAGATAAAAAAAATATAATTATACCTTTTTCTAGTGTTATAGAGTGTGAGCAACCCAAACTCAAAAGCACTCTACATTAAATTTGGTGTGTTGAATGACATGTGAAATGGTGATGCAAATCCTAATGAATCAAGCTATTTTAAGTACTTGAGAATGATCAAATTTAACAAAAAAAATGGTTTGGCCAAGAACTCAACTTGTCATGTGAAAGAAGAAGCACATTTAAGAAATGGGTACAAAACATTGCCTTTTAAAGGAAAAGGCAAGGCAGTTACAAAAAAAAAAAAAAAATTAAATTAAATAAATTTGATTGTATATTAATATTTTAAAAAAAAATAATGCACAATTTTTTTTAAAATGTTAATTAAAGTTCAAATAAAATTTAAATTAAAATAAAAAATTATTATAAAATTTAATAAATTCAGTACATTTAACATACTGTTTCCTTCTTTTATAAGTATTAATAGGCTTTAAATTTTTTATTTAGTCCTTAAAATTTAATGAGTTGATGTCTTTAATTCTTAACTTTTAACTATAAATTGTCATTTTGTAACATTTTTGAACAACTGGTGACCAATCTAGGAAAAAATTATGCATGTTTGGTCTATTTATTTCTTGTCAAGTGATCAAATCAACACAACAACTATAACAACTGTATTTAATTTAAGTGGACTACACCACCTAATCACAGGACTAAGTCAACTACTAAATTGTTAAATATAATATTCATTACAATGTCCTCTTAATCATTTTCTTAAATGTTTTTTTCCTTCCTACATTTTTTAGATTGAAAGTTTACTTTTATTTTTAAGTGGTATCTTTTGTTTATGTTAACTAATTTATGTAAATAAACGAGAAAGCTAACATAATTAAAGTACATATATTGTTATTTTAAAAAAAAGTATAAATGTTATATAATAATATAAAACAAATATATTTTTTATTTTTTATTATCTTCCCTAAAGGTAACGAAATTTAGGACAATATGAGTCGATCAAACTTTTGTCTTTTGAATAAGTTTTCTATTATTTTAGATATTTAATTCTCCTTTTTGTTTTCTTCTGCATGTGATATATGAGTTAAAACAATAATATACGTTAGTTTAGGTCATAGTGACGTGACTGGGTTAAGCCTTTTTTAAAAAAATTCTTCTATTTTAAGTTTTTTTCTTGAATAGTACAAAAATTAAACTAATATAAAATTGAATTTATTTTAGTAAAATTTCAAGTTATATAACTCAAAATATTTAATGTAAATTTTAATTTAAGTATAACCATTTTTGTTTTTTTGAATTGAAGTCGCAGTTAAAATAAATTAAAACCGTTTATTTAAATATAATTTTTTTCATTGTAAATTTAT
The DNA here is from genome assembly GCF_000499845.2 of Phaseolus vulgaris. Taxonomy (NCBI): domain Eukaryota; kingdom Viridiplantae; phylum Streptophyta; class Magnoliopsida; order Fabales; family Fabaceae; genus Phaseolus; species Phaseolus vulgaris. The sequence goes on along the minus strand of NC_023751.2, from coordinate 13,831,929 downwards.
TATTTTAAGCACGGTTAAAAGAAATGGGATCATTTCAATAAATTAAAAAATAATAATTCGCCAACCCAACATGGACATTAGGCACACTACCAAGCAAGAACAAAATGTTAACAAAAATTTGATGATTTCCCCTGTTTGATGGGTTGCATGAAAAACTTTCACGGGTACATTAAGAACATAAAGCGTTGCTAACAGGTGAAGTAAGCCCAGCAATAGCGTTGTTGGGCCTTGGCCTTTTTGCTAGGTCCCTTGTTGTGGCCAATTTGTACAGATATTGTTTTATTTGGTATTGGCTAAAATATAAAAATTAATACAGTAAGCTAAAATTAGTAAGGTTATGATTTAATTAATCAGAATCTTGACTTTACCGAAAAATTTAACGTAAAATTAAGTTTTAAAATAAATAATTACTGAAAATTTGGAAAGATACGGATAAGTTTTAAATATGATGAAATTACATGTTTTAAAAGAAAAAGAGAGTATAATATATATCCTTTTGTTAATAAATAAATGTTCAAATTTATAATAAATAATAATTTATTAACTCATAACAAATATAATTTAATCTTAAAATTTAATTAATTCTGATTAATGTCATCTTTTGAGTCATGTCTAGTTAATACAGTTAAAACTTAAATTTTACTGATTTTTGTTAGTGGAATATTGAAATTCTCCAAAAGATTAATAACAACTAATCATGATTGACCTTGTAGCAAAACCTGAAGTAATTACGACATTTTAAAATAAAATAATATTATTTTATCCTATAATGAACTAATAATGACTCGTTATAATAATTTTTTTTACAAATATTCATAAAATTTAAATTTTAAATTAGGAACGAAAATCAATCTTTATAAAAATAAAAAAAATATATTTAATTCTTTATAATATTATTTTTATATTTATCTTTTAACTTTAATAACATTTAACGAATATTATAACCAATGTTACTAATGAATAACGAAAAATGAACAAATGTATCAATCAAAACAAATTATAAATACTTAATTAATTATCATTATTTTCAAACACACAAGTGTTAATACCTATATATTTTTAAAGACGAAAATGATAATTTTACTTGTTTATTTTAAAAAATATATATTTTAACTTATAAAAAGTAACAGTACAACACTTAAGTTAATAAATACTACTAAATATTAAATAAAAGAAAAGTCTAAAAACTTACAATAAAATTCTTTAAAAATCATCTAACCATTTTTTTCATTTTTTTGTACCTTTTTAACCTATAAGTTATGTTTTAAGTTATTAACTAATTTTAAGTTTATTGCAATTTCCAACTCCCATATCATGTAAAATTAAATTTAAAAATGCTTTAAAATTTTGAAAAGATAAATACTCCTGCTTGTTCCAAAATGTAGCAATATCTTTGGAGATACAAAAGAAATAGTAATATCACCGTATCAGTGCCCAAAGCATGATGTCGTCGTAGGTGGAAACAAATACTAGTTATTCGTTTATCTGTATTTTAAAATAATCCATTTGTATATTAATTGAAAAATATTTGAAAACATTACATGTATTTATTGTAAATATTTATTATTCTTTAATTTTAAAATATTTTTAACATATAAACTTAATCATAAAATGTAATTTACATAAAATTGCATTATATAAGTAGAATTAGTTTAAAAACAATTCAATTAATTTACATAATAAAATATAAATTTAAATATGTTTTTTAAAGTAACTATAATTTTGTAAATAATTGGTACTAAATTTAGAAACTAAATAATTGATAGTTAAAACATTGGTAGCTAATTAGATATCAATTTAGAAACCATTTAACAATAATAGAAATTAATTTAGAAATCAATTTTTTTTAATTTCTAAAATAGTCTCTAATTTAGTTACTATAGTAACTAATTATTTTCTGTCTCTAAAATTGATTTCTATTTCATGTTTTTCTTGTAATGCATATATATAAAATATTTCAAGGTTACAAAAAATAAATTAACTTTAAAAAAGTATTATGGAAAAATATAAATAACACACACACACACACATATATATATATATATATATATATATTATGATACCTAATGAAAACCTAATCTGATGGAGATTGAAAAAGAATAGAGATGAATTTTGTCTCTACAAATGAAGTTATTCATAGGTAACCATCAAGAAATAATGTGAAAAGAAAGGAATTGCAGGATTGAGAAAATGAGATTAAAGAAATTGCTAACATAAAGACTCTCATGGATTAAGGTAAATGTTTGTCTCTATTATAATTGAATATGACGTGTGAGAATTATAATTGAAAGATACTTATGATATGCATAATTGTATGCTTATGTATTTTTTTACATGAATAAAAGTTATGGCTTCATTCAATAGTGCAACGCAAAAGAAAAAAAATATATATTTTATTCAATTATTTCTTCATAATTATGAAATCATAATTTTAAATTAGGGTTCTTAAAATTGGGGAAATTTTAAAATTAGGATTCATAAATTTGGGAAAATTTTAAAATTAGGGTTCATAAAATTGGGGAAATTTTTTAAAATTAGAGTTCATAAGATTGGAAAAAAATATCTTTGATGGAAAATCATAAATTTGAGCAACTTGACTCCGATACCAAAGGTAAAAAAAACACATACATAATGCATACAATTGTGCACATGAATCTTTCAATCTCATGTTTCAATCTATCTCTTGCAATTCATTTCTTTCCACCATCTTTCTTGATGGTTAACCATGAACAACCTCCTTTACAAAGACACAAATTGTTTCTAATCTTTTCTAATCTCCATCAGGTTTCCATTAATTAGGTATCATAATATATATATATATATATATATATATATATATAACTTCTCACATTAACCAATGAACCTATTATAAAATTAATTTACATAATTTTTCTAACAAGAAATATATATGATATATGAGGACTAATTTTTAGGAAAATTAGTAAAAGATAATATATATATATATATATATATTGATTTAGATAAATATTTTATAATAAATTTTAGAAAAAATATTTTTTCTATAAATTAAAATTAGTTGATGAAATAAAGTAATTTATAAAGATTATCTTATATGGTATATTTAAAAAAATTAATTTGTACATATATTATAGAAAATTTTATTTCCATTTTTTCTTTTAGAAGTTATTATAGAGAAATTTATCTAAAACATTCTAAAATTTATCGGGATAGATTTCTCACAAATATTTTTAATATAAAAAAATATTTCAGAAATAAAAAATAACTTATATATATATAATTATAAAAATTCTCTTATATCGGTTTCTTTAAATTTTGGACGGGATTTAGTTGCATGATTAAGGTTTTGCCCCTAAATTTTCAATTCATAATTTTAATCGTTTAATATTTTAATTTTATATTAGGAAATTATTTTTATTAAAGATTTAGGTAATAGAAGTAATAACGTTTAAATATTATCTATATAGAATATTTGTTTCGTATTTATTTTGAAGGTAGTTATACATTTTTGCTTTTCTTGTTGAATTGTGAACTGCGATAATGACGGTTATATGTACACAAATAAATGACCATACAGGTGTCAAAGGGTCTGAACGGTTTTAGGATGTAGTTTTAAATCTTATATTGTTAATATTTGTATTTTTATAAGTCATAATCTTGTAATAGAAATATTTTAAAAAACTTCAAGTATAAAAATCGGTACAACTTGTATTATAATAGTTAGATGTATTTTTCGGAGTGTTACAAATTTGATTGTAAATTGTACATTGTTAGTAATCCACCTTACACTACATGACTAGAAAGGCATGAATTGATGATTTGATGTCGAGTGCAAGATGTTAAACCTTGCCGTTACTTTTGTAAAATTGTGCAATTCAATATCATATGTAAAATTGGGCTTGGACATTCTTTTTACGAATGGGTTAAGTGGAAGTTGTGTCTGAGTTTTCGAAAAGTTTAAACATTTTAGTGATCTTAATATGATTGAATATTGTAAACATATATTTTGTAGTTTGTGTTTTTTATACTATAAAATATATATGTATGGTATAAGATTGTGAAGGCAACTAGTTATATTTGAAATAAGACTTTTTAAGAGTTGTTCTTTAATATAGTTATTAGTGGAGCATAGTATGGAAATAACTTTTCTGATCATGTTGAGAATATGTAATTCTCTTAGATCTTGTGTTTAGTTGAAAATTCTTTTTTTTAGACTTTTTCTTTTAATAGGATTATAGTGTTTCATATTTATTTATTTATTTATTATTTACCGATAAAACAATTATAAATTGTAAATACCTTTCTAAAACATTTGAATTTAATTTGTAAAAAAAATATTTATAAAAACTCCTAATAAACTGAGAAGGTCGGTGAGAAGAGATGTGAAAAAATGGAAAACGCAGTATATATAAAATACAAATGAGTGTGCTGGATTTATTGATATTCAAATCATATGACAATGACACAAATTATACATGGGAACTCAAACTCTGTTTTTTTTTGACACAATATTCAGTTAATAATATTGGGTTATTGGAAGAGTCACGAGGTCGGACGTATGCATGTCACATTCCTACAGTCGAAAAAAGAAAAGTCAAGTGTTACCAGAAATATTCTCTTCATATGTCTTCTTCTGCATCTCAAGATAAATCAAAAATAATTATTGTTAAAAACTATATTTGGACATAAATTGTTGATCGTGAAGTTTTCATAGGAAAAAAAAAATGTGTCCTTAATTAGAAGTTTTGTCTAAAAATATAAAATATGAGGTCTCACGTTAGAAAACAGGTTATTAAATAGTAATTATTAAATTCACATTTGCACCCTTATATCCAACTATTTTTTTGTTTTATATTATACAATTTTCTTCCCTACCGAGTGAAGCTTTTGATGTGTTTGCAACTTGAGTTCATGTTTTCTCAGCGTGCCTACCTTTTGACTTATTTTCTCCCTATGCCATGCATAACAGATAGCAACTTGTTATGATTTTTCAAAACATTTCTTTATATACAAAATTTCAATTCTTAATTTTAATTTAATTAATGACTTCAGTAAAACCGTTTTAATGCAATTACTTAAAGAAGATCATATATTTTTAAAAAACTTACATATTTTTGTACATATATGTAACATGTATAAGGTATTGTTGGAAATCCCACATCGACTAGAGATTAAGACATTTCATTGTATATAAGTGGATGCAACTTCACCTCATGAACCGGTTTTATGAGATTAAGTTAGGCCTAAAATCCACTTCTTAAGTGAATGAATTAGTATGAAGTAACGTAACCCACTTCTTAAGTGAATGAATTAGTATGAAGTAACGTTATGATAATAATGTTATGCTATATATGTTGTACTTTGATTTACGGAATTTTATTTTTTTTAGTTGTACTACATTTATCTATCATTATAAATGTGATTCCTACAGTTTATAACGTGCATTACTAACATTCATTAACATCTACATACAACCTTTATTTGTAAGTAAAAGATGTGGGTAATAAAAGCCAAATAATATCTATAAATACTGTAGTTGATTTTATTTTTTTTATAAAACTTCATGTTAGATATTATTTTTATTACATGAAAAATACTATATAAAAAAACAAATTAGGATACTGTAGTGGAACTTTATTATTCAAATATTTTCTAATTTTTGCTTGTGTATTATTATTATTATTATTATTATTATTATTATTATTATTATTATTATTATTATTATTATTATTATTATTATTAATGGAAAATAGCAAGTTATTCTAGTTAGGTGACTTACACCAATTAGTCCATCTGAAGTGCAGAAACACCTACTACTTTAAATGACGATATATAGGATATGTTAATTTAAATTATGTTTTTTAATAAAATAATCACTTATTATGATTTTTAATATGTTTGAGTAAATTTATGTTAAAAAAAAGGTAGAAATAGAAAAAAAAAATCTTTTAGAAACAATCTACAGCTGTTTCTCGTGAAAAGCAGACGTGTTAGAAGAGTTTAAAAACAAATTCAAACAATTAATATTACAAAGTATAATTTAGTTTAAACAACATTTATTTATCTAAAATAACTTTAATTCTATGAAACCTAAGGAAAAATACATAAATCTATAATGTTTATTTGCACTAATTAGTTTTTTTAGATGAAATATAAGTCACTAACAATTTATATAAAGTTCACTACAAGAAAATCATGAAATAGAAATCAATTTTTAAATACTAAAATAATTAATTACAATAGGAATTAAAATAGAGACCATTTTAGAAATTAAAAAAAAAATTGGTTTCTAAATTAGTTTCTATTATTGTTAAATAATTTCTAAATTGTTATCTAATTAGCAACTAAGATTTTAACTACCAATTATTTAGTTTCTAAATTTGGTAGAAAAACCTTAGTTGTTAATTAGATACAAATTTAGAAACTATTTAACAATAATAGAAAATAATAGAAATTAATTTAGAAACCAAATTTTTTTTAGTTTCTAAGATGGTCTCTAATTTAGTTACTATTGCAACTAATTATTTTGGTTTTTACAAATTAGTTTCTATTTCATGATTTCCTTAGTGGTTGTTATTCTTAAAATTGGAACAGACTTTAAAAAATTATCTACAATTTTACACAAGTACTCATCACATAATTATATGTGAATGATACAAATTAAATATTCATTATGTAACATAGAAAACTTTAATTATATATCAATGATTCTTGATTAGAGGTGGGAAAGGGTGTTATCTATTTCAGAAACTAGTAAAAAAAAAAAAGGTTGGTAAGCAAGTTGCAATCAATCGTGTCGGTTGTATATATATATATATGAGAATATTGTTAAGAAAATTGTCTAAAACAAAAACAATTTCGTGAACTTTGAAGAGGTTACCGTTTTTCTGCTTCTTCTAGTAGCCTTTCGAATGAGGTATCGAAAAATTGAAAGTATGGAAAAATTGAAGAACGTTGTAGAAGGTTGTAGTTTTTGTGCGTCTTTTTCGGTTATCTTTGATTTTGTTTTTCACAGAGTTTTCTTCATTCATACACTCACCATGATTCTTTATTTTTTGGTTTCTTTATTTTTTGTTGTGATGTGAGTTGATTTTAGGATTGCACATTTTATGGGTTGTATTTTGATTAGGATTTTTTTTAATTAGCAGTTATGGTGAGAAACTCAAAGATGATCTTCACTGGATATAAACTTAATCAAGTGGTTAAGTGTAAAAGTTCACTTCTAGAGGGTAAAGAGAAAACACGATTATAAGGTGAAGATGATACAATGGTGCGGAATTAAGAACATATAAGATGGAATGACCGAATGAAAAGAAGATAAACAAGAACTTAAAGACAAAAGGAAATGGCGTAAGGAAGAAGCAAAAGGAATAAAAGGAAAAAGATGAAGAGTAAGAGAAAGCTTATAGAGAATGGAAGATGGTGTCACGCCACTTAGAGGGTGGGAGGCTCCAAGATAAGTGGTGTAGAGCCGCCACCTGAAGTGCATTGCACTCAAGATAAGACCTAGATAATTGGAGTACCCAGACTCGCAAAAACACTTACGCAAAGTTTCTTAACTGAATTCAAATTCAATGTAAAAATACATGAGGCAAGACACCCTTTATATATGAAAGAGTGACTTGGGGAGCAAGAGTGAGAGGGGTAGGGATGTCATTTGTGAGAAACCTTCTAAAAGGTAGGTCAAAGAAACCCTGAACTTAGGTGCACATGTCATGAAAGGTGTACTTGACACAAGTCCAATTTACTAAGCACATCCTACTCAAATTACTAAGCACACCCTACTCTAGCTTATTCTTCTATTTGGACTCGCATAGTGAGCCCAATTTATTTATATAAACTTGTCTTTTAAAAAGACCAGTAGAAAGAACATCTGATGCTCTGGTCCATGTCTAGTTCTTCTTCTGCTGAGGTCCTTTTGAAGTTTGGTTGGGTCTTGTCTTGGATGTTGAGATGACTGACTTAACTGTGAAGTGTCTGCTGTATCCTTAGTCATTTGTTTGTCAAGATGGTTTGTATCAGGTTGGATCATCTGCACGCGAGTCTTGTTCACTCCACGATCTCCTCTGTTCTTCTCAGGGAGTTCAGATGCTGAAATGGGAAACACACTGAGATTTTGTGAAGTTGTGACAAATTTTTTGGTTCTTCTCCCTATACGAACAAGGATTTCGTCCGCATCCAAGACAACTTACTCACTACCTCTTCCTCTTCTCACTTCTTATTTTTCTTTTTCTTTTTATCTATTTACGTAGTCTTGAATTCTTACTCTATAAGAGTTCCTTGCTAGGTCTAATCCTCAGGTTTTTTCCAAAAAGTTCATGTTGTATCCTAAGGGACTTACGCAATACACTGCGGATAAGTCCTTACGTACAATGATCACTCATGTCTCAGGAAATCAAATTATTCGTGTTTAAAGCCTTAATTACTAAATGTTGATCATGTTGTGCTTGAAGGTCCTGTGAATCTATAACAGAGCTTGAATGAGAGGATTATTGTTAAAGACCAGAGTTTCACTAGAAGGAGAATGCAATGATGAAGTTCTGAAGAAGGAGTGAAGTAGTAAGGGGAGACTAGAAAGAACTACTTTTAGTTGTTTGGTATGGGTCTAGTGTGGGTAAGTGCTCTCTAAAATAATAAGAGGCCTATTTCATGACTAGAGAAGGCTGTATCACTGGGTTCGGTTGCAATGTTGGAGCAGATCTCAATTGGTTTCTCTCTGAAGGTCATAAATTTTGGAAAGATTAGAGCTCTGACCTAGACTAAGTTCACTCAGTTCACAAGTTGGGGTTTGAAGTTTTATTGTTGCATGCATGTGTTTCCTATTAAGTTTTAGCAATTGTTGTTGAGGTCTTTTGACTAGGGAGTTTGTTGCTCCTTTCTTTTGGATGTTAAACATTAAGGTCCTTACAAGAGGTATAGTCTATCAATATGCACTAATTCATTAACCTTTCATGGTTTTATCCCGATTTGTCCTTTTCAACAATGCTTTTTGGAATGTTGTTAAATGCATGGTTGTGTAATTCTTTGAAATGTTCTTTAAGTGCAATGATTTGTAATTAATGTCCTAAGTTAGGTAAGCTTATTTGTTCTTCTTATTCCTAAATTAGGATTGGAAATTATTATTATTTAGGTTGAGGCATATAGCTTTTTTTTTTTATGTAGTAGTGTTGGAAATCCATAAAATACATATTTTTATTAAATTTATTCTTTGATAAAAAAAAAACATTTCTTTGGTTATATGTTAAGATATGATAACATATGGTAATAGTTTTCCCACGCAATATACACCTAAAAACTAAGTTAATATGGTACTAGACCTATCCTATGATGTTGTGAGAACCAAATTCATGACACGGAATCATAATTTGAAAAAATGTTTGAATGATTTAGAATGTTATTCCTGTGAAAGTAACAAAACAGCTAATATGATCCTCTATTTTTGAAGGTCGCTTTTGGTGCTTAGATCTTCAGCGCATGTTTTCTCAACCGCGTGCGTATCTTTTGACTTCGTTGATTACGATTTTAAGGTTTTTTTTTTTCTTTATTTCGTTTATATTAAGGATTTTCCACTTATTTTTGTCGCATTTATTCATCATTACATCATATAAGAAAAATTATTACTTTCTAATTTTTTTTAAATGGAACTTTTGCTGGGACCATAGAGATACTATAGTTCTAAGTTCTAAAAGCATACTATAGTTTCCGAATAATACATACGTGGATTGCCTCCTACTTCTGAAGCTCACTGTTTCTTTTGTTTAGACCAATTTATCCGTAAATATGTTTTCAAATTAATAAAATACATTATATTTTTCCTAAGTTTGAATTGTAATTTATACATAAATTACAAATTAAATTTTAAAAATCAGGTAAAAAAAATTATAAATTAATTTTAATTTTAAGAGATATTATTTTTATTTTGCTCTCCTAACAATAATTATAAAAAAAAGAAAAATAGACTGATAGCATCTATTTTTTATCTCTTTAGTTTTTTACTTTTTTTCCAACAGCATAACCTAAAGAATATTCGTTTTAAAACTATTTATAATTTTCCAATATTTGTGAGTATAATATGAATATTATATATCTATATACATATTAATTTCTAATATTATTTTTTGTAAGGTAGATATCATAAATATCAACATGATATATACTTCAAAAAAAATAAGATATATCAACTTCATTTATTTATCTTAAAAAATTTACAAGGAAAATATATTAATTTTAAATTTTCACCGGTGAAAAAAAAAATCTTATAAAAAAAGCTATTTAAAATAAATGATGACCATATCATAACTTTTATGAGGCATTCTACACCCATTACAAGAGTAACTAATGTAGAATGTTTATATTAAGTCAATTATAATACAATTCTATGTCGATTTGTAATGTTGAATGTTACTGAATATAGCACATTTTTCATTGATTAGAAAAGTAAAAATTATAGAATGTTATGTTACAGACTTTATCAATTAATAATGTTTAAATTCAGTTTTACGTACCTCATTTTTTTTACATTTTTTGCGATCTAGACCGTAGTTGTTTTTTATATTTCTTTCTTCATCCAACTCGAAATAATCATGTTGTGATTGTGTTTAAAGATGATGAATCCATTTTAGTAGATATTGTTTAAATTTATCCCAATTTTAACAATTGTTTTTTATTGAGTAGGCATGAGTACGAATACAAGATATAAGGATAGAGATGAGTATCTACATATTTATCTTGTTTATGTACCCATACCTATCTTGATATTTATTCTCATTCCTTGTACCTGTCTCCGTTTTATATTAACTTTTATTTTATCATTAGTTTCGTAACCTTATTTTTTCTGTTGATCTCCAATCATTGAGCAAACTTTTGTACACTATTTGGAGAAAACGTTCTTGACCATAAAAACACGAAACAATAAGCAGGCAAGTAATTACAAAAGCCACCCAGAAGCATTTCATTGCAAATGAAAACCTAGACGAATTACAAACTTCTACGGGACTTCAAATTTTGAAATCCCAAAGTATTAAATAATAACCTAGAAATCACGAGACCCAGATGAACCAGAACTGAAAAGACTTCTACTTGATGAATTAACGGTTAGTGATATATGTGTAATGTGCAGGAAAGAAGAGAAAATAGAGAATCGTGTCTTCTTTAAATGCAAAGTAGCATGGAGGGTATGGTGTATGTGTAGTCAGTGGATTATGGAGAAAACAATATACCATTGGGATGTAAGAGCTCATTTTCTGCAATTTAAGCTAGATTGGGCAACACAAAAGGTGAATAGAGCATGGGGACTATATGGATCACAGTGGTTGAAAAAATATGAAAACAAATAAATCTCATAATTTTTAAGAGTGACAAAGTAGATAGCTCTGAGATTTTTACTTTGCGTAACTCAAGGTGTGGCATTGGATCACTAGTAAAGAAAATTTAGTTGAATTCACTTACTCTCAGTAGTGTATAAAACCTAAGGAATGTTTTAAATCCATTAGAAAGAAAAGATGAAGGTGTGGGATGATGTAATAGCATAGCCACAGATTCAAATAGGATTTCTAGAAGGGTTATTTGAGTAAGCAAAATACAATAAGTTTGTTTGGTTTTATTATAGGTGGGAGAGATGGTCATTGATAGGAAAAGAGGTTACGAGGTAAGTAACAAAATTTGAATGGTAAGAGTGGTTATTGTTTTTTGAAATGGTGTAGAAATTTATTTTGGGGCTGGTAGAGAAAATACAAGTGGGGTTATTGTTAGAATGTATGGCCAAGCAAGTGGGGTCGATGAAAACTTTATCTTTTTCAATCTTAGGAATAAAAGGAACATTTGTAATAGCATCCCAAATTACTCTATCAATTGACTAAACAAAAAATTTCATTCTTACCTTCAAAAATTCATAGTTCAACCCATAAAACAAAGGTGGTTTGTTTGTAGAAGCACCCTCCCCAAAGAGTAGTTTTTCAGCCATTTTCAAAAAGATTTAGGATCGAAACTTGAGTAATTTTCAAGAACTCAACTCTTGATGCCAATTGTTAGAATGTATGGTCAAAACAAGAGAGATGGTGAATTTTTTTCACAAGATTTTCACAAAGATTGGAAGTAGAGTGAAAAGATCTATAAAATCAATCAATTGAGTTTTTGTTCAACTGGATGAATTAGCATATTAAGAGTTGTTTATGAAAAATCAATAAGATGTTTTATCGAAACAATTGAAGGTTTAATGCAACAGAATATAAAGCATTATATCAAAGTAGAGAAAGAGAGATTCACTAAGAGATTTATACTAGTTCACTTTTAACCAAGAGCTACATACAGTCATCAGCTAACCACTGAGAAATTTACTATGCAGTCAAAACTAGATTACAAAATACATACAAAAATGTTGATCTTGAACCCCTTAAGAACACACAACACTTCTTAGCAACACCACAGTTTCCAGAATCCCTTTTTGAAATTGAGTTACACACAATTATAATATTCAAAGAAAGAAATAGAATACACTTGGGTTTTACAAACTAGTAGAACAATTAAATAGAAAACCCAGATCCTACTTCACACACAAGCAATTATCCAAAAGCTCTTGATCTTCTCTTGAAAATGCTTTTGAAAAAACTTTCTTTCTTAGCTTTTTAAAAAGATCACATAAGAGTCTTTATATAGACTTTAAAAAGTGGTTAAAACTGTTAGATCATTAATTGAAAGCAGTTAGAAAACTTTAAAAACAGTTTGGAATTCATAACAGAATTCTATTAGAAAAACAATTGATTGATTTTAAAAAGAATTGATTGAATTTTTTTTGTTAAAGATTTCACATAAAACAACCAATTTTTTTATCGAAATAACAAAACTGTTTTTGCCACACAGAAAATACAAATGAAAACCAAACTTTTTCAAAACCTTTGAAAAACACTAAGTGCAATTCAATCGGTTGCCATGGCAAATCAACTAGATGAAAAAATTGTTGTAGTCACCAAACTTTGAACAACAAATTTTTCAACTGATTGAAAGCACGAAACAACTAACTAAAATTCACATAGATTTTTGGAAAACACTTCTTTCAAAAAAGATTAATAATCAAGTGAACTTGGATCAATAATAGATGTGAATTGACAACTCAAAATCTACTAACACACACAAACACAACAACAAATTCTTCAAGTCTTCAAAGTAAATTTGGAAGTATCAAAGAACCTTGTTCAACAGTTATAACCCAAAATTCAGTCCGCCAATACAAATATAGGAGTAAGGAGTTGAATTAATGGAGGGATGATTTCACTTTGTAAATTTACATATAATATATGATGTATAACAATGCTCTTTTTTTTCAAAACATTAAAACTGATAGTACAAGGAGAAGAGTTTGTGGTTGTTGTTAGTAATATTACTTCTAGGTCGGAGAGGTATGTTTGTTCATCTTGTAGAGCTGAAGAAGATTTAGAGATTTGCTTAGGAAAAGGAATCATTCGTTTATCTCTCTATGCAGAGAATAAACTATATATAGCAATGTTGATTATTTGTGCATAGTTTTCATTTGGGCTTGTGCAACATAAGGGAGGAAAGACTAGTTCTTGAGGCTTGTGTTATATGGTGTTTTGCTTATACTATGTATTGGAGTTATTATATTTTCCATATAGATGTATATAGAAATAAGGCAATAGTTTGATGTAATTGTTGATAGATAGGCATAACATATGGAGTAGCGAAATATATGAAACATATCTCTCCAATTTGATTGTATACAAACAATAGGCATGCGTTGAATGAATATATAAAAATATCATTTCCATAATATTTAATACTATGCCGTGTTGTATATGGTTGTTTGTTCTATTTTTCCAAAGTTTCAAGATGCTGACAAGGGTCTATGGAGCTATACGAATGTTGTTTTTATGCATTCTTTGTATACGATCATTTTGTAGTTTGGTTTGGCTAGCTGTGTGAAATGTAAGAAGTTGACCTTGAACTTTTATGTATAACGATTGAGACATCTCTAAAATGTTCCACTTTCATTTAATTTATTTATGGTTGAAAAAGAAAACTATTTTGAACCTAGCAACTAACATCAATGACAATCTGATTCAAAACTACTCCACTTCTAATAACAACTTTGTACCAATCAATAATGACAAAATAACAAAATATCTCTTCTCATATATCTCTAAAATAATAAAATGAAATGTACTAATAAAGATAAAATTGAGAAAAATGTATGTATACCAAACAATTATTGTGAGAAGAGTCTTCGTTATATATTTTATACATTGTTATAGATTATTATTATTATTACTATTATTATTATAATAATAATTATTATTATTCTCTTTTTAAAGTATATTAAATATCTTATAGAAAAACTATTATTTTAAACGCAATAATTATTAAATAATGATCAATCGTTATCTATTTGCTCATAAAAAATATATCAATCTAATCATTATCCTAAATTATTTTTGATGGCCTTGCATATGTAGCTAGTTAAATTTTGAATTTTGGTTTGTTATCAGGAATCGCAAGAAAACTAGATGTGTTAAATTTGCTTTGAAAAACCTTTTTATTTTATTTTAAATTGAAAAAAATATTACAATGTTTTAGTTTCAACTTTATTTTTAAATTTGTGTATACAACTATTTTATATATAAATACTTAAAAATGAAAATTAAATAACACTTTATAAGTAAAAAAATGTTTTCTCAAATTAAAAATTTAGAAGACATGTTCAAGCATAAATACTATAAAAATAATTATTAAATAATAATTAAATTTAAAAACAAAAATAATTACTTAATATATTGATTAAACCAAATACTATATTTAGATACTAAAAAAGTATTGGTATTTAAAGTAATTTCTATTACTAATAAAAACTTATAAAATATTTTTTAAATAAAAACTTATAAAATAATTTCTAAATTAGTATATAAATTAACTACAAAAAGATTTTTATTTTCAATTTTAGAATTCAAAATTATTTTCATGATATTTTTTTTGAAAAAAACTTCTTTCTCTAATTCTTGCATTATATTATATTTAGTAACTATATGCAGACATGTAATGAAGTTGACTTTAAGATTTGGCCACTTGATTCCACAGCTTCAGTAGTACTATAAAATGTTGATAGCTTTGTTTTATCTTCAGCTATATATATAATCCTTAGTAGTAGTTTTCTTGGATGATTTAGTATTCTCTTAATGATACATGGGATCAATATTCGATAACACTGTCATTTTATTGTTATTTGATACACTTGCTGATAAAAAAAATGCCATCAAGACACTCCCTTGTTAATAAAAAGCTTGATTCTTCTTTGCATGTTGTGTCATTTAAATTTGAATCCCAATGCTGACACAGTTTACTTTAGAACTTTAATTTTGCTTTAAATTTGTAATTGTGAAACTGAAACAATTTTGGAAAGAAAAAAGGTGTTCGAAACTTGTTTTGGGTTGAAATGCTTAAAAAAAGTGAGCAGCATTTGTACACGTAAGTCTATAACAAGATCCAAACCTAATTGTGATCTTACTGAGATCTAGCATACAACAATATATATAAATATAATATTAAATTTGTTCTTTCAGTTGCTGATGGTTCTAGTTTTCAGTTGTGATCTTCTATCTTGAAGATGAAAATATTTACAAAAGATATTATTCTGATATTTAATTTAGGAGTTGGTATATAGTGATTACAGTATTAAATAATATTAAATGTATTTTTTTTTTATTTTGAATGTTTTTTTAATCATAAAAAACAAATCAATAAATATGAGATCCATATAAAAAAATTACCTTATGTTAAAAAAACCGACTACTTTTCTAAAAAAAGAAGAGTTTCTAAGAAAAATAACTGTATTCATACAAATTAGGATTCAATCAAAAAAAAAAAAAAACACCTCATACTTTGCACACTCCCCAGACCTAATGTGTATTGATAGGAATATTAAGGTACTTACACAAGTGGTCTATTTAACACAACTTATCTATTTAATATTGTAATTAAAGAATTGTTTTTTATACATGTATTATGGTTAATTGATTGTTTTAAATGATTTTTTTTAATGACATTTTGATTAAAAAAAATTATTCTATGTAGTTATGTCTGTTCAATCATATAATTGTGGTAGTTTTCTTCTGTACCAATTACTACTTCAAGAGAGATAATAAACAAAACTTGTGGACCAAAAATAAGAAAGTGACGAAAAAATATGTAGCAAAAAATCCTATTTAGTGGACCAGGTTCGTTCATTGCAAGCTATAAGTATAGGTAATTTGGCAGAAATTTCAAGATATTTTCAAGCAGTGTCTAGAAACTCAACAATCCTTAAGTTTGACACATCAACAACTTTCTGAATTTTCGTTGGGTGCTTTGAAATAACTCTTTTTATTAAAGTTGTCGTACATGATATACTAATAAATTATTTTACTAATAAACTCAAAACAATTCAATTTTAAGAATAAAACATATCCTTTTATTTATTGCAACGATAAACTTTATTATATAAATAATTATTAAAGTATTTGAAATTCTTTAGAATTTATTTCACTAAAACAAAAAAAGGTACTAATTATTTAGTAATGATTTAATATAATCGGAATCATAAATCTTACTTTTCTAATGTAAGAAACAATTGATGTGATGAGTAAATGGTGATGAACACATGTATAAAACATGCAATAAGAGTTATACTAATCATGGTTGCATAGGACTCAGAAACCTAAGTTCACGTTTCTGTGATTGTTCTGGAAAGTTTTTTGGGTGCCATAGATTTCTCCGGTAGTGATTTTTGACATGTTTGCATCACGAAGATATGAAGATTAACAGCATAAGGTTGAACAAAGTTCTGTTGTCTCGATCAATCAAAGTTAACAAATCATGAATTTAGCGAATCTATATCCATTGCTAAAATAGTGATGGAAGGAACTATAGCAAAAGCGGCGTCAAAATTTCTCCTGATCTAACATGGTATGTGGCAGATGAACAAATTAAGAATCATATATACATGTGGATGTGTTCCTTTATTGGGGCACGACTAAATATTTTCACAATACTTTTTATAAGAAAGAAACAACAAAATGAGAAAAGAAAATCAAATGTAAGATGTGGTTACGTGATAAAAAAAAATTGCAAAATAATATTTAGAAAATTATCTTGCTCATTAGTCTCCAACAACTAAATTGATTTTTTTTTATCAATTTAAACACTTTTTTAATATTATTACAAAAAAAAATATTTATGCTAAATGAAACTTTAACTGACAGTTTTTATCGTCACCAAATTACACACAAAAAAGTCTAAAATAAGTTATGTTTAGAAATTGAAAGATTAAATTTAGTAACTTAAAAGTATAAACATCAAATCAACTGAGAGAGAAAAAAAAAACGTATATATTCCAATAGATTAATGTTAGTCCATAGCTTTATTATTGTGAGAGACTTTGTCCAAACGAATTACATTGTTAATTAACACATTAATGACATTTAAGAATAATTATCTTTAATTTAACTTTTTTTATCAGGAATAGTAAATAAATAAATAGGAATCACTTCAGGATGGTTCAACCTTAATACACAAAACCAACTTTTAACGAATACTATCAAACTAACTAACAAAAGTCCAACCGTATTAAAAAAGCAAGAAAAACTTCAAGAAATCATCCTCATACACACCAAAAGTTTCAAACACCAATTAGAATAGGAAAACCAAGCAGAGCGGTATTTTACCGAAATTCAAGACTAAACTTTTACTTACATCAAAGCAAACACTTCTGACACACACGTCCGTCATACTCCTATTTAAACTAACATAAAAGATGATTTTTTGTTTATTGGTTAAGATGTAATTTTTTTCTACATTAGATACATACTTATTATTGAGCTCATAATTTAATTCATTTCCGAAAAATAAACTTTATAAAACATGTAAAGTTCATGAGTAGTGTAATACTATTTTGATTCTAGGAGTTAGATTCTATGTGTTCTTGTAAAAGGATTGGACCACCCCTAAAGTGGTCCCCATTTATTTTTATTTTTTTTATTGCTGATAAAAAAAAACTATTTTGATAAGCATACCATATAAAATTTAAATTAATTAAATATTGATTATATATATCTTAATTATTATTTATATTACTATTTTATGTGTACGGGTATATAATTATAATTTATTTTGTCATATTATATTGTCTTACTATTTTTCATGTTGGGTTAATCGAACGATTCTTTATCTCCAAAATCAAGAATGCCCAATTTTGATTTAATTTACATTAATTTAGTAAACCATTTATTCAATTTATGGTCGGTTGAAGATTTAAAAAAATATGTGATTCTTATTTTTAAGAAACCCTATAATGCTTTCAACGTATATAGTCATTGGAAGTTAGGGGTGAAAACATTTTGAAAAGTATTTGATAATGTTATAAAATAAATAAATTTCAGGAACACTTTTTTAACATACATTTTTCGATAACTATGTACTATTGAAAATTATAATTTTTCTAATATTTTCTAAATATTAACTAACATTGAAATATATAATAAAATTTTATTAAAAATATGTTACCAACCTGGCTATTACACTCGTCTAGTGATTAAATAAATTTTACATAAACTTTTAAGTTAAAGGAGCAACAATTTCTTTTTAATATATATAACTGTGCAAAATAACATGTTAAAACATATTTAATATATACTTCTATTTTATTTTATTTGTATTTTCCTTTTTCAATGAACACATTCAGTACAACAAATTATGCAATAGAAACTAATTTTAGAGACAAAAGATAATTAGTTGATATAGTGACTAAATTAGATCTTGTTGGTTTCTAAATTAATTTATATTATTGTTAAATGGTTTCTAAATTGATATTTAATTAGCTACCAGGTTTTTGCTACCAAATTTAGAATATTAATAATTGATAGTTAAAACATTAGTAGCTAATTAGATACCAATTTAGAAACTATTTAACAATAATAGAAACTAATTTATAAATAAAAAAATAGTTTCTAAAATGGTCTCTAATTTAGTTATTATAAAAAGTAATTATTTTTTGTCTCAAATTTAATCACTATAGCAACTAATTATTTTTTGTCTCTAAAATTAGTTTCTATTTTATGATTTTCTCGTAGTGTTACTACTAAAAAAAATACATTACATTGATTATTTCTTAGATTTTATATCGTATAAAACATCAATGTAGGTGCTACAGATGTATAAAGTCAATTTTTTTTTATAAATATATACAAAATTTACAACAATTATAAACATTATCGATGTAACATTCAATATAAAACAAACTATAATAGGTAGATGTTTGTTAGGTATCTATTCTATAACGAAGTGTTAATGTGCGTGAAGTTTGTTGGTATGTTTTTGTATTGTTTTACTTGACCTGACTAATTAGGGAATGGGAAAAATATGATTACAGGTGTGATCATATTCTCTATCATGCAAAATTTAGGAACTTATAAGCAAAAGTAGAATAGGAAACATAACAATAGTTTTATGATGCACGATTGTATAGTTGTTGCAATATGGTTGTGCGTGCATGTTGGGATTGTTGCAAGCAACATAGTTGGCATGGCTGCAAAGAAAGCTATGAAAGATACTTGCACAACTACATTGGTGTTACCATTTTGGTTCTTTGGAATGAAGCATCATTGAGTGGTTATATGCGAAGAGAAGTAACTATTAAGGAATACATGTACACTAGAATATATGTCTAGATAATCATGTTCAATCACAACTCTTGTTATGGAAGGGATATTGTGAATTAGTGAAGAAATTTTTCCCAATTTTCTAGAATTTTATGGATCAAATGGGTAAAATTTTTGTTGGCAGTTCATACAAATCCACTAATTAACTTGTGTGGGGTGAATGGTGTTGTTTTATGATAATTATTATTATATATTTTATTAATAATTACTGTCTTTTGAAAATTATATTTTTACAATAGAATTGATGTATTTCTAAAATATCACTTTGTTTATTTATTTTTTATTAATAAAAATAAATAAATATCTCCATCATTTAAAAAAAATACATATTAAATCGATGGAGAACCATAACCAATATAATATATCCTTGATTATTTTATTATATTAGTTATAGAAATCAACTTATATATAATATACATCGATGATGGTTTTATGTCTTTTTCCAACCTGTGATTATATACATACTTCATGTATCATACCAATTTTTCTCTCGATTTTTTTTCCACTCCAATTCAAAAAAGTTTATCAATACTCCATTTTTTTTTATTATTATTTTTTTTTATCGGCATCAGAACTCCATATACCATATGAGTTTTTCTATTGTGTGTCTCGACACATTTTAATAAATTTTAAGGACTATTTTACAGCTAACATATCTTCAATTTAGGACTATCTCTCATAAAAAAAATTAATCACACGATCCTATACATAATTACATCATAACTGTTTGGACTCACACTTTGTATAGTTCTAAAGTATTATACAACCTAGTTGTTGGTCAAACAACTCTAATATAATTTTTCAAATGGCTTTGTAACTCAAATCCTTTATGTGAGAGATAGTTGTAAAGTAAATATATATATATATATGAAAATTATAATTAATATTTTTTTAGTTATAGTTTATTCTCTCATCTAAAGAATATATTAAAACCTGAATTGGAAAACAATTCTTAATAATTATAAAAATATGTCATGAATATAAGTGAAGATACTTTAGTATTTGTCTTCAATTTATGTAAACAATTGAATAATTTTCTTATAACTTCGGACATTGTTCTTAAATGACGTGGTCGTGTTAGATACAGGTATCAGACACCGACACTCGTACGATACTCGTAAGACACATATCGATGAAGTGTTCAATTCAAAAAATATTTATTGAATTTCTGACAATTCTAGCACAGATTTAATATAATTTTAAAAAGGAGAAATACATTAATTTTTTAAAAACTCAAACTTATTGTATAAGATTTTATTATGATTATAAAAATAAGGAACAAATCATTTTGAACTAGCCATGAAAAATATTTTTCTGCTCCAGAAAAAATTGAAATATACTTAATACATATAAATCTTTATTGTCAATTTATATTATTCATAAGTATATAATATATAAATTTGTGTTCCCATATCCTACATTTAAGAGATTATACGTATCTTCGTGTTGATATCGTGTTAGTGTCGTGAGAATAATCTCTAAACTACCTAAAACATGAATTAAAGATGTTTAAATATTAGTGAAATTGTAGAATAGTTTTTATAATGAAAATATATACCGAAGTCAACAATTAAATTCAAATTTTAAAATTCATTTTAATTGTTATAAATCTTTGTAGTAAATAAATTTTTAAGTCATTTTAAAAGAAAAAGAAACATGCGACTACACGTTCTGAAAAATGAGTAAAATTATAAAGGCTATTTTTTTAATAATGACAGTTATAGAATGTGTGTGGCACTAGTACAAAATACTTCATCAACGACACCATTTTAAGACGGTTTAGAAACAACCATCGTAATAAGCGAGGCGGTGGCAGTTCTGTAATTTTTTGAATTTTTTTTTGCACTTTTAACGACGGTTCCTTCCTGAACCGTCGTTAAAAGTAGTTGTGCAAGGATACAACGACGGTTCAATCCAGAACCGTCGTTAAAAGTGGAGATACCACGACGGCCGTCGTTAAATGTCATTTTTAAAAATTTCAGCACAGGGTTTGCATTTTCACACTTGCGCTTTTCTTTCTCTTCTTTCTCACAGATTTCAGCAGCACACCACACAGGTTCACTCTTCTTCATTCTCACCCACACAGGCCAACCATTCGCCGCCCTTGCCACCAGTCACCGCGACCACCCCCCTGCACCACCGCAACCGCGCCCCTTCACCTTTGCACGCACGCCCGTGCGACCCTGCGCCGCCGCACGCCCTGCGCGCCCCTGTGTCGCCGCGCGCCCCTGCGTCGCCGTACTCCCCGCGCGCCCCTGCGCCGTCGCACACCTCCGCGTCGCGCGCCCCCGCGCAGGTCACCCCTACGTCGCGCGCCCCAGCGCCGCTGACCCCCGCCACCAGGTGCTGCACCAGCCAGTTAGCCGCCACTGGTCCCATATTGGTCCACCGCACCAGATTTTCCTTTTCTTCACCTACACTGTGCCGTACGCGCCAAAAAGGTCAGTTCTTTTTTATTTAATTAATTTTATAATAAATATTTATATTAATTAGTATTTAAATTTATTTAATTAAATTTATAATAACTGTTGGTATTTATATTAATAGTAGTTAGTATATATGTGTTGATTAGTGATTATTTACTATATTTTGAATGTGTTTGTTCTGAGTTAGGCATTGATTTTTTATATTGAATACACTGAGTGTGAGTCTGAGGGTGTCCGACCTTCGACAATCTGAATTTAGTTTTTAATGATTAGATATTGTTTTTATATATTGAACGAACTGATTCTGAGTCCAGAGGTGTCTGACCTTCGGCAGTTTTGATTTAGTTTTTAATGATTATATATTTTTTTGACATATTGAACGCACTGGTACTGAGTCCGGAGGTGTCCGACCTTCGGTAATTTTGATTTATTTTTTAATGATTACATATTGAATGCATTGGTTCTAAGTCCGTGGTTCTTAGTTTAGCAGTTCCATGGATCGGAGTTGGATTAATACACCACGAATAAGTGATGCTTACGAAAAAGGGGTGGAAGAATTCATACAGTTCGCAGAACATAATGCCGTTAGTTGTAATAATGGAGTAAGAATAAGGTGTCCTTGTGTCAATTGTTTGAATGGAAGGATATTGAGTGTTTCCGAAATTAGAGAACATCTTTTATGTGATGGATTTTTGAAAAGTTATACAACATGGACGTGGCATGGTGAATTGTTAGACTTGCCAAGTGTGTGCGGATCTTCGGAGGAAGTTCATTTCTCAATGGGTGATAGATTAGAAGATATGATTCGTGATGTGGGAGCAGAATCTTTTGCTAATGCAGTTTTCGAAAATATGTCTAATGATGCAGAGACTCCTTTGTATCCTGGTTCAACTAACTTCACACGATTATCAGCAGTGTTAAGGTTGATGAATTTGAAGGCAATGAATGGATGGACCGACAAAAGTTTTACAGAATTGCTTCAATTGCTTAAGGACATGCTTCCAGAAGGAAATACCCTGCCCAATCGAAATTATGAGGCAAAAAAAATACTTTGTCCAATGGGTATGGAGTATAGAAAAATACATTCATGTCCTAATGATTGTATTTTATACAGAAATGAATATGAAGATTTAAAAAGATGTCCCAGGTGTGGTTTGTCACGTTATAAGGTTAAAGTTGGTCAGAATGATGAAATTGATGAATTCACAAAGGAAGGTCCTCCTGCTAAGGTTGTTTGGTATCTTCCAATAATTCCAAGGCTTAAGCGTTTGTTTGCAAATGCAGATGACGCTAAAAACCTTAGGTGGCATGCAGATAATAGAAAATGTGATGGACTACTTCATCATCCTGCCGATTCTTTGCAGTGGAAGAATATTGATAAAGAATTTCCTGAATTTGGAAAAGAATCAAGAAACTTAAGACTTGGATTGGCAACTGATGGAATGAATCCCTTTGGAAATTTAAGTAGTAATCATAGTTCATGGCCAGTTTTGTTAGTGATTTACAACTTACCTCCTGCTTTGTGTATGAAGCGCAAATACATGATGTTATCTATGATGATCTCTGGTCCAAAACAACCTGGAAATGACATAGATGTTTATCTTAATCCACTGATTGAAGATTTGAAGTTATTGTGGAATGAAGGGGTTGATGTGTTTGACGCGTTTAATAATGAATCTTTCTGATTGCATGCGATGTTGTTTTGTACTATCAATGATATGGGAACTTGTCAGGTTATAGTGTGAAAGGCCATAGAGCATGTCCAATATGTCAAGACAAGACATCTTATGAGCAGTTGAAACACGGAAGAAAAACCGTGTATCTTGGGCATCGTAGATTTCTAAAGAAATATCATCCATATCGTAGATTGAAAAAAGCTTTTAACGGATACCAAGAACATGACATTTGTCCCATTCCCTTAAGTGGTGTTGAAATTTATGAAAAAATAAAAAAATGTTAATGTGACTTTTGGAAAAATGAAGAAGAAGCAAACTATGAGTGAAATATGGAAGAAGAGATCAATCTTTTTTTATCTTCCGTATTGGTGTAAGTTAGATGTCAGACACTGTCTAGATGTAATGCACGTAGAAAAGAATGTGTGTGACAGTCTAATCGGAACACTTCTGAACATTAAAGGTAAAACAAAGGATGGTGTGAATACACGTCTGGATTTGATTGAGATGAATATACGAGAGGAATTGGCACCGAGAGAAGTTGGTAAACGTACATACTTGCCTGCAGCGTGTTACACTTTGTCAAAGAAAGAGAAAACAAGTTTTTGTGAATGTCTTAAAGGTGTTAAGGTACCACAAGGCTACTCTTCAAATGTGAAGAGTCTTGTATCTATGAATGATTTGAAACTAATTGGCTTAAAGTCACATGATTGTCACGTTCTAATGCAACAATTACTACCGGTGGCTATTCGTGGAATCTTGCCAAAAAATGTTAGGCATACAATCACTCGACTATGTTCATTTTTCAATTCCATATGTAGTAAAGAGATTGATTCTCAGAAGTTGGATGAACTTGAAGAAGAAATAATTGTTATCTTGTGTCAACTCGAGATGTTTTTTCCTCCATCTTTTTTTGATATTATGGTACACTTGGTTGTTCATCTTGTAAGAGAAATCAGATTGTGTGGGCCAGTTTATATGCGATGGATGTATCCAGTTGAACGATACATGAAGATTTTGAAGGGATATGTGAAGAATCAATGTCGTCCAGAAGCTTCCATTATTGAAAGATACATTTCAGAAGAATCTATTGAGTTTTGTTCCGAGTACTTGTCAAAAGCCAAATGTATAGGAGTTCCTGAAAAAGGTTGGCACTCTCGTAGATTGATAAGTAAATCTTCAAAAGGTGTACATGTCATAAGCAAATCTAGAGAAGAGGTTCTGCAGGCACACTTGTATATCTTGAATAACACTGATGAGGTGTTACCATACTTAGACACACACAAAGACATTGTCAAATATGAAAATCCAAGACAATCTGAAAAATGGGTGTTAATTGAGCATAACAAAACTTTCATGTCATGGTTTAAGCAACAAATAATGAATGATCCATCAGCATTTGAAACATTAACATGGCTTGCAAACAGTCTCAAATTTGATGTTTTATGTTGTTCTGGCTATGAAGTAAATGGTTGTTTGTTTTACACAAAGTCTCGAGATGATAGGAGTACAGTGCAAAATAGCGGAGTCACCTTGGAGGCAGAGTCTATGCAGTTTTCAACTGCAAAGGATCAAAATCCTGTTGTGGGATCAATGCCTTATTATGGTGTCATAGTAAAGATTTGGGAAGTTAATTATACCAATTTTACTGTACCTGTTTTCAAATGCAAGTGGGTTGACAATAAGACTGGTGTCAAAGTTGATGAATCAGGAATGACTTTGGTTGACTTTCGAAAGATAGGTTATCATGACGAACCATTTATAATGGCACATCAAGCTTCCCAAGTTTTCTATATCCAAGATCCTACGTCTGACCACTGGTCTGTTGTGCTACATGGAAAAAAACAACATAATGACCCAGAAGATATAAACAATGACATTTGTGAGATTGAATCACTTACAAGAACAACCATCAATAAAGAGTACGAGGATGTTGCTGATGTTGTACATGCAACTCGAAATGATCATGATGAAGGAATATATATTTGTATGTACATGTGATTCATGTTTAGTTTTACAATATATTTCATTTTAATTATATTTCATATTCTTGATGCTTATCATATTTTTTTTATAACAGGAACATGGCAGATGATAAAGTTTCCCATTCAAAAACTGGTAGAGGACCTACAAGATTAAAGAATATGTTTAAGAGGATAAATAAAGATGACAAGATACCTTTGTCTATTGATATCCACACTGGTGTGCCCACTAGGCAACATGCAAAGAAATATAGGAGTTATCTCGGAGTACTATCTCGTGAAAGGATCTCTATCTTAACTCAGTCCTGGGATCACGTGACTGACCACGAGAAAAACATGATTTGGCAAGATATTCTGGTATGTAACTGTTTTTAATTTGCTCAATCTAAAGTTCTTTTATACTTTGTTTTTGTTTATGAACTAATTCTTTCAAACAATGTAGACGCATTACAACATCCCGAATGTGGAAACCTTGAAAGCGAAGGTTCTTTCAGATGTGGGTGTCAAATTTCGTCAGTTCAAATCAAAATTGACAACAGATTATATATATGGGAAAAGGAAAGAAGAAAATCCTTGTGCAAAATATGCATCCATTGATGAAGAAACTTGGCAGCAATTTGTCAATATTCGACAAACTGAAAAATGGCAGGTTAGTATCACTTTTATATTTGAATATAGTTTATATTAACGTATTACTAAATTTTGAGTGTTATGATAGGAGGTTCGGAACAAAGCAAAAGTCAATCAGGCACATAATGATACCCCACACTTATTGTCTCGTGGTGGTTATAAGTTGCTAGAGCAGAAGATGCTTGAAGAAAAGATTAAAGCACGTTCTACTTCCATTGAGGAAATGAATAGTGTAGATTCTTTGAGACCTCCATCCCCACCACTCCGACATGAGATGTGGAAGGGTGCCCGTATAAACCCATTAGGGACATGGAGTTCTAAGTCTACAGAACAAACAGTTGAACGCATTGTAAGTTTGACAATTTCTTTTCAATGTGTTATTTTAAATTCTATGTGTTATTTTAAATTCAATGTGTTGAAGTTTGTCAATTTCTTTTCATTTGTTTTAGGATTCTCTTAATGAGCAATCAACACAAGGGACTCTTAAACCATGTGGTCGCAATGATATTCTTAATGTTGCTCTCGAACGACCTGAACACCCTGGACGTGTTCGTGTAGCTGGATATGGGGTTGGGATTCGGTCATACTTTGGACCTCCATCACACAGCAAGGAACAATTGTCCAATGAACCTAGCCAAGAGTATTTACTACAACTACGTGAGCAGTTAAAGGCTGAGGTAACTCAAGAGCTTAAAGAAAGCTTCATGGAGGAGTTTAGTGCGCGAATGGAAATGGAGTTCAAAAGGCGGTGGGAGGGTTTAGGACACTCACAGCAACCACCTACTATGGTAGAAGATGAACCACCTCCGCCTCCTATTAAGAAAGTCAGCACTAAAGGGAGTTGTTCGGCAGTTGATCTATCAGGGGATGACTTTGGCTTAACTAGCCAATGCGAATTATATGTTGAATGTAATTCTTTGACCCGACTCATTGCCTTGGGTAAGTGTTATGAAGGGGTCACAATGTTACACAATGTGCCTCTTCCTTCTAATTTCATGAAGGTCACGGTGGAGAAGGTCCTTTATGGTGATCTTGCAGTTCCTGTGCCGACATCAGAGGTCACAATTGTAGCAGAGGCAATACATACTTTCGTTGCCTGGCCTAGACATCTCGTCAGACCTATAGACTCTATGGTATATCTTTGCACTAATACTAATAGAATTATATATCAGATATATTACATTCTAACTAATTTAAGTATTTGTTTGTTTTGATGAGTAGCTGGAACCTAAGACAAATCTGCCTCTGGGAAAGAAGAAAATAGTTTCCATTGATGATCCTCTGGGGCCATTGGTGGAAATTGCTACAGCTTTAGATACAACCGTCTTAGAGGTTCCATGGGATGCCAATGTGTTTGGAAGGCATAGTAATCTACCTTTGTACGTTCACATGTCTGATTTGTTGGACCTTGCATCCGGAGATCAAGAGATTAACATAACAATTCTGCAATTATGGATGATGTAAGTTCAAATTTTAAAATCTTTATACTTTTGATTTATTAAATATATTAGTACTAACTTATTGAAATTTAGGTATCTTTCTGGATTATGCTTTGATGAGGGGAAACACAATATATATGGGTTTTTAGACCCTCAAATCACTCAATCAATTGGAAACAAGAAGTCAGAAACACAAACATACATCACCACTGCCTTAAAGAATGGTGGAACAGGCAATCTGGAAATTATGAGTGCGGTTATTATGTTATGCAGTGGATGTTGACTATTTTGCAAGCTGGAATTAACAAAGGTTGGGATCAGGTATAATACCTCAATACAATAAACACTTTAAAATTTGGGGTTTATTATTCATGCACTAATTCAAAAAATTTCAAATGTCACAGTTCTTCAACGACCAACACCCGCTAGATTCGGAAGCATTGGAGTATGTGAGAACAACATGGTCAAAGTATTTTGTCGCCATGTATAACACCCTAGGATAGATAAATCATTAGAATGACAAACTTTTTCATATATTAGCTGAACTTTTTTGTATAATACTATAATTTGTTGTATGTAATTTATATATTTAAATTATGATTTTAAATGTTTTGATTTTCTGGGATTGAAAATTTTATGCAGGTTTGAGATTTTTTTAAAAAACAAATTTTTTTTTTCAATTCCTGCATACAACGACGGTTCCCCTAGAACCGTCTTTAAAGAACATACTTACAACGACGGTTCCCCTGGAACCGTCTTTAAAAGTCCCTCAAATTATTTTTTTAAAAAATTCTGAAACTACTTTTAACGACAGTTGCAGCAATAACTACGGTTATGAAACCGTCGTGAAAAACTCCCACTTTTAACGACGCCCACAATAACTACGGTTATGAAACCGTCTTTAAATGTTAATTTTAACCGTCGTTAAAATACCTTTTTGTACTAGTGTGGACATAAAGTATCCTTTCAAATTCACAAGTGTCTATGTTTTATGTTTATCCATATTTTGTTAATCCAAAATGATCCCTTCACTCTGTATTTTCTTCTTACACTTTTGTATTAATTATGAAAAACTATTTTTAATTCCTTCAAAAAAATTTAAATAATCCTAAATAAATTATAACTTCATATTTGTAAATAATTTTTATATCTTTTTTAATTAAAATATTTTTTTTCATTTTTATTCCGTCATTATATTTTTAAGAAAATAGTTTCACCACTTAACCATGTATTAAAGAGTTAATAAGAATAAGATTTTTTGTATTTGACATTGAAGATAATTTTTTTTTAAGTTTTTGTATTTCATTAATTTTTTATTTTTTATTTATAATTTATAATTTTTTAAAAAAAAATCAACAAACAAGAACACAACCACCACTAATAAAAACATTATAAAATTTATTGAAAAAAAAACAACATACTTAAAAAATATTATTAGAATTAAATATATATATATATATATATATATAAAGATGTAGACAAAAGTAGGAAGGAGAATTTTACTCTCTTAATTAATTTACTTCACTCTTCATCAATTTTATCTTCTTTCTACCTATAAATTCTCGTTCTTAGCTTTTTTGAGTTATTATGGATATCTGTTATATATAATAAAAATACTGTCAGTTGATTACGCTATTATAGTATTATTACTTCTGTCAACAAAATTTATCAGGCTTTTGTTGTTTTTATCAAGTGGATGGGTCATTAGTTATTGTCGTACTATACTAATTATAAATTTTGATATAATAATCGCAAGATAAAACTTTTGTCCTAGATCATTATACTAAACTCAACTGTTAAATTGTATTTTACATAATGTAAATTATAATCCTAACGAAATTTCAAGTTTAAAAAAAATAATATTATTAAATATTATTAATATTATAAAATATTATTAATATTATTAATATTATTAAATACTATTAATATTATTAAATATTATTAATATTATTAAATATTATTAATATTATTAAATATTATTAATATTATTAAATATTATTAATATTATTAAATATTATTAATATTATTAAATATTATTAATATTATTAAATATTATTAATATTATTAAATATTATTAATATTATTAAATATTATTAATATTATTAAATATTATTAAATATTATGAATATTATTAAATATTATTAAATTTTATGAATATTATTAAATATTATTAATATTATTAAATATTATTAATATTATTAAATATTATTAATATTATTAAATATTATTAATATTATTAAAATTATTAAATATTATTAAAATTATTAAATATTATTAAAATTATTAAATATTATGAATATTATTAAATATTATTAATATTATTAAATATTATTAGTATTATAAATATTATTAATATTATTACATATTATTCACATTATTAAATATTATTCATATTATTAAATATTATTCATATTATTAAATATTTATTAATATTATTAATACTATTATTATTAATATTATTCATATTATTAATATAATACTAATTATATTACGTAAATTATTATATTAATACTATTAATTTTATAATATTAATAATATGTATAAATTAGTTATGATTATTATATTTATGAATATTAATTATGATTTTATAATTTTTTATATTATATTAATATTTTTAATATTATGTATATAATTATTATGATAATAGTTGGTAGGTAAAAGAGATTCGTGGATGATAGTTCGTAGGTAATAGAGATTTGTGGTAATAGTTGGTAGGTAATAGAGATCCGTAGGTAAAAGTTGGTATGTAATAAGATTCGTAGGTAATAGTTGGTAGGTAATGCTGAATTTACCTACAAACTTAGATCCGTGGGCAAAATTACGTAGATAATACTGTTTTTTTTTTGTAGTGTTTGTAGTTGTTATTTTTTTCATTCTAAATATAAATATTTACTTGATTTGAAAAAAAAAATTCTAATAAAAGAGTTTGATGTTGATAACATAAATTTTAAAATAATAATATTTTTTTATTAATACAGAAAAATGTAGGTGGAGAAAAATGGAAAAAAAATGTCACTTTCTATTTTTTTTTAGTTTAAGTCATTATTAACTTATATTCGGCATTTTCAACTCTTAATTCATATAGTTAGAGAATAAATTTTCATTTCAGGTGATTTTAGAATAATTAGCATGCATCATATCTTATTATTTACTCATTTTCTCTTTTAGAATTGATTTAATTTTTTTAATTGATTTACTGAAAATAATATATATATATATATATATATTTATATATATTTAGTTTCTACAATTTTTTGTTTAAGATAAATCAAACTATTTTTATTATTATTATTATCATTAGTGAAAATAAAGGCGTTCTTACATCTATGTATTTCCATTTTTTATTTTTATTATTATTATATGTGTATTTATATTTTCGTATCTTTTAAATATCAAATTCACATTTTCTCTCACTCTCTTATAAAGATGAGATGTTTTTTTTAGTATATTGTTCAAAAGAAATAAAATTGTTGTTAATAAAGATCTTCATTATTTAAATTATAACAATAATAAAATTGTATAAAACATATCATTCATAATTTTTTTTAATTTTAAAAAATTATAAATTTTATTTATTATTTTCTTATTGGTGTAAGAGTCACATATATTCAGAAACATAAAAGCTAATAATATATATATATATATATATATATATTTATTTATATACTTTTGTTTTGCAGGATACATAATAGGAATTGCAATGCGGGGTGAGCCATGCAGGCCGGTCCACAACCTACTAGCAAAAAAACACCGGGCGAACTCGGTAATTCGACCCGCTTAAGTCCGCCCCACATAAACAGTAGCCCCCGTCGCAAGCAACCAACAGGGCGAACTGGCCCGCTGACCCGCACAAAAATAAATAAATAAAGGCAAAGTTGTGTACTTATGTCAAGCACATATGTTTGAATACATTCAAAGTATAGAAAGAGAAACAGACTAATAATGTTTTTTCTTACCTAGTTGAACCATCATTTTTTTCTCTCATTTTTATGGGAATAGGATTATATTTTATTAGGTATGATGAACATTTATTTTGTACCATGACCATATTGGATGAACCATTAATTTTAATTTTAACAATTGAAAAAAAAAACATGACCTCATTGCTTATTAAAACAGAATCTGATTGGAATAAACCCTTATGATCTAGTACGAATGGTTGACAATAAATTTATTTTGTAATACTTATGTCAAACATTAATGTTTGAATACATTCAAAATATATAAAAGAAAAAAGACAACATTTTCACAACATCAAATTATGGATAATATCATGTTTTTTTTAATCTTTTGTAAAAAAATATTTAATAAATATTTGGATGCGTAAAAATGTGAGTATGAATATTTTCATTATTAAATTGGAATGAAAATGATAAACAAATTTATACAAGTGTCATTGCTGCCGAAATACCTCTTTGAACTCTTATCTCATATATGAAGTATATTAGTTCAGAATCGCCTTTTCTAAAAAGTTTTGGAGAAATTTTTGTCTGCCATGATTGACTTTCAGTTGTGCTAACATAGTAGTGGCTTTTCCTCATTTTTGAACTAAGAAGAAAACCTCCCTCCCTTATAAATATCATATATGTTATAATAGTGTATGTTGTTCCACCCATATAATATATTATCAGTGTTCATGTAGTATACCTTACTAACCTTAGACTTTTCTTCCCCAATGTTAAAATTTAAAATGGTTGAGCTTCGTCTAGAATTTAAAAGCACTACTCAAATTTTCTTCTTTTAAGAACTGTGGGAACTGTCCCATACATGCCTTGTGACAAAATCTTCTGAAGTGATACATCTCCACGGAAGTTTATCAAAAGACAACTACAAAAAGCAGCCCAATTGGTTGGAACTTGAGGCACCAATTAAGATATGTGGTATCTATTTGCCAATCCATTTTGTTTCCTTTTAATTTAATATGCTCTTTATTTTCTTACTCGATTTTAGTATATGGTCATCAATTTTTGTGCGAAAGAAATGGTGACATTGATGTTAGATTTTATAATCTCATGCATAGTATTCAAATTTGTCACTAGTTCAGTTGTATAAGTTTAGAACCATGTGGTTTTGGAAGAACTATTGACCTCAAAATTTTGGTTTCGTACTAAATAATAGGGAAATGGTTTATAATACAATTTGGGATAACAAAAAGTTGTCCCCTTGATTTTGAGGCATATTGTTCATGGAAAGATAATGCATATGGGCATAGTAAAGCAGAAAAATAGAAGAGGAAAACTGTAGGTATGATATGAATTTGATGTGACAGAAAAAGATAAATTGAAAAAAATAACGAGTGTCATATCTAGGATGGGTTTTAAGATGGGTGGGGAGAGTGGGTTTTTGGTGTCTTTTTTAACAGCACGTGAATAAACTTTGTGATTGATGAGAGTGAAAGGCACCAAAAACCCATCCACCAAGAACATGTATTGGAATGAAGATGAAACACAAATATATACTGTATGGGTACTTTCTTTCTCCAAATTACAAACTGATTATGTAGAGATCCACTAATCATGGGATTCTATCATTATTAAATTAATTGCATATAATTGCGTACAATATCGTACAAATTGTATATAATTTGATAATTATTATTTCTTTAATAAAACACTTTTTCATTTCTTTGCTATGTTTTTTCAAAATTTATGCAATTATAATCTATTTATATATTTATTATTGAATATAATAAAAAATATTATTTTTACATCAAATTATTGATAATATCATATTTTTTTAATTTTTATCTTTGGTAAAAAAAATATTTAATAAATGTTTAGATGCGTACAAATGTGAGTATGAATATTTTCATTATTGTATTGGAATGAAGATGAGATACAAATATATACAAGTTCTTTACTATTTCTAATTAATAAATTATTTTCTTTTTCGATGTGCAGCTTCAGCTTATTCTGTCTGTACAATATAATTAATAATTTATATTTAGTGATGAAGGTAATTATAAAAAACAATATATCAAGAAATCACGAAATGTAACTTAACCTTGAATTTTGTGATTGTCCTGGATTCTGGTGGTTGCAATGTTGCTCCCACTCGGAAAGTAAATCTCTTCCTGACGAGAGCAAATGGAGTATAAGTCTTCCTTAGTAGTGACTTTTCCTCCTTTTTGGAACAAGGTAAACCTCCTCATAAATAAAATCTTATATGTTATAATAAATAGAATCTAGGGTTTCACCCTGTGAAATGGGTGAAACCCGTGTACAAATATATCACTATAGTGTCTGTTGTCACTAACCAAGTGACCACCGACAGATCAGGCGGCAGAGAAGTCAGGGGACAGATCACCCAGAACGGTGATCGGTGGTTAGCAACCAAGTGGCCACCAACAGACCAGTTTCCTCGATGAACGCCTGGGGGCAGAACGCGAGAAGCAATAGAGAACTGATCAATCATCGGGTGCATGGTCATCGGGCTCTCGTGCTACACGCAGTTAACCTGGGACTGAGGTTCCCAGCGAGAGCGTTACGCATAGACCTCGCATGAGCACACCTCAGGGAATCGTGCACGAGAGTGGCCTGAGGGAACTAGTAAACCAGTCAATGATTGGTGATTCCTTCAACCCATTACGTGCGCGGTACCGTGAAGGGTAAGCCGTTACGCAGAGGGCGACGCTTGGTGAGTGTGCCTAGACCAGCCACACCCGGCATTCTCCTGAGAGTATGCGATTTACCCAGGTGGAAGAAATATCCTAAGTTACTCCGCAAGGGAATAACTTAGGCGCACAAAGAGAAGCGCTAGAGCCCTTCAAGTAGTGACACGTGAATGGTTAGATGTGAGTTGCATACCTCCACGTGTCACCATCTGAGAGGGGCGTGGCCCAGATAAAGGTGTACTCCGTACCACTAAAGGTACAGACAAGCGCAGTCAAGCGCAGAGACGCGCGGACACTCACACTCTATTGATTCTGGAGGTACGTTGTCGCAGAAAAGCATAACAGGGTTCTGACACATGCCAGAAAGCATAACAGAATTCTGTTAGGCCCAGATGCAGGCGGTGCGATAAAACAGAATCAGGGTGAGAGTGAAGAGAGAGAGGAAGAGTTTTCACACACACTACTAGTTTTTCTCATTTGGTGGTTTTGTGATCTAACTTGATCGTCGGAGTGCAAACGGCCGCTAGAGGCGCCGTCTGTGTGTTTTGCAAGTCGCGTTTGGAGATCCTAGAGAAGGTTCTGAGGGTGATTTTGCAGATAACTCAGTCGCATAGACGGGGCAGAGAGTGCTACAAAGCGATTCCTCCACGTTTCAGTTGTTGACAGGATCATTTGGCGCCCACTGTGGGGCCCGAGTGAATCGTGGTCCCATATACACCGCAGTTTTTGAAGCTTACCAAGGTTTTTCCAAGTTCTTTGCTAGGGAAAGATGCCAAGAAACAGACAGCCATCACCTGCACCATCTGCTGACGAAGGAGCTGTGACAATGGCGCAGGTCCTGGAGATGGTGCGCACGCTGCAGGACAACGCCGCAGCGTCGAGAGTTGAACAAGAGAGGATGCAAGCGGAGTTGGCTGCGTCGCAGAGTAGGAACGACGAGCTGAATCGCGTCAATGAAGAATTGAGGAGGACGTTGCAGGCACAGAGGGAACACGCGGTTGACGAAAGGGTGTCGAGGCAACCGTCGCCTCCAAGAGCGTTCCCCATGCCATTCTCCCCTGAAGTCATGGGAACCATGGTGCCTCCCAACCTGGTGGGGGTGAAAGCGTCGTTCACAGGGGTAGAAGATCCGGAGGCGCATCTGACAGCGTTCCACACCCAGATGATGTTGTCTAGGGGCTTAGACGCTGTGTACTGCAAAATGTTCATGAGCACACTAAGCGGAATCGCCATGGAGTGGTTCGTGAGTTTACCAGAAGGACATATCACATCTTTCCCTCAGTTTTCAAAGCTTTTCACTGAGCAGTACATCGTCAACAAAGCACCCGCAGTGGTGTCATACGATTTGTTCGATGTACGACAGTACCAAGGCGAGTCGCTGAAGGACTACCTCAACCGCTTTGGAGCACAAGTGGTTAGACTGCCCAGCAAGGATGAGGATATGCTGGTGCACGCGTTTAAGAAGGGAGTGCTGCCTGGTCCCTTCAATGAGTCCCTCATCAGGAGCCACCCCAGCACCTTTGCAGAGATCCGACGACGCGCGGTGACACACATAGTGGCAGAAACAGAGGTTTCTGAGAAAAGAGTGAGTGTTGCACCACCAAGACCGCGTGGAGGGCAAGGGAAACCACAACAGCAAGCAAGGGTGCATGAGGCCAAGGAGGGGAAAAAGGTGCAGGAAAAATCTCGTCCCTACGCACCAGGCAAGGACCAGGGCAGAGGGCGTGCAAGGGAGAACAATGCACCCCCAAGATACAATTTCATGGTGGGATTGGCGGATCTCATCGCCCTTCCTGCTGTAGCAGCAAGACTACGCGTACCGGAGAATACAGATAAGGTACTTAGTAGAAAGAAGAATGAGTGGTGTGAGTTTCACCAGGCCTTTGGCCACACACTCCACTCCTGTTTGGCGTTGGGACACCAACTGGCAGAGTTGGTGAAGTCTGGATTCCTGGCAGATTACCTGCGTGAGCCGCAGGGTGATCGCGCGTCGGGATCCCAGGCTGGAGAACAGCAGCATGAAGTCCCTATGCACGGGGAAGTGCAAACAATCGCGGGAGGCTTCTCTGGTGGGGGATGCACCGCGTCACAGAGAAGGAGATACGCTCGGTCGGTTATGGCGGTAGACTCGGTAAATGAGAGCCATTACCCTGAAGTAGATATTGTCTTCAGGAAAGCTGACCTACGGGACGTTGTCCCGCACGACAACGACCATGTGGTCATTTCCCTCATCACGGCAGGAAGACGAGTGCACCGAGTGCTCGTAGATCAAGGAAGCTCGGCAGACGTCATGTTCTGGCCGACGTTTAACAAGTTGCAGTTGTCCCCTGATCAACTAAGGCCGTATACCGGGTGTCTCTACGGCTTTGCAGGGGATCAGGTAGAGGTGCGGGGGTACATTGAGCTGAGGACAACATTCACTGATGGAACGACAGCCCGCACCGAAAGGATAAAGTACTTGGTGGTGAACGCCCCTTCTACGTACAACATTTTGTTGGGGAGGCCAACCCTCAATAGGTTGGGCGCAATACCATCAACGAGGCACATGAAGCTGAAGCTGTCGTCGATGGAGGGGACCGTAATAACCATCAAGTCGGATCAAGCTGAGGCTAGACGCTGTTACGAGAACAGCCTCAAGCAAAAGAGAAGCGTATGTCACGTAACCACGACACCACCACCAGGTGTGCGCGAAGAGCGATCGGTGGTTAGGGAGACACAGGGCGCTCAGAGGATGGACAACGCTACGGTGGGGGGCTCCCAGGTAGCTCAGGTTGAAGAAGAAGAGGAAGGCGCGATCGCTCCTCGCGAGTCAGGTATCGCGAGGGCGGTCATCGTCAATGAGAAAAGGCCCCACCCAGCTGAAGGATGGGTCGAAGTGGACATCAGGGGGAAAAAGTTCAGATTGGGGGGATCCCTCGTTGAAGAAGAGCGAAAGCTGATCGTTGGTGTTATCGAGAGGCACATGGGTGCCTTTGCATGGTCAGCGTCCGACATGCCAGGAATCGACCCCGATTTCCTTTGCCATCGTCTGTCGATGGATCCTAAGGTTCGACCTGTGCGACAAAGGCGAAGGAAATTCAACGAGAAAAAGAGGAAGGTGATCCACGACGAAGCGCAGAAGCTCCTTGCTGCAGGGCACATCAGAGAGATCTAGTACCCCGAGTGGCTAGCGAACGTGGTACTGGTTCAGAAGGCAAGCGGCAAGTGGAGAATGTGCGTGGACTTCACTGATCTCAACAAGGCATGCCCCAAAGATTCCTACCCCTTACCCAGTATAGACGCCCTAGTTGATAGCGCATCAGGGGGGAAGCTACTCAGCTTCTTGGATGCTTTCTCAGGGTATAACCAGATCAGGATGCACCCCATGGATGAGTGCAAGACCGCGTTCATGACGGAACGGTCTTGCTATTGCTACAGGGTCATGCCATTCGGATTAAAGAACGCGGGGGCTACCTACCAGCGACTCATGGATAGGGTGCTCTCGTCCATGCTGAGAAGGAACGTACAAGCATATGTAGATGACATGGTGGTCACGTCCCAAGAGAAGAAGCATCATGCAGTTGATCTGGAGGAACTATTCACCACCATCGCCAAGTACAGGCTGAAGCTCAACCCTGAGAAGTGTATTTTTGGCGTGGAGGCTGGGAAGTTCTTGGGTTTCCTCTTAACAGAGCGGGGAATCGAAGCTAACCCAGAGAAGTGCGCAGCAATCGTGGCAATGAGGAGCCCGACGACGGTGAAGGAGGTGCAACAGCTCACCGGTCGCTTGGCAGCCTTATCCCGGTTTATGTCCGTTGGAGGGGAGAAAGGTCATCCGTACTTACAGTGTCTTAAATGCAACAGCAGATTTCTTTGGACACAGGAGTGCAAGGAGGCCTTCATCAAACTGAAGGAGTATCTGGCGAGCCCACCAGTCTTGTGTAAACCTCAGGTGGGCATCCCTCTTCGTCTATATTTCGTTGTGACGGAGAGAGCAGTCAGCTTAGTCCTAGTGCAAGAGCAAGACCAGGCCCAGAGGCCTGTGTACTTCGTGCGTAAGGTGCTGCAAGGCCCTGAAACAAGATACCAGGCCCTCAAGAAGGCTGCCCTGGCGGTGGTATTTTCAGCAAGGAGACTCAGGCATTACTTCCACAGCTTCACAGTGGTGGTAATGACAGATCTGCCCATCCAAAACGTGCTGAAGAAACCTGACGTAGCAGGAAGGATGGTCAAGTGGGCGGTGGAATT
Source organism: Phaseolus vulgaris (assembly GCF_000499845.2). NCBI lineage: Eukaryota > Viridiplantae > Streptophyta > Magnoliopsida > Fabales > Fabaceae > Phaseolus > Phaseolus vulgaris. The sequence continues at coordinate 13,793,263 of NC_023751.2, read as the reverse complement.
GTCAGAATTTGACATTCAGTACGAGCCCCGAGGACCGATCAAGGGGCAAGTGTTCGCGAACTTTGTAGTCGAGCTGTCGTCGATCCCGACACCTACAGAAGGTTTAGATTTCCGATGGGTATTATCGGTGGATGGCTCCTCTAATCAGCAGGGGAGCGGCACTAGAGTCATTTTGGAAGGCCCAAACGGGGTACTGATCGAGCAGTCCCTCCGCTTTGCCTTCAAGGCTAGCAACAATCAGGCGGAGTATGAAGCCCTGATCGCAGGAATGTTGCTAGCGATAGAAATGGGAGCAAGAAACCTGCTGGCCAAAAGCGACTCCTTGTTAGTCACCGGGCAGGTTACAGGGGAGTTCCAGGCAAAGGATCCCCAGATGGCAGCCTACCTGGAGTATGTACAGCTCCTGAAGACGTCCTTCACCGAGTTTGAATTGGTGCACGTGCCAAGAGAGCAAAATGCCAGAGCAGACCTGCTTGCCAAGCTGGCCAGCTCAGGCAAAGGGGGGAAGCAGAGGACCGTCATTCAGGAGACCTTGAAGGTACCGCGTGCGTTCGTGTCAGACAACCAGGTACTTCATGTGTACAAATCAATGGAGCGCCTAACGATCGGTCATCGGTCGTTGACTCAAGAAACGTTGAAAGCACCGAGGGTGAGAGCGCGACCGTCGAAGATCGATGAGTCGATGGAGGTCCGCGCGGTGAAGGAACCCGACGCCTGGATAACGCCATACCAATTATACTTAGAAGATGGTGTACTCCCACTTGACGTGGCGGAGGCAAAAAGGATAAAGAGGAGCTCAAGTAAGTATACTCTAATTGATGGAAACCTCTTTAGATTTGGATTTTCTCACCCTGTGCAGATCTGCGTGCACGGCGAGCAATGCACCAGACTTATGTCTGAGCTGCACGAGGGGGTGTGCGGAAGCCACGTAGGTGGTCGCGCTTTGGCAGGATACTCCGCGCGGGGTACTACTGGCCAAAGCTGAAGGAAGACTGCGTGAGGTTTGCTCAGCTTGCAAACAGTATCAACTTCGCGCGGACTGGCACAAGGCACCTCCTGAGGAGTTGAGGTCCATCCATAGCCCGTGGCCATTGGGGGATCGACATCCTAGGACCTTTTCCCCTGGCGATAAGGCAGATGAAGTTTCTCATCGTGGCCATCGAGTACTTCACCAAGTGGGTGGAGGCAGAACCAGTCGCACACATCACCGCACAGAAAGTCGAGCACTTCGTCTGGAAGAACATCGTCTGTCGTTTCGGAATACCCAAGAGGTTGGTCTCCGACAATGGCACCTAGTTCACGAGTCATCAGCTGAGGAAGATGTGTGAGGAGTTAAAGATACAGCAGGTTTTCGCTTCAGTGGAACACCCGCAAACCAATGGGCAAGTGGAGTCGGCCAACCGAGTACTGCTCAGGGGGCTGAAGCGAAGACTAGACAAGGCTAAAGGAGGCTGGGCGGAGGAGATCCCCAGAATCGTATGGTCTTATCATACCACCCCACAGTCCAGCACCCATGAGACACCCTTCAGCCTTGTCTACGGGACCGATGCCATGATCCCCGTGGAGATACAGGAGATCTCCCCCAGATTCTTGAACTTCATTGCTGAAGAGTCCAATGAAGAGCGAAAGGTGAATCTCGACCTACTGGACGAAGTGCGAGAAGAAGCCAGAGTCAGTGCTGAAGCCGTAAAGAGAAGAGTAGAACGGAGGCACAACTCTAAGGTGAGGCCCAGGCGCTTCCAGGAAGGTGATTTGGTGGTGAGAAAGGCTCATCAGAATGAGATGGAGAACAAGTTGTCTCCAAAGTGGACAGGCCCGTACAGAGTGGTTGAGACGTTGGAGAACGGAGCTTATCGGCTAGAAACTCTGGAGGGAGGAGCAATCCCCAGAACGTGGAACGCCACCCACTTAAAATTTTACTTCAGTTAAGTTGTAAAGTAGTTGCGTTCTCGCGCTAAAGATACATGCTTTGTATATAGTGTGAACAGTTGAACAGACAAGGGGGCACTCTTTTCCCTAAGGAGGGTTTTTGACGAGGCCACCCAATGAAAAAATTTCCAGCATATCAAGTGTGCGCAAGTATTAAAGTTAAAATCCTCCTTGCCCCAGGCGCAAGTGCAGGTGATCGGTTAGGCCTTACTCGCCCTAGGCGCAAGTACTGGCACTGATCTAGGTCTTCCTCACCCAGGTGTGAGTGCAGGCGACTAGGGTTTGAAAAGCCAGAGGTGCTAGTAAGACCAAGAGAGGGAAAGGAAAGATTTTGACAAATGTCCTTACTCACTTGGCATACACCAATATTGGCCCAGTAAGGCTCTTAGTTCGAAACCCTTCTCACCCCACGAGTGAGGCAGAGAATGAACGACCCAATCCGCTGAAGGGTGATGACCTTGGGGAAGGTAAGAGGGGTTAGCGAGAAACACTTTTCTTTCCCCAAAACGAGGCATCACCTCGAGCGATCGATGTCAAAGTCCTCTATGCACTTAGCGCTAGAGCGACAGAGAAGCTAAGTGAAAATCGAAGAACGATCACTGACGAGTCGTCAGTGATTGGTTAGCGGTACAAAGCAGCGCACAAGGGCTGTTAAAGACAAGGCTAAGGAAGTCGTTAGTCGCGATCAAAGTAGAGGCCAAGATCGAAGAGTACAAGATCGCGCTAAACCTAAGCTAGCTAACAGTTAGTCGTGTGCATAAGGAAAGGCGAAGCTCAAGAAAAATACAAGAGAAGAAGCTTATAAGCTGAAACGAGTATGTATTCACACCAAGTCTTATACAAATTCCAAGTACTAAAAAGTTGTGCAGAAGTATAAATTTACAAAAAAAAGAAGAGATCAAGGAGGAGGGGTGAGCTTTCCGTCTACCACTTCGTGATAAATGCTAAATTGCGAGAGGTCCAAGTCTGGGAAAACGCATCGGATTTGCTCGAGTGCCAGCTCGAATCCGTCAGTAAGGGCGTCAGCACCCACGTTCATCAGATCGGCTTTCTCCGCCTCCAGTTTTTGCCTTGAGGCCTCCGCAGCATTCTTCTCGGTGGTAAGGGCAGCAAGGGAAGAGGCAGCTTCTTCCAATTGGACCTTGGCTTCAGATAGTTTGCTCACCACCTCCTCAAGTTTCTTCTCTCCAGCAGCGGCCGCTTCCTTGGTGGACTCGAGCTCCCCCACTAATTGAGAGTTCAGTTGGCGTGGGGAGGAGGTCTCGGCCCGCAACTGCACCACCTCGCAGTCCAGAGAGTTGACGGTTTGCCCCATCAAGATCTCAGTCTTGATGGTCTCTTGGACCTGCGCTAGGTACTCCCTCCTAGCTCTTTCCACCATGCCCTGCATCAGATCTACGGACCCTTGGGCAGCTTCGAAGTCACTTCGCAGTGACTCCTTGTCATGCTCAAGCTCCTTTACCCTCTTCTTCAGGGCTATTTGCTTGCGGTGCTAGGTGGAAAACTCCAAAGAGAGCACCATCTGCCTAGCCAGGTGCATGTCCACCTCATCACCGTTCCATTCGACGAGCTCTCGGTTGCTGATGAGTTGTCGAACCAAGGTGATGATCCGGCTGAAGTTCTCGTGGCTTGCCCCCGAGACGCTTGGTCGCGAGCTGGACCCACCACATTCAGCAGTAGCAGTGGAGGTTGGCAGTGGTGGCGGGAGACCCCCTGGATGAGCAGAAGCACCCCCAGCAGGAGGAGCAGATGGACCAAGAGATTGGCCTGCTGGGGGGGAGATGATGGTTGAGAAGTTGGAGGCGGCTGTTGGCAGGGAGAAGGAAGGCACGTGGGCTCTGGGGCAGGTTGAGTAGAGGGAGGAGGGGGTGAACCTTCCTCTACCTCCACCACCTCGATCTCCCCAGGTTGAAGAGATGAGGCCCCCTCAACCGCTGGCAGTTTCCTCTTGCGATGTATAAGAGGAGAGCCAGAGCTCTCCTCTTCGGTTGAGGGAACAGCAGCAGTGGCAGGTGAAGCAGAGGCCTTCACCAATCTCTTTCTTTTCTTTCCTTGCTCGGGGCCTTCAGCTGGCGCGACCGAGAGAGGAGGGGCTGCAATGGGCTCGGTGGTGGAAGAAGAGGAGCCAGTCCCTTTGGTCCCCCGAAGTTTGGCAAGCTCCAGCAAAGCCTTTCTCCTGTCCTTCCCTGACATTGAATCTACATCGATGGGAAAAGGAAAAGTTAGACGGCCTAGTTACGCAAGTAAGTCAAAATGTATGCAAGCATGCGTGAGAATGTGCAAGTATCCTAAGAGGTGGAAGAGGAAGAGCTACCTATGTACTTTTTCAGGGCCAACACATCGAACTCATCTTTGATGAGGCGAGCAGAGTTGTACTTGGCCCCCAGGAACAGCCTACATAGCTCGCGCTCGTAGGGGGCCATGGCTTCGAGGTCCCGGGGTTTCTTGAACTCAACCGCAGGAACCCAGTAGAGGGGGTACCCCTCGAGCAACGTTGGACTTTGTGGGGTGGCAGATATCATGTAGAACCTGCCCTTCCAATCTTTGAAGGATTGGTGATACAGGCCCAAGAGCACCCGTCCAACAACCCCGTTCAGACTAACCCAGGACCTGTCCCCAGGGTTCTTCGCCTCGAAGAAATAGAGGAACACATCCACGGAGGCGTTATGCCCGAAGTAGTTGCAGAGAATTTCAAATGCCCGGATGAAAGCCCAGGCATTTGGATGGAGTTGGCAGGGCGCGACGTTCAACTCCATCATCAGCTCCTTCTCGAAAAAGGTGAATGGCAGGCGTAGCTTCAACCTTTTGAAGATGGCGGAGTAGATGAAGACGAAGGGCACCCCATTGGTGGCCCTATCGTCCGCGCAGATGGGCATCCCTCGAGGAGGAATGCGGATTTGGATGTTGAAATCGTTTTCCCTGTCGATGGCGCAGGAAGGCTCATCGGGGTTGTTGCTCAGCAGGGATGTGAGGTGGCCCTCGGGCAGTAAGGTGGAGGTTGCAACGCCAGGGGGGCCCAGTCGTAGACCCTGGCGTTGTCATGGTAGGAGGTTGCAACGGGTGGTGGTGGAGCTGGCGCACTTGCGGAAGGCTGTGCACCAGAAGATGAGACAATAATGCGTGCGGTTTGTTTCAAGCGAGCCATCGCGAGATAGCTGCAATGGAGGAAAAACGAAAAGTCAGAATGAATGGAAAAAGAGGGAATGATGAATGGTTCGGTGAAAACAGAGAAGGGAAAGGAGAAAGAAATGCCCAGGTGAAAAGAGGAAGAAGGAGAAGCAGAAATCAGAGCAAGAACGCGAAAAACCCTAGCGCGGGTCGAGTGAGGGAAAACAGAGAAGATGAATGCATGATAACGAGAAAGATAAATGCAATCGGTAAAAATAACCTAAATAGACCCAGGAAGAAGAAAAACCATACCTTTGGGTGATCGCGAGAGGTTTAGAAGCAGAAAACTTGAAGAAGGATGGGTGCGCAGAGAGAGAGTTCGCAAGAAGTCTAAGAGTTGATTGAAGAAGATGAAGAAACAGTGAAGGCGCGCGCCTATTTGAATAAGAGAAGCGCTAGCGACACACCACGCTGGCCGTCGATGGGGCCACATGTCGCGAGATTAAGGAAGGAAGTCCTAACGTTAAAGAAGCAGCATGTGAGGTGGCACGTGATGCGGTCCCACTTGCCACGTGGACTGAGGGCACGACCACTTAGTCTCTTCGCCGAGAACGAGTTCACGGCTCGAGACTGGGGGGCTTGTGATCCGATCGGTCATCGGTAGTCGATGACGTCAGCAGCAGAGAACCACGTGGACCACTCGCAGGGTAACACGTGGACCAGGTGACAGATAGATCGGGGTGAACGTGATCGGTTGTCACTAACCAAGTGACCACCGACAGATCAGGCGGCAGAGAAGTCAGGGGACAGATCACCCAGAACGGTGATCGGTGGTCAGCAACCAAGTGGCCACCAACAGACCAGTTTCCTCGATGAACGCCTGGGGGCAGAACGCGAGAAGCAATAGAGAACTGATCAGTCATCGGGTGCATGGTCATCGGGCTCTCGTGCTACACGCAGTTAAACTGGGACTGAGGTTCCCAGCGAGAGCGTTACGCATGGACCTCGCATGAGCACACCTCAGGGAATCGTGCACGAGAGTGGCCTGAGGGAACTAGTATACCAGTCAGTGATTGGTGATTCCCTCAACCCATTACGTGCACGGTACCGTGAAGGGTAAGTCGTTACGTAGAGGGCGACGCTTGGTGAGTGTGCCTAGACCAGCCACACCCGGCGTTCTCCTGAGAGTATGTGATAGCTGTCGTTTTGCTGTCAAATTAATATGATTCTAGCGTAGACTTGTCTAACACTAGAGAGATGATAATATAGTTGTGGTCAGATGACCCCAAGTCGTCTCCCAACGAATCCAATAGTAATTTCAGTGAATAGAATTCAAAACCTATCTGCAAACAATGAAAATTAGCAATAATAGTAAAGAAATAGGGGTTGTGATCGCTTAGCAAGAAAATATAAATGATGATTTGAATCAGTAAAGAATGCAGATTGACTCCCAAGTTCTTCCACCAATGAATTCTTCACAGGCTCTCTAAAGATTATTCTTTTCTCAATCCTCAGCAGAGCTAAACTAAATTGAACATGCGCCAAACCTAATTCAACTGAAGCTCACCAGTAAAGCATGCGTCTACCGGTTTAATCAATACCCACTTTGTTCCATGCGTATACTCCATGGGAATGCTTATCTCCTCTCTCTTGAATCATGCGCCCAAGAAATTAATTAGAACAATACGAACTAACTAAGAAACCAAAGTTTAAGATAAGGAAGACTCTCAATCATGCGTTCAAGTACAACCTCTCACAAAAACTAGTTTTCCAGGAGATTAGACAATAAAAACAACTGCTATAGAGAATTAAAAATAGAAACTTTTATTGATCAAAACCTCAGAACTCAATGGGGAATCACAAAGGAATCAACCAAAAGGTTTAGCTTTCCATGCGGAGGCAAAAGAATTACAAATAAGAAAAGAAACTAAGAAAATCCTATGAAACTCTCTCTCTTTCTACTTGATGCTTGTGTCCTTTTATAAGGCTTTTCTGCTCCAAGGATCTTGGGAAAATATTGCAGTTTAGATTTTGTAAACAGTTTCCACTTTCCATAATTCTTTTTATTTTGCAGAAGATTTGCTTCCAATTCTGTTTCTGGAATCTTGTAGCTTTTATTTTCTCTTTCTTCTCCAACAGAATTTGTTTTCTGTTTTGATTCAAAGAAGCAACTTGGACTTTTGCATATTTGGCCCATTCACAAAGGTAGATGCTTCAGATCATTTACCCTAAAAACACAAAATTAACAATAATAATAGTTAAGGCCTAAATAAACCCAATTATAAGAATATTAATTAAAACAATGGATTTATTAATTATTATAGTCCAATAATCTATGATTAAGGCTATTAAGTGTGAATAAATATATGCTCATCAAATACCCCCACACTTATCCTTTTTGCACTCCTGGGCAAAACACTCTACAAATATTTAGAAAGCTAAAAGGAAAAATAATGAAAACTAAACTGCAGCAAACCAGAACAACTATATCAGCATGATACATTTTCAAGACAATCAAGGAATCAAAACCAGCGTGAATGGAATCCTATGAATTGAACTACAAGTAGGTAATCGAATTCAAAGGTGAATCAAAATTTGATAAACTTCTCACCAAATGCTCTCTAACTCTTAAGTGTTTAGGTTTGTATTTACACTCAGCACCCATGCAGACAAACACTACCATATGCTTAGCAGGACTCTAATATTCACAACCATTGAAAAATATGCAATCAAAGATCAAGAGGACTTTATAAGGGATGTAATGGGGCTAAGGTAAAGGTAGGTAAAAGTGGGAAAATAGGCTTAAAAACCATAGAAAAACAAAGGAGCAATGAAGGATAAGTCTAAAAACAAGTGTAAGTATTATGACTCCTCTTTTTATTTCAAGATATAATTTTTTATCATATAGTAGATAGTCAATCCAATGTATTAGAAGATCTACTCTTATTTTGTTTATTTTGCTTTGCTTTTCTTTTTCTTGTTGTATTCTTTTTTTCTATCCCTTTTTTTTTTTTTTTAAACTGAAGAGGTAAACTATGAAAATGACATACACCCCCACACTTATTCAAAAACCTATTCCCAAATGATTTCAAAGCTCCTTTATCTTCTAAGGTAGGGACAAACATGGTTTTTCTTGTTTTGAGGCTTGCAATGAGGGTTAAAAATAAGAAAAAGGTTATAGGCTCAAGGGGCTAACAAATGGATTATCATAAAGGTAGGCTAATATGGCTAGTGGGTTAATTTAAACAAAAGAATGCCTCTATCATATCAGTTCATGCACGTAAATCACAGTTGTAAAACAAAGAATCAAGCTAAGTTCTAGAGTATAAGCAGACACAAGTGAAAACACACTAAAAAGAATATTAGACAATCTGTCAATGAAGCTCAAAATCTCACCTGGGACAGTTTATCACAAAAGATTCAACTCTAAATTTCTCATAACCAACTTATTTTTCAAAACTTTTCTAAGAAATCCACACAACAAGGATCAAGAAACTCAAAATTTATCTAGAAACATGCATAATGCTTGTATTAGATGCTCTAAATGTTTGCTAAAAGAAAACAAAAAAATACTAAGGAATTTTTATTTGAAAGCAAACCAAGTAAAACTCCCAGGAAAGAGAGGTGAGTCACAAATGGACAAACTTAAATACCAAGTCTTTCCTAGCCAGAGTCTTCCCTAGATCACTTTTCAAAATAATTTTTTCTTTAGATAAAAAAAATAAAAATAAATAATGAATAAAATAAAATAAAAATAAAAATAAAACAGTAAAACAAATCCTAACTACAATTCTCCCCCCACACTTAAATCATACATTGTCCTCAATGTAAAAACAATTAATATATGTGTATGATAAAAGTAAGGGAAGAAATACTCCCTCCTCAAGCTTGAGGGTAATTCGGGTGCTGCAAGGTAATCTCTTCCACCGTCTCGTCTTGAGGAATCTCATGAAAGAGCTTTAGACGGTGTCCATTCACCTTAAATGTATTGGTAGATGTCAGACTCTGCAATTCTACAACACCATGAGGGTGGACATGGGTGACCAAAAATGGTCCAATCCATTTTGAACGCAACTTTCCAGGCATGAGTTTTAATCTGGAGTTGAACATTAACACACGCTGGCCGACAACAAACTCCTTTCCAGTGATGAAGTGGTCATGTAGATGCTTGGTCCTTTCCTTGTAGAATTTGGAGTTCTCATATGCCTCCAAACGGATCTCGTCCAACTCTTGCAGCTGAAGTTTTCTCTGTTCTCCTGCCTTGTCATAATCCATGTTGCATGTCCTTATTGCCCAGTAAGCTCTGTGCTCGATCTCCACAGGTAGATGGCAAGCTTTTCCAAAGACAACCCTAAAGGGAGACATCCCAATAGGTGCTTTATAGGCTGTACGATGGGCCCAAAGAGCATCGTCTAAACGTTTACTCCAGTCCTTCCTTGTTGGCTTAACCATCTTCTCCAAAATGCGTTTTATTTCTCTATTAGAGACCTCAGCTTGACCATTTGTTTGTGGATGATATGGTGTGGACGCTCTATGGATCACCCCATATTTCCGAAATAGGACATCGAGTATCCTGTTGCAAAAATGTGTGCCTTGGTCACTGATGATGGCTTTAGGAATCCCAAATCTGCAGAAGATGTTAGATCGAATAAAAGCTGCAACAACATGGGAATCATTAGTTCTTGTGGCTATTGCCTCCACCCATTTGGAGACATAGTCCACAGCAAGAAGGATATAAGTGAATCCAAAAGAAATAGGGAAGGGACCCATGAAATCAATACCCCACACATCAAAGACTTCACAAAATAGCATGGGTTGCTGGGGCATCTGTTGTCTTTGGGAGATGGCAGTGCTTGCTCTTTGACACTTCTCGCATGTGGATGAGACGGTCCATGCATCTTTAAAAATGGTTGGCCAAAAGAACCCACAATCCAGTACCTTTCTTGCAGTACGTTGTGCAGCCAAGTGTCCTCCAACAGATGAAGCATGACAAAAATTTAGCACAGATGGGATCTCTTGGTCAGGAATGCATCTGCGTATGATCTGATCACTGCAGAAACGCCATAAGTATGGGTCATCCCAGACATAGTATTTGGCATCGCTCTTGAGTTTGTGCCTTAGTTGCCAATAGTGGAAAAACAGAAGCAACAAGGTAGTTCACTATGTCAGCGTACCAAGGTATAAGTTCAGATGTGCTAGATAATTTAGAATATGCATTAGATGCTCTGGTTGGACCGTTTACTGATTCCGTTATAAGAAGATGCTCATCTGGGAAATCATCATGGATGGGCTCTGCATCTTGTTCCTTCTCAATTCGACTAAGGTGATCTGCAACATGATTACATGCCCCACTCCTATCTTTAATCTCCAAGTCAAATTCTTGGAGCAGCAACATCCACCTAATCAACCTTGGTTTTGAGTCAGTCTTCTTTAAGAGATATTTCAGGGCAGCATGATCAGTAAAAACAACCACCTTGGATCCTAGGAGATACGATCTGAACTTATCTAAGGAAAAGACAATAGCCAACAACTCCTTTTCCGTGGTGGTGTAGTTAGACTGAGCAGCGTCTAACGTTCTAGAGGCATAATAGATCACATGTGACAAACCATCTACTCTTTGTGCAAGGACAGCTCCAAGTGCATAATTTGAGGCATCACACATGATCTCAAAAGGGAGTGTCCAATCAGGGGTTTTTATAATTGGAGGTGTCACAAGTGCTGCTTTAAGGGCATCAAATGCCTCTATGCATCTTTCTCCAAAATCAAACAATACATCCTTTTGTAGCAAGTTAGATAAAGGTAATGCTATTTTGCTAAAATTCTTGATGAACCGTCTATAGAATCCTGCATGACCAAGAAAAGACCTAACCTCCCTCACAGAAGAGGGATAAGGTAGTTGTGAGATAACATTCAGTTTAGCAGGATCTACTTGAATACCTTTCTCAGAGATAATGTGACCCAACACTGTACCCTGTGTAACCATAAAATGACATTTCTCATAACTTAATACTAAGTCATTCTCAATGCATTTGTCAAGTACTTTGACCAGGTTAGCCAAACAATCATCAAAAGAAGAACCATACAGGCTAAAATCATCCATAAAAATCTCTATGCAATGCTCAATTAAATCAGAAAATATGCTCATCATGCATCGTTGAAACGTTCCCAGAGCATTACATAGGCCAAATGGCATCCTTCTATATGCAAAGGTTCCAAATGGGCAAGTAAAAGTGGTCTTATGTTGGTCCTCTGGTGCTATACATATCTGAAAATATCCAGAGAAACCATCCAAGAAACAATAATGTGTTTTACCTGCTAGACGTTCCAACATTTGATCAATGAAAGGAAGGGGAAAGTGGTCCTTCCGAGTGGCTTGATTCAAGCGTCTGTAGTCAATACAAACTCTCCAGCTGTTCTGCACTCTAGTAGGAATAAGTTCATTATGCTCGTTCTTTATCACTGTTATCCCAGATTTCTTGGGAACAACCTGAATCGGACTCACCCATGTGCTGTCAGAGATAGGGTATATGATACCAGCTTGTAACAGCTTAGTGACCTCCTTCTTCACCACATCAAGAATCTGGGGATTAAGCCTGCGTTGAGGTTGTCTCATAGGTTTTGTCTCTTCTTCTAGTAGAATTCTATGCATACAAATAGAAGGGCCGATACCTGGAATGTCTGCCAACGTCCAACCAATGGCTTTTTTGTGCTCTCTAATCACCTGCAACAGTTTCTGCTCTTGTTCATCAGTTAGAGAAGTAGAAATAATCACTGGAAGTTGCTCCCCTTTTTCCAAATAGGCATACTTAAGATGATCCGGAAGTGGCTTCAGTTCAAGTGATGGCGGTTGGATGATGGACGGTACTGGTCTAGTGCTGAGAGAAACTTTCACAACCTGCAATTCATCATGGTTGATATCATCTGATGTTGCTAAGTGTGAATCAACAACATCTACATCAGTTACAAAACCTAGAAAATCAAACACATTATCATCCACAATATCATCTAAAATCTCAAGATGATACACAGAGTGATCTTCAATTGGGTGTTTCATAGCGTCTAGGATATTGAACTGGACTAAATTGTCTCCAAACTCCATAGTCAGTGTGCCTGCATGAACATCAATCTTGGTGCGGGCTGTCTTCAAGAAAGGTCTGCCCAAGATGATGGTTGTTGAACCAGAATTTGAATCTTCTCCACCCATGTCCAAAATGTAGAAATCTGCAGGAAAAACAAGTTTATTTACTTGAATAAGGACGTCTTCAATAAGCCCTGTAGGTTGGACTGTGCTTCTATTAGCGAGCTGAATGACTATGCCTGTGGGTTTAAGAGGACCAATAGACAAAGAAGTAAACACAGATAAAGGCATAACATTTATAGATGCTCCCAAGTCAAGCATCGCATTTTCAAATAGGTTATTGCCTATTACGCAAGGAATGGTGAAAGTGCCTGGGTCTTTGCATTTTTCAGGAATTGTTACCGCAGGCTTTTCAATTAGAGCAGAAACATTCCTTCCCATGTTTACCTTTTCGTTCCCTTTAAGACGCCTTTTATGTGTGCTTAGATCCTTCAAAAACTTTGCATATTTAGGAATCTGTTTAATAGCGTCTAGCAGAGGAATGTTCACCTCAACCTTTCTGAATGTCTCGAGAATCTCCTTGTCAGTTTTTTCCATTTTTCTGCTCGTCTGAACAACTCTTTGTGGAAAAGGAAGAGGAATAGATGGTCTATCGAGACTAACATTTTCTCCTTGTATATCAACTTCATGAGACGGTCTAGGAGGAGCATCCATGTCATTATTCCTTGTGTTGACCCTTCTTTGATCATCATTTTCTGGAGTAGTAGTAATGTTGGAGGTGTTAGACGATCTCAGTTGATCGTCTACTTTGGTGGATTTTTGCACAGGTGCTTGCAACTGTGTACCACTTCTCAGAGTGATGGCACTAACATTATGTGGATTGATGGCTATCTGGGAGGGAAGCTTATCAGACCCTTTGGAATTCATCTCATTCATAAGAGTGGCTAACTGACCAATCTGATTTTCCAAGTTATGAATGCTTACCTCTGTTCTCTGTACTCTTTCATCTGTTCTTTGTACTATTTCACTTGTTCTCTGTTGGAATTGCGTATTAACTTCAGCCATGTGCTTTATTACATCCTCTAGAGAAGATCCACCTTTTTCTGATACAAAAGTTGGTGGTGGGGATGGTTGTTGTTGCTGTGAGTTACCCCATCTAAGATTCGGATGATTCCTCCAACCTGGATTATACTTATTGGTGGACAAATCATGGTTGAATGGTTGCTGAGGTGGGTTAGATAGTCTACTATTGAAGGGAAAACTAGTAGACTGTCTACCACTATTATAGATGTTTGCAGCATAAGCTTGAGGACATTCAACATTGTTTCCTCCTTCAACTTCTTGAAGAGTGGGGCAAGCATCAGTGGCATGGTTAGCGGTGCAAATTCCACATACCCTTGCAACCATCTGAGGCATAGTTAGTTGCTTCATCATGGATGTGAGATCGTCTAGTTGTGCCTTCATCTGAGCATGATCAGCTGCATAATTGGTTGTCATCTCATGAACTCCACGAACAGGTGCTGCAGAGTTGCTACGTGTTTGGAATTGTTGATTGTTAGAAGCCATGATCTCAATCAATTGTCTTGCAGCGGCTGGCGTCTTGTCAACTAGAGCTCCTCCACTGGCAGCATCTATCATTTGTCTATCAATAGCTATCAGACCCTCGTAAAAATATTGTATTAGAAGTTGTTCATGAATTTGATGGTATGGACAACTTGTACATAGCCTCTTAAATCTCTCCCAGTATTCATAGAGACTTTCTCTATCTTGTTGCCTGATCCCGCATATTTCCTTCCTTATTGATGTGACTCTGGATGCTGGAAAGAATTTTTCAAGGAACACTCTTTTCAACCCTTCCCAATTAGTCACTGATCCTGCCGGCAAATAATATAGCCAATCTTTAGCTGCATCTTGGAGTGAAAAAGGGAATGCTTTAAGCTTGATGTGCTCCTCTGTGACCTCAGCTGGCCTCATGGTGGTGCACACTGTGTGAAACTCCTTAAGATGTTTATGCGGGTCTTCACCTGCAAGGCCATGAAATTTAGGCAGCAAGTGTATCAAACCAGATTTAAGCTCACATTGCTCATCTGGATATTGGATACACATAGTTTGGAAGGAAACATCTGGAGCAGCAAGTTCTCTGAGGGTCCGTTCGTCCATAATTCCAGAGTTAGGACTTCCGACAGTAGTTGGTGATGAACTAGAAGACGAGGTTGTATTAGACATGTATTTCAATTGAATATTCTATTAGACCTCTTAGAGCAAAATCTTTTTTTTTTAAAAAAAAAAAGGAAACAACCCAAGTCAACTCCCAAGAAAGAGAGGTGAGTCACAAATGGACAAACTTAAATACCAAGTCTTTCCTAGCCAGAGTCTTCCCTGAATTGCTTTTAATTTTTTTTTTTAAAAAAAAACAAAGAGTAACAACTGAAGTGTCTACCCTAAATGCAAGATTCTAAAAAAAACTAATGTAATTGCTACACTTAATGCTTAAAAAAATGACAAGAAAAAAAAATGTAAAAATGAATAAATAGGAAAAATAAAAAGATCAATAATAAAAATAAAACAGAAACAAAAATAAATAAAGAATGACAAAAAAAAATAACTAAAAACAGAATATATATATAGATAAAGAAAATAAAAACAAACAAAATAAAGATAAAAGATATAAGAGACAAAATCAAATAAAAACAAATCAAAACAAAATAAAGATAAAAGATATAAGGAAATAAAATAAAAACAAATCAAAACAAAATAAAGATAAAAGATATAAGGAAATAAAATAAAAACAAATAAAAACAAAATAAAGATAAAAGATATAAGAAAATAAAATAAAAACAAATCAAAACAAAATAAAGATAAAAGATATAAGGAAATAAAATAAAAACAAATCAAAACAAAATAAAGATAAAAAGATATATATAAGAGATAAAATAAATAAATAAATAAAAAAGATGTTCTGAATATTATATTTTTTTAATTTTTAATTTTTCGTTTTTTTTTATTTTTTTCGTTTATAAAAAAAATAAGAAAAAAAAAGGTTGAATATTAGATTTTTTAGTTTTAATTTTTTTTTTTTTGTTTTTTAGGGTATACTAAATAAATAAAAACTAATAAGAAGAAAACAAAATTTAAATATGCAAAAAAAAAAATTAGGAAGGAAAAAAAATAAAATTATACAGATAAGAAGAAAAACCTGATAACCAAAATCAAATTGGAATCCCCGGCAACGGCGCCAAATTTGATAGCTGTCGTTTTGCTGTCAAATTAATATGATTCTAGCGTAGACTTGTCTAACACTAGAGAGATGATAATATAGTTGTGGTCAGATGACCCCAAGTCGTCTCCCAACGAATCCAATAGTAATTTCAGTGAATAGAATTCAAAACCTATCTGCAAACAATGAAAATTAGCAATAATAGTAAAGAAATAGGGGTTGTGATCGCTTAGCAAGAAAATATAAATGATGATTTGAATCAGTTAAGAATGCAGATTGACTCCCAAGTTCTTCCACCAATGAATTCTTCACAGGCTCTCTAAAGATTATTCTTTTCTCAATCCTCAGCAGAGCTAAACTAAATTGAACATGCGCCAAACCTAATTCAACTGAAGCTCACCAGTAAAGCATGCGTCTACCGGTTTAATCAATACCCACTTTGTTCCATGCGTATACTCCATGGGAATGCTTATCTCCTCTCTCTTGAATCATGCGCCCAAGAAATTAATTAGAACAATACGAACTAACTAAGAAACCAAAGTTTAAGATAAGGAAGACTCTCAATCATGCGTTCAAGTACAACCTCTCACAAAAACTAGTTTTCCAGGAGATTAGACAATAAAAACAACTGCTATAGAGAATTAAAAATAGAAACTTTTATTGATCAAAACCTCAGAACTCAATGGGGAATCACAAAGGAATCAACCAAAAGGTTTAGCTTTCCATGCGGAGGCAAAAGAATTACAAATAAGAAAAGAAACTAAGAAAATCCTATGAAACTCTCTCTCTTTCTACTTGATGCTTGTGTCCTTTTATAAGGCTTTTCTGCTCCAAGGATCTTGGGAAAATATTGCAGTTTAGATTTTGTAAACAGTTTCCACTTTCCATAATTCTTTTTATTTTGCAGAAGATTTGCTTCCAATTCTGTTTCTGGAATCTTGTAGCTTTTATTTTCTCTTTCTTCTCCAACAGAATTTGTTTTCTGTTTTGATTCAAAGAAGCAACTTGGACTTTTGCATATTTGGCCCATTCACAAAGGTAGATGCTTCAGATCATTTACCCTAAAAACACAAAATTAACAATAATAATAGTTAAGGCCTAAATAAACCCAATTATAAGAATATTAATTAAAACAATGGATTTATTAATTATTATAGTCCAATAATCTATGATTAAGGCTATTAAGTGTGAATAAATATATGCTCATCAGTATGCGATTTACCCAGGTGGAAGAAATATCCTAAGTTACTCCGCAAGGGAATAACTTAGGCGCACAAAGAGAAGCGCTAGAGCCCTTCAAGTAGTGACACGTGAATGGTTAGAAGTGAGTTGCATACCTCCACGTGTCACCATCTGAGAGGGGCGCGGCCCAGATAAAGGTGTACTTCGTACCACTAAAGGTACAGACAAGCGCAATCAAGCGCAGAGACGCGCGGACACGCACAGACACTCACACTCTACTGATTCTGGAGGTACGTTGTCGCAGAAAAGCATAACAGGGTTCTGACACATGCCAGAAAGCCTAACAGAATTCTGTTAGGCCCAGATGCAGGCGGTGCAATAAAACAGAATTAGGGTGAGAGTGAAGAGAGAGAGGAAGAGTTTTCACACACACTACTAGTTTTTCTCATTTGGTGGTTCTGTGATCTAACTTGATCGTCGGAGTGCAAACGGCCGCTAGAGGCGCCGTCTGTGTGTTTTGCAGGTCGCGTTTGGAGATCCTAGAGAAGGTTCTGAGGGTGATTTTGCAGATAACTCAGTCGCGTAGACGGGGCAGAGAGTGCTACAAAGCGATTCCTCCACGTTCCAGTTGTCGACAGGATCATTTCTGTAGGTATGATATGAATTTGATGTGACAAAAAAAAGATAAATTGAAAAAAAAATAACGAGTCTCATATCTAAGGTTTTAAGAGGAGTTTAAGATGGGTGGGGAAAATGCATTGTGAACAAAACTAAACTTACATGATAATAGGAACCAGGTAAGTTGCGTTGCCTTTCTGTAAGGGCGTTTGAAGAGACTTTGTGATTGAAGAGAGTGTTGAAAAGTGAATTTTTGGTGCCTTTCTTGAAGAGACTCTGTGATTGTAGATAATGTTTTTTCAAATTGCACTGAACTAGTTGAACAATCATTTCTTTCTCCCTTGTTTATTGTGGGAGTAGGATATATTTATTGGTATCATTAATTTTAATTATATGTTTATTCTATATTTTTCGACAGGATCTTAATTTGCAAATTGGATTGGAATGGATGAGGAATATATTAACATGCATCCAATGTCATTGAAATGGAAAAATATTGATGTTTTTTATTTGACTATATTTAATGTAGTGGTGTTGTTGTTTGATGTTTGAGTATATTTTGAAATGAAAGAATATTGATGTTTGATGTTTTATCTTAATTAAATTATTGATTTTTTACTATGTTTGAAATGGAAGAAAAGAATAATGACGTTTGATGTTTTATATTAGTAGCAAACATATATTCAATTTTTTATTCAATTATAATCAATTTATATTAATTTTTTTATAATTATTCAATTTTTTAGTAACAATGTAAAAAATAGTAAATATTTTTATTGAATTCTTTTATATTCATTTTTTCAATAACAAACATTTTCATTGAATTTCTTAAAAAAAAACTATATGCGGGCTAACCCGTGGGTTAACCCTTATGCGGGGGCATGACAGAGAAATCAATCCGTGTTCATTACGCAGGGACAGGTCAGCTCGTATTGTCATCCCTAATACTTATCCATTGGAAAAACAGTCTTCAAAACTAAACTAAACTATAATATCATTCTTAAAAACATACAATTTTCATAATTAAGTTACAGTAAAATATATATTAAACAATTTCAAATTTATAACCCAATGAACATAATTATATTAAAGCAATTACGTCATCTGCTTCACTGTGAGGACTTACATATCACTAATCTTGATTTGTAACTAATATAAAGCTAAAAAAAATATAATAATGAAAAAAAAGATGAAAAACTCTGACAACAAACCTTGAGAAAATATCTATTTTCTAATGTATTCCCTCTTTTCGGGACGTCAAAATGAACCCATCCTCCTTCATCGACGCCCACATCAACAATAACATCAATATATTTTACAAAACTTATGGTGGCGGTCCAATCAAAGTGTTCCTTGTCATAAGTCTTTCATCATCACTCATTTTTTTTAATTTCTTTATAAATTTTTTCTTGAACGGAAAAGAAGGTCATGACAACATCCATGTGGCGTGCTTGACAATCGTGGGGTATCGAAACTTTGTACATGTGCAAAAATCTGAATGCTCGTGAGTGTTTGTATTCAAGTAAGGGTTTGGGATATTCTATTTATTTATCTTTCTTCTTCCTCTTCCACCTCTACTTGTTGTAGGAAAATGAAAAACAGAGTAAAAGAAATAAAAACGAGAAACATTAATAATTAAACAATCAAAATTTATATAACCTGCATTGATTGATTAGAATAAAATAAACAATAATGATATTGGTTTAATAAAAAATACCTTTAGATTGGTGAGAATGAAAAAATAAACTAAAAGTTTTTTGTTATTTACATTCATTTTTTTATGTTTCTTTTCTTTTCTCTTCTCAACTTCTTTTTCTTTTTGTTCTTTTTTTGTTTCAGTCTCCTTTTCTCACACTTCTCTCTCAGTTTTTTTTTATTGTGTTTTTTTGTCAAGTTAAAGTAACACCCATCAAACCACGTTTCAACTCAAAGTTAAATTTGACTTGTTCTTTTCAAATAATAAATGTAATGCCTTTGAAACAGTTTCTTTCAAAATTAATATTAACTATTTTTTTAGTTTTAAATTTAAGTAATTATAAAATAATAAGATAACTAAAATAAAATATTAATATAAAGATAAAATAAATAAAAAAATTATTTACATAAAAACAATTTTAAAGATGAGTCCTCATTATATAGGTATAAATTATTATTATATAAAAAAAGTAATTTTTACATGTTGACAAAAATCAATGTTAAAAACTATATACCACAAATTGTGAGTTAAACTGATGTAGTATTCATTTCTGAATTAATTTTCGTCAACTAGAGAAATGTAAAAAAAAAAGTCATTTATGCTGATTTAATAAGTGTATAACATACAACATTAGTTTTTATATATGTTGTAATCTGATATAGAAAATTTCCAACTTTTTAAATCCACTACATCTATATCAATTATATATCTAATATATAATGTCTAGAATAACCTATATAAATATTTTTTAATGGTAATAATTTAAATGTGCACAGTCATTGAGAAATATTTCATTATATGTATAGCCAAACTATATATTACAGATAAACACAACCATGTGAATCACATAGGATTGAATAAATTGTCCAATTAGGAAGAAGAGAATTATGAAGAAGAGAAATGTCAGTTGATTTCAAAGCAAAGACGTAAAATTATGTTTTAAGTAATTGAAGTTCTTCTTTAGGTTTTCAAAATAAATAAATGGGTTTATTTTTAGTAAGTTCTCAAACATGTTATTATAGTTTTCGTAATTTTTTAACGAACGGGTCAAATGATGTTAGTAGGACCACGTTCCGAAAGTGGTGCCATAGAAAAGATAGGTCATGAAAAAGACAAGTCTACAAAATCCCGTGCGAAAGCATTTTTTTTATTTTAATAAAGAACAATTGACTCCTTCCATCTTTTTACAATGCCCTTGACGTTTTTGAACCGACCAATATAATTCACAATACCAAATTATGAATATCTCTATGATCATTTTGTTACTGTAGATGAAAAGTTTTTGACGTTCAAAATTTCACATCAATTAAATATAAAAATATATTTAATTTAATATTATATAAGAATGTGTAAATTTTAATTTTATAAGTTACTTTTATAAAAATAAGTAAACTCAAAAATTTATTTTTTAAATAATATCATAATCATCTAAAATTTATTACACTTATAAAATCATCAAAAGGATTACTTATAAATATATAATTTTACTTATCATCATCATGGATGTGTTATATGAAAGAAAATATTTCATTCATGAGCTACATTTTGTAATTGACTATCACCATAAAAATAATCACTACTACTCCTATCCTATACATTCAAAGATATCCTACACCACTACTACACATAATGATGTGTTGATTCAAAATTTGGTGAATCATAACCGAAGAACAAAATAGATTGTCGCCGCCATTGATATAGTGTTGGCTGAGATAATGGATAAATGGTACAGAAACAATATTGAGAAGCATTGTGATCAAACCTGGATTAATTAAGTGGCAGTGGCACTGTGTTAAGTGTATGGTCCACCAACAAGAGACATGAGCTCAAAAGGAAATAAGGTTGAGCCATGTTAATTTGTTTGTCAACGTCGTACTCTACAATATTCACCACGTGCTCCAAATATTACTATTATTATTTTTTTTATCTTTTTTTTTTTTTTTTTTGGATTAGACTTGTAGAAGAATGTAAAGGTGGCCCTACCGCGTTGTCTCATACCTTGATGCACTGGGGGTGACTCATTTCCATGCCTCTCACACTCCTTTTACGCTCCTTTCCGATCAACACGTTTTCATGCTTAGACCTTCAAATCAAAGTCCTTAACCTACCTCACATCCCCACTCATCACACAACCTATAACTATAAATATAACGCCACTTCCTCCTCCACCTTTGCCGCCGCCAATTTCATTTGATTCAAAACCACAAACTTATGCACACACAGACACACTGAACATGGACATGGACATGGAGAAGCATGCCGTGTGTGGTGGTGCCAGTGATTCGACGAGTGAGCACAAGGTATACAAAGGGGTGAGAAAGAGAAAGTGGGGGAAATGGGTTTCTGAAATCAGACTTCCCAATAGCCGTGAACGCATATGGCTAGGGTCTTATGACTCTCCTGAAAAAGCAGCACGAGCCTTCGATGCTGCCCTTTTCTGTCTGCGTGGTCGCAATGCCAATTTCAACTTCCCCAACACTCCTTGCAGCATGGACACCAATGTGCCTCTGGCTGCTCCCCAATCTCTTACTCCACACGAGATTCAAGAGGTTGCTGCTAAGTTTGCAAACGAGGACCCATTACTACAAAAAAAACCTCTTACACAAGAATCTCAACGTGATGCTGCTGCTGCTGCTTCTGCTTCTGCTGCTGCTGATGGGAATTCTTCATCGTTTGGAGCGATGTTGTGTAAATCTGACAGCGTAGCAGGGAGTAGTTCTAGTACCACCAGCACCCCCACCACCACTGCCTCGTCATGTTCTACTACTATGCATGAATGTGATGGAACGGTGCTGGTGGGCCATGGGGACATGGATTGGACATTCTTGAAAGAGTTTGATTACTCCAACGAAGTTTTTCCCGTTGGATCCGACTATGATCTCTACTTTGAGCTACACAAGATGCACTCAACTTCAGGTGAGTTATTGTATTCCACTCCACCTCCTCCTCCACCTCCTTTTGACGGTTACCAAGAATTGATTGATGCTGAAGAAGATCCCTTTTATCACCAATCATTCCTTTGGAATTGGAACTTTTGATATCACTCCCTACTTTGCTGCCGGATAATCATATATCACTAGATAATTACTGCCCAGAATCTCTCTCTCTCTCTCCCTCTCTCTCTCTATATATATAAATAAACATCCTTAGTCTTTGTATATAAGAATATATATGTGTTGTTTCTAAATAACCATAGAAAGGATAGGGCAGGACATGACACAGGCTTTTGTGAGACCTTACATCCATTGTATCTATCTATGTGGCTAGAGACTAGGTTTTTCCACTGCTATCTATTCCTTAGATTGTCACAGGCTACATAGCATCCATAGATGTTGTCTTACACGTTTTCCTAAATAAAATATTTGTACTTTATAGGTTGTTTCTTGTATACTGGTAAAAGTATATATTTATACCTAAGTACACACATGCCATTAATCTGTGAGGCAATCTGTCTCCAGTTTTCATATTTCTCAATAAAACTCATAGTTGTTCTTCCTACAATCAAACTAAAAGTAATTCAGAGTGGATAATTTAAAACACTGTTAAATAGTTTAACATAAAAAAAATGAAGTATAAATATTCCAGATGTCTCTCAATAAATTTAATAGTAAATTTAGTTAACAGTGAAATTTAAAAGTAACAATAAAAATAAAATAAAAAGGATTTTTGAGAATTTTATAAAATAAAATAGACACTTAAAAATAAAGGAAACAAGTTGATTTTGTGTTC
This sequence comes from Phaseolus vulgaris, assembly GCF_000499845.2. Classification (NCBI taxonomy): domain Eukaryota; kingdom Viridiplantae; phylum Streptophyta; class Magnoliopsida; order Fabales; family Fabaceae; genus Phaseolus; species Phaseolus vulgaris. The sequence continues at coordinate 13,770,706 of NC_023751.2, read as the reverse complement.
ATTCAAACGCGAAATTATCATCAATTTTCTTAAAAATTAACATTCTTTCTATTCTTACGTACAATTAAACTTAATCAAACAAGTATAAAAAAAATCAATTAATGGAATAAACTTCTATGTTTTTTATATTTTAATAGTCTCCAAGCATCTTGTGAGATGTTTATCTTATATTTTAAATTAAACAAACACAAGAGATTGATTATAATTGAGTAATCAATAACTCCAATTAAAGAAAATAACTTCTTAACAAGTGTTTTCTATACGAAGACAAAACCAAAGAATTGCAATGAAAAAAGTGAGAAAATTAAGAAAACTATGATGCTCTGTTATTTTGAATGTTTTTTTCGTTGTGAAGACTTGATTCAGTCTCTTTGAAACTTGCATCTTTTATAGTCTTATTTGGTCTAAGGATCTCGGAAATATATTTTGTCTCTAATATTGTTTACCGCTTTTCAATTTCCAACTTTTCACAATTCTCATATTTTGTATAAAGTTTTATCACATATTTTGTTTCTTTGTGTTTTTGGAGATGATTTGCTTCTAATTCTATTTTTGAGATTCTATAGATTTTATTCTCTTGTTCTTATTACTTAACTTTTATTTCTTGTTTTAGTTCTGATAAATAACTTGGATTTTTGCTAATTAGACTCACTCATAATGTAAACTCTTCTTTCAGACGGACTACTAGATCGTTTAGTTTATGTTTTTCGCATCAGACTCTTTCTGTACCTTTGTCTTTATTACACTTGATATTTATGAGGTATTTTCTTTAGTTGAGCATTTATAAGTGTGTTGACTAACTACTCCATATGACTACTAAATCCTTTAGTTAGATTGTCTCCCAGTAAAAAGTTAAATGACCGTTTATTACAACTAAAATTACAATATTAACAAAAATAATAAATTTAAACCTAAATAAATTCAATTAGATGAATTCTAATTAAAATAGTAGATTTATACATTATTAAAGATTTAAAATACGAGTTAATCATCAAAAATTAAATCTTGATGGATTTGTAATAACTTGATTTTGCTGTACACAACAGGAAAGTAGTTGATTTTAGTGTGTTCTAAGTATTTGCGGATGTGAAAAAGAGTTGGCAACTTTAAGAACATTGGGAATTTATATGTACATCATACTTATATTAATACACCATATGATTAACACTTGAGCTTACTTTCATTTGCTTGGGAGATTTCAATATTATATAATCTTGGGTCTGTCTTTTTTTCTATTATAGATAAATTTTCATTTCCAGATCTCATAAAGATCTAAATGGCATTTAAGGTAACTGCTAAAAAACTTATATAGTCATATTTTTTAAAGATAAATGATATTTAGTTCTTAAACATATTAATTATCACCAATCATCTTTAATTTGGTACAGGTCTTGAATTATACTTTTGTACTTGTTTGGGAGAAAGAAAGTTGGATAATGATTATTTTACAACTCCAATTTTTTATACAACCAAATTATAACTCTCAATACTATTATTTTACTATCTTTTTATATCTTTTATTTACAAATTTACCCTTTATTATATATATTTATTTTTAAACTTATCACATTCAAAGTTGTATATACAACTCTAAATGTTGTCAAACTATCATTTTCTAAATAAAATTTAATCTGGGTATTAACGATTTAGACATTATCTTGTATCCTCTTAAAAAAATCAAACATATATAAATTAGGGTTTCCTATTTTGGAGGTTGATACAAAAAGTTTGAGAGTTTTTTTTTTTTTTAATGTTACAAATCAATATCAAAATAGAATAACATCTCTTAATTTTTATTTCTCTTTCTCTCTATCAATTTAGCTGACGTCACCAGTTACTAGTATCCTTCTACTTAGAAGGAACCGTCTTGAACACTACAAGAAAATCATGAAATAGAAACTAATTTTTAGAGACCAAAATAATTAGTTGCAATAGTAACTAAATTAGAGACCATTTTAAAAACTAAAAAAAAAATGATTTCTAAATTAATTTCTATTATTGTTAAATAGTTTCTAAATTGATATCTAATTAGCAACCAATGTTTTTGCTACTAAATTTAGAAACTAAATAATTGGTAGTTAAAACCTTGGTTGCTAATTATATACCAATTTAGAAACTATTTAACAATAATAGAAACTAATTTAGAAACCAATTTTTTTTTTAGTTTTTAAAATGGTTTCTAATTTAGTTACTATTACAACTAATTATTTTGGTATCTAAAAATTGATTTATATTTCATGATTTTTTTGTAGTGAACTAAGTAGTTTAAAATATGATGAGCTATGAATTTAACACTTGGATGGGAACGGTATGAAATACCATTGGATAAATATTGTTAATTATGAGACAAAGTTAGAAAATTTTGGTCCCATTGTGTAAAGTTTTATCATTCTTTTGTCAGACAGTTCTAGTTTATTTTTGAAAAAATTGTGTTTAAGCTAATTACGTGTATCAAATCATTGTGTTAGACTAACAAAATTATTTAGACATATTTTTATGGTTTATACCTCAATTATAAGAGTACCTAACAACAACATCAGGCAATTAAGTTTAGATTTTTTTAGTTGTTTGTTATGCAGGAGAAGAGGAAGTTTCAAACTGTATATTTTTTCAATCAGTCATATGTATTTGTTTAGATGAACTGACAAAGATAAAATTTTACTAAATCAAATTATAAAATTGATTTGGAGAAACTGAGGATGTTATTATAATCACTAGTAACCAAGTAAACAATGACAGAGTATGTACTTGGATGGATGTATGTGGTTACACAATGACAACTCTTGTTCTTATGTTGTTAACAATTGTTACAGATAAGGGTTAAAGTATACATCACATTAACATAAAAAATTTATAAATTCCATAGATGTATATTGTTAACCAGAGTGATGAGGTTTTGAGATTTGATGAATGAGTACTCATTAGCTTAATAGTATTTAGATATTGGTGTTCCTTGGACTAGTTCTTGTTCCAATTCAAACTAGTTTGTATTCACAGAATATGCAAGGTGCAGGAGAAGTTTTTGGTAAGGAATGGGGATCACAATATCCTTTGTATGTTCACTTCTTTTTGTATGCACAATGTTGAACTGTTTTCTAATATGAATTGATTAGCAAGTGTTTCTATATTTATTTATTATTTTGTTAATTTTTATTTCATTTCAAACCAGTTTGTATTAACAGAACATGTAAGCTCAATAGAGGTTTTTGGTAAAGATTAGGATCACAATACCTTTAACTTTTTTTAAAAAAATTATATACAAAGTTTGAAGGTTAGAGTATCCAAAGTACTTTTATATTTAATGATAAAAAAATAAAATTTGTCAAAAATTATGCACTTAATGTTAATTATAATATATAAATAGATACCAATTTTATTTTAGAAATTCATTTATAAAAGTAACTATATGCAAACTTTTTATATTATTTACAGTAAAAAAAAACACGCGAATTATATATATTATTATATGTAAAATCAACCTTACATATGAATTAAATTTCATATGTAAACAGGTATTACATACGGATATAATTCGTATGTAACTTTTGATGCCATGAAGCGAGAATTAAAATCTGTATGTAAACAGGTTTACATACGGATTTTTTCCGTATGTAAATTTTGACACCATAAAATAAAATTTGCACGGAATGAGATTCGAAACCAGGTTACTTCAATAATCAAAAAAAATTTAACCACTACACTTAGTATTATTATGATTTTTATTATAATTATTATTATTATTATTATTAATAATATGAATATAATATTAATAATATGAATATAATATTAATAATATGAATATAATATTAATAATATGAATATAATATAAATATATAAATATAATATTAATATATAAATATAATATTAATAATATTAATATAATATTAATATTAATAATATAAATATAATTTATTTTATTATTATTATTATTAATTATATTAATATAATTTATTTTATTATTATTATTATTATTATTAATTATATTAATATAATTTATTTATTTTTATTATTATTAATTATATTAATATAATTTATTTTATTATTATTATTATTAATTATATTAATATAATTTATTTTATTATTATTATTATTAATTATATTAATATAATTTATTTTATTATTATTATTATTAATTATATTAATATAATTTATTTATTTTTTATTATTATTAATTATATTAATATAATTTATTTTATTATTATTATTATTAATTATATTAATATAATTTATTTTATTATTATTATTATTAATTATATTAATATAATTTATTTTATTATTATTATTATTAATTATATTAATATAATTTATTTATTTTATTATTATTATTATTAATTATATTAATTATATTAATTATATTAATTATATTAATTATATTAATTATATTAATTATATTAATTATATTAATTATATTAATTATATTAATTATATTAATTATATTAATTATATTAATTATATTAATTATATTAATATGTATAAATTATATTAATAATAATAAGTATAATAAAAATGATAGTATAACCAAAGTACTTGTCCGGTCTAGTGGTTAATGGTTTCTTCATCACTGATATTTATTGGGGCCTTGGAAGCAAGTGAGTTTAAGTAAGTATCACCAAATTTTTTTTAATAGTTTTCAAACAACTTATCAGTGTCTCCTTTCCATTTTTGATAATCCAAGACCATGATTTCAAATTTGTCATAATGAACATCTCAATTAGATTAGATCTACCATTATTAAAGCTAATTAGATATTAATTTAAAATTATTTATTAATAATAAAAACTAATTTAGATATCAGTATTTATTTTAGTCTATAAAATAATATCTAATTTAGTTAATATAACAACTAATTATTTTTTATTTCTAAAATTAATTTTTATTTAATAATTTTTTTTAGTACCATGAAACTCATTTATTTTAATTTGATGGTTTTGTCGATCATCTCATCTTCTTGTAAAAATTCTTTACACTTTTAAATATTAATCTCATAATTTTTTATTATAAAAACACTTTACACTCAATAGAAAAACTACAAATAAAAAATAGAAAAAATGTTTGGTTTTGTACAAACCGTACAAATTGTGGGAAGCAAAAGTCTGTGGTCAATGACAGGTTTGTGTGGTTTGCTGGTTAGACTCGTGTTAACTGTTTTCCACTCCTTCAACCATCTTTCTTCTTGGGCAATTTTTCCCTCCACCGTATCAATTTTAGCATGCAACCAATTAGCTCTAGAAAATAATAAAAATATTTCTCTTAAATGATAAAAATAACCTTACACAAAAATGGAAAAATTATTTTTAAAATGGATTTTAATTTTCGGAACATATTTTTGAAATCTGAAATTTTTTATCCAGAATGTATTTTTAGTTTTGTATTCAAAATTTTTTTCCAACATGTATTTTTTTATTTCTGAATTATAATTATTATTTTGAATTTTTTAATTTGAAATAAGGGTAGTTTTGGAAATTTAAAAAATTATATGGTGGAAGTTAAAATTAGTATGGTGCAGGAAGAATTTGCCTTCATCTTACTTCCAACAAATACACTACACTCTTCTCACAATTTTCCTTTTCATAAATAAATAACATAATATTTTAAATCTGAAAATAATTAATTAATTTTTTCTATTTTAACAGTCAGAATCAGAGTATTAAATTGATATCAGATTTAGATCAATCACATCTTATTTTACATGAATTTCATTATGTTACGTTATTCTATAAGATTTTTAAAAAAATTACTTTAATACAAAAAGTCTTATTCATATTATTTTAAAGTATAATTTGGTAAAATTGAAAATATTTTTATTTCTATGAGACTATATAATTGTATAGGAGCTTTTTTTTATTCCTCACAAAGTCAAACAATCAATTTTTATTATTTAATGAAAAATTATCTAATCAAATATATTATTTGAGAAGGGGACAATATATAGCTAATACTTTGGTATTTCAAATCAATTTTACACGTTAGAATCTTTCTTATGCAACTCGGATGAAATTTCTTGTTCTGTTTTGAGAAAATTATAAAACTTCTTGAAATCGCGCTTCAGTAAAATTTAATTTAAAAAAATACATGATCAGATATATGATAAAAAAAAAAACTTATTTTAGTGCTATTCAAATGTTCTTTAAAGGGAAATATAATACCATGTTTATTCATACACTACAAGAAAATCATGAAATAGAAATCAATTTTTAGAGATCAAAATAATTAGTTACAATAGTAACTAAATTAAATATCATTTTAGAAATTTAAAAAAAAAACAATTTTTAAATTAATTTATATTATTGTTAAATAATTTTTAAATTTGATAGCAAAAATCTTGGTTGCTAATTAGATACCAATTTAGAAACTATTTAATAATAATAGAAACTAATTTAGAAACCATTTTTTGTTAGTTTCTAAAATGGTATCTAATTTAGTTACTATTGCAACTAATTATTTTGATTTCTAAAAATTTGTTTCTATTTCATGATTTTCTTGTTAACAAATTCTTCTAAAAAAAATAATAATATTTAAATTTATGTGTTTAAAATTTTGACTTTAAGTACCTTTATTCTATTGTTCTTCATCACTTCTTCCTGGATTTAAGTTTGACAACTTAGTTTCCCATTCTCAACACATTCAACGGTCAAATATTGAGTGTTTTAAGAACATTGATAGGTAGAATAAAAACTGAGGAGTGCACGTTGAACAACTTTCCAAAAAGTTGACACGAAATTGTTCATGTGATATGTTTCACAATGATCTCAAGTATGTCATTTGTTTTGATACCAGCGTAGAAACAATTTGTCAATATAATAAAATAGTAATTTATATTTTTCACACTAATAATCCTTCGGGTCTAAAAATGTATGTGTGAAACGATCATCACTGAGGGGATGTGAGGTCATGAGCCGATCCAATTAATATATTATAATATTTTGATTTGATAAATTAATAACGATATCCGCAGAATATTCATAAAGAATAGAGTGCGAAATTGACAGAGGTGGGGTTACAAGAATTTATGAAGGAATTAAGCCATGAAAGAGAACCGTTACAAATAAGGGCATGGAAGAAGTTTTCTATAAAAAAGAAAGGAGGCCGAACAGGAAAAGGGACCAGAAAAATTGGAAACCATTGTTTTCGAATACATTTGATACTCTAGCTAAGGGTCATATGTCTTGGCTAGATCAGTATGGATCCATAGGATAGGAATAAAAATGTATGATAAGTAGAAAGTGTAGTATAATATATGATGATTATAAATAATTGGATTTCTAAAATTTAAATGAATTTAAAATGAGAATCTTTAATATATATTTTATAACTTTTAGTAACTTAACTAATATTATTTTTTTCAACTGGTTTCAAATTCCACATTTTAAATTAAGATTTTAAATAGTTTTATTAAATCTATATATTAATAATTAATAGACTTATTACTAACTACCCATACAGGACTTATACTATTTTTCAACTAAATCACTTTTAACTCTATATTTAACATTTATTCTCTCTGTATACATAGAAGAATATAAAATTATATATTTCATCAGATGTCTTATCAATTATAATCATGGATGGCTTTTTCTTCTCTGTAACTAATTAATATATAAATAAAGGTTTAGTATTGAATTTATATAAATTTGTTATATAATTATTTAATATAATAAAAAGTATAGATAATTAAATTAATCAGATAAAAAACAAAATAAAGACTTAGTTCTACTAATGAAAGATAAATAACTAAAAGAATTATTAAGATAAAAAGTATATAAAACATTTATTTGTTGTATAGTCTAAGAAGCAAATAATTTATCTGAAGAGATCATATGTATTTGTAGTTAAATTCAGTTTAAGTGGATAGAAAAAGGAATATAAAGGTTATAATATTATTAATCTGAGAATTCAATGGTTCTACAAGTAACGAAAAGACATAAAGTACAAAACTCCTCCCACTAAGAAAATTACTCCATTTTTCTCTCTTCCCAAATGTCAAACTCCTCGCTACATGTCCATTATGTCACTTCAATCATTTATTAAGGTGTGTTTACTTTGAATTTGAAGTCGGAGGAAGATGGAGTATTTTTTGTGTTTGTTTTTATGATTTTGAGAGTGGAGAGACGATAGATGAGAGGGTGAAGAGTTTTTTTTATTCTTCGCAAAATGAAGGGATTTTTGAGAATTTCGTAAGATTGTTGCATTTTAACAAAATACATTTGTGCATGTATTTTATTTTAATATATAAAATTAAATATTACATAAATTTATTTATTATTTATAATTCCAAAAATATTTAATTATATTATTAATAACAACATATAATTATAAATAATAAAATAAAATTATAATATCAACAATATATATAATTATATAAAGTAACAAATGAATATTATTTTCATAAATTTTATGTATTTAATAAATTGATTTCAATTTAACACCAAAATATTTTATATTATATTTTTTAATTTTTTATTAAAAATATAAATAATTATGGATATTATATATTAAAAATTTTAATTAATTCAAACTTACACACACAAAAATCATAATTCATTATTTAAATATTTTTTAATAAAAGGGATAATTTTGTAAACTTACAATAAACCATCCCCACAAATACACTATATCATCCCTCAATCCAAACAACCTCACGTATCCTCACACATCATCTTCAATCCTTACAAATTCACTCCCTCCCTTCCTCTCAAATCCCTTCATCAATCCAATAAGAGCATAAGAGTGGGAATTTGTGGAGATTTAAGAGAATGGAAGTGTGAGAAAAATTTATTGAGATTTGTAAATTATATAATGGTTGTAAGGGAATTTATAATTTTTTTTAAATGTGTAAAATATAAGTTTATAATTTATAATAAAAAAATTATAAATAATGAACTTAAACAACATATGAACAATGAATTCTAAACTCAGTATGTAATGTTTGGAAATTGATTTTGAACTTAAATATAATGCATAATCGATTCTAAACGAAATATGTAATGCTTGGAAGTCGATTTTGAACTTAAAACGCACAATGTAACAAAATGTATTTGAGTAAGACGCACAGAGTCTACATGACTTTGTTCTGTTCATGAGAGAGGAACCAAAAGCTTCCTCACACTCTTTTTCATTCTCTCTAGTAATGGGTCTCACTCTCTTTCCCCAAGTGTAGACCTATCATATTATGAGTCTTTCGGTATATTAGATGCATCTTATTGATATCTAAAAAATTTATTTGGAAAATTTTATATTTTTAACTTGGAAAAGAACTTTATATACTCATTATTGTCCAAAAAGATATACAAAGTATGTTCAATCACTTTTAAACCATATTAAAGAGTTAAAAATTATTTCTTATGATATTTATAACCATACTGATAAAGTGTTGAAGAGTTTGCCTATTACGCAAAAAAATAAATACCATCTCCTAGAGAAATTCATATATGCTTTCAAAGCTCATGAACACAACTTCTTCAATTCTCTTTATTATATCAAAATCACATACCCTAACGATTTTTATAAAAAAAATTACATTAAATTAAAATCATATTTGATAATAACGACTTCTTAAAATTAAAATCATCATATTCAAACATGTCTTACTTATTTAAAGTAAAAAAAAAAAAAAAACAATGTTTGATAATGACAACTTAAAAATGAAGTTATGGTATTCAAACACGACTCATCTACTTACTTAAATTTTTTTCAAATCTTACTATTTTGGTAAATTTGGTGCAAAATTGGACCATTCTAATAAAATTTCCTTTAACGTGAGAAGGAAATTACGATATCCCTTTCTTTAAACAATAATAACTTCTGTGCAACAATTTCACAAGCTACAACGTTGTCCAGGAAGATCAATGGGTTGCTTAGCTTAAGGATTAAAAGGGAAAAAGAAATAGGAAAATTACATGAAATTTCCCAATTATTCTCTTAATATTTAGATCACATGAAACTCGAGTCTATTCGATAAAAGTAGGCATGGGAATGAGTTGGATTTTTCAAAACTTTATTTAGATTTGGATTTAAAATCCATATTCATTTTAAATAGATCGAATTTAAATGTATATTTTAAATTCATTTAAAGTTATTGAATCTAGATTCAGTCATTGTTAATTAGATTAAATCCATTTTAATATGGACACAAACTAACTTTGTTCGAACTGGACCTAAGTCAACTCAATCTGAACACGGACTAACTCGATTCGACAGCAGTCCGAGCTCGGACAACTCGACATCGGTCTGGGTCCGAGCCCGGACGACTCGACATCGACCCGGGTCCAGACGACTTGACATCAACCAGGACCCAGTTGACTCAACACCGACCCAGGCCCGGACAACTCGACATCGACCTATGCCTGGAGGACTCGACAATGGCCCAAGTCCGCTCGACTAACATTAGCCAAGGCCCAATCAACTCGACATCGACCCAAGCTCGCTCCACTCGACATCGACTTGGGCCCGAGAGACTCGACGTTGGCTCGAGCCAACTCAACTCGACATTGGTCCGGGCCCAATCGACTCAACATCAGCCCGAGAGCCCAGGAGACTCGACATCAACCCGAGCCCGCTCCACTCGACATTGGCCCAGGCCCGCTCCACTTGACATTGGTCTAGGCCCGTTCGGCTTGACATCGGCTCGGGCCCGTTCAACTCAACATTGGCTCAGGCTTGGTCAGCTCGACATTGGCCCAATTGACTCAACATTTACTTGGGCCGCTTAGCTTGACATTGGCCTGGGGCCATTCAAATCGACATCAGCACGAGCCCGTTAAACTTGACATTGGCCCAGGCTTGCTCAACTGAACATTAAACTGGCCCATTCAGCTCAACATCAGCTCGGGCTTACTCAGCTTGACATTGACTCGGGCCAGCTCGACTTGACATCAACCCAGGCCAACTCAGCTCGACATCGACTCAGGATTGCTCGACTCAACAATGGCCCGAGCGCGCTCAACTCAACATTGGTTGGATTGTCTTAGCTTAAATTGGATTGGGCCAAGTCAAAATCCATCCCAAAATACAATTTGGATAATCCAAAAATGTATCATATCTATATCTAATCCATATCCAATTAAATGAATTGTTTTTAAAATCCAAAAATATAGATTTGAATTTAAAATCCAAAAATATGGATTTAAATTTGAAGTAAATTCATTTAAATGGATTAAAACTAATATGAATAATTATGGATTATATAACCTTATATATAAGTATGAACGGTTCTACTGCGTATTGACACTTTGCCATCTTTAAATAGTTAATCTTTTGGCAAAGCAAAAAAATCGTGTACCACTAAAAAAGTTATTAGCGTGCTAGTTTCCAAAAGTTTATTTATCTAAAAGTCAAGCACACTAAGATCTTCATTAAATTCAGAAAACGCTGGCAAAATTCGTTAAACCTTTATTTAAGACTTCTCATACAGTCCACATTGCAACAGCAGACTAAACCCTTTTGGTTAACAGATCAAGATAACAATAGAGAAATCATTGCATCCGAAGATTCTGGTCCATCGTTATTCACACTTGGTATAATGTTACCAGGAGATACAAGTTTTACAAACTCTTTGAGTTCTGTAAAGCTGCTATGTTCACTGTAAGGTACTTCATACCTGATAAACAAGGAAAGCTTCGATTAGTTAATAGTTGTAAAAATTTAAGGAACGCGAGCCTGATCTGCCAACTACCATTACTAAATAGTCTAGTGAATATAACTCATAGATGTACTTATCAGACCAGGGCTTTAGTAAAATGAACTCTACTGACCAGAAGTAGAAAAAAATCGAGTAATTTTGAAGGACCTAATCCATGTATATGATTCAAGATTCTGACCCGAAGTATTTAATAAAATAAGAAAGTAATGAAAGAAATTAAAGCGTTACCTTATAATAGTACCCTGCTGACATCTTCTTCCGGAAGACTTCTTTTTACCTTTGCCAAACGTCCAACCACTGGGGGAGAAAGCAACTATAAGATTGTACCGACCCTAATTAAAGAAAAGGCATCCAACTATTAAAAGCGTAGAACTAAAAAGTTAAGGACAAATCTAATTCAGTATAAATATCCCCCTCTAAAGATGTACAACCCAGCCACCAATATATTCAATCATGGAACAGCTCTCAAAAAATATTACATCAAAGTATGAAAAATATTACTCCTTCCTTTTTCCGTCCTATCTATAACATCCTTTTAATAAAACTTGTTGCCTCTTTATATAACATATCTTTGTAGTTGAATGATGTACTAATTCTTTCTTCTTAAAATAACCTTAATTAGTCCACATGTTTTTTACCAAAAGAAATTCATAAGGAATGACAGTTACACTCTTACAGACACCAAAGTTTCAATATGACAACCAGCAGCAACACTCACCGTATATTGACTAGACATTTGCTTCAATCTTTTGAAGCTTGCGAGAGTCCACATAGGGGCAACATGAATGTTGCTTTCATGTTCATTTGAAGTGAACCACTTCATATCCTCCTCCTTAAATTCCAAACATTTTAAAAGACGCAACTTTGCCGCAGTCACGTGAACCTTTTTACTGAGCGCACGAGCAACCTCCAAGAATATCCTTTCTTTTCCTAAAAAAAACAAATGAAAATAGGGACGGAAAGAGAAAATCTTTTTATTTTTCCTCATTAATTTCTTAGTAATGGGGCAATGGTACCACAGAAACACAACTCTACCAAACCTACCAATGGTATAACTGCCGATCAGAAAAAGAGTCTTGGGATTAAAAGTTTCTGCTTGAATGGCATCAATAACGAATTGTATTACAGCCTCTTGTTTTGGAAAGTCATACTGCAATGAAACAGAGTACAAATATTGAAAGGAATTATTATTATTAAGATTAAAAGGAAAAAAGTATATTAAGTTATGAACTGATTTTAACAAACTCAATGAAATTCAGTGATTGTATAAACTATGTGCAGAGAATATTAGAAAAATGGTTGTACTCGTGTTTTTGGGGAAAAGGCATAAGTTTGTTGCATTTTGTCACTTTTTCATTTATTTTTAGACTGGATTATATTTTCAGTCTTTTATCTTCAATAGAATTAAATTAATTAGTTATTTCTTTAGAGTGAATCAAAATATCCTTCCATCAGTTTAAACATTAAAGATTTAGAACTATCAAGAAACACCACTTGTTGAAATATTTTCAGTAAACATAGTGGAGGATTTTTACCACCACTATAGTTAAAAAATAAAAATTCTACCCCCCACCACTCTAGGCTTGCATACTCAATTTTCTGATACGAATAAAGTACTACTACTATCAACTTATTTCTGAAGCAAATTGTAAGTAAGCTTGTATTAGTTTATTCAAATGACAAGCGATATTGGGCATACTATTATTAATTCAAACTAATCAGTTTCTTTGGATAACCTTCTAAAAAAAGTTTTTACGAAGAACTTTTTTTTCTGAAAGCAACTTTCTCGAACTAGAAGTGAACGAAACTGAACTTTACTTTAGAAGACTAAAATTATTGGGAAAAAAAATCCTAGAAACAATCTCCTATATTTCAAAAGCTTTTTTTTTTTTTTTTTGTTTTAAGCCTAACTCAACCCCATAAAACCAGCTCATGGTTGCACTCACTTATGTTCATGTGGGATCTCCAACCCACCCCCTCACGCCGAGACTACCCGATAACAGTCCGATAGCTGGTGGCCTGATAAACCCAACAAACACTCGCTAGGATAGACTCGAAATGACCCTGATACCATATTACGAAGTGGACTTTAAACCTAAATCAACCCCATAAAATCGGCTCATGGGGTGAGGGTTACACCCACTTATATACAATGAAATGTCTTAATCTCTGGCCGATGTGGGATCTCCAACATTTTTCAAGAAGCTAGCAAATATAAAGTGATTATTTCTCCAACACACCCGAATCAAATTAGCACCAAGTTAGCAGACTTTTGTAATTGATAGAGGGGATTGGATTTTTCAAAATCCAATCTAGATCCAAATCCAAATAAATGGATTGGATTTAAAATCCATTAATTAGATTAAATTCACTTTGTCAATTACATTAAATCTATTTTGATATGGTCACAGACTAACTTGGATCGAACCGAGTCTAAGCCAACTCAACCTGAACGCGAACCAACTTAGTTCGACATCGGCCCAGACCCGAACAACTCGACATCAGCCCGAGCCCGGAAGACTCGACATCGGTTCGGCCCAAGACAACTTGACATCGGTCAAGACCCAGACGACTCGACATTGACCAGGACCCGGATGACTCGACATCGGCCCGAGCCCAGGCCTAGAAGACTTGACATAGACCAAGGCTCGCTCCACTCAACATCGGCTCGTGCCCATTCGGCTTGAGATCGGCCCTGACTTAGGAGACTCGACATTGGCTCGGGCCAGCTAGGTTTGACATCGACTCGAGCCTGGGAGACACGGCATCGGTCTGAGCCCGTTCAGCACAACATCGACCAAGGCCTAATCGACTTGACATCGACCTGAGCCCACTCCACTCAACATCGGCCCGAACTCGTTCGGCTCGACATCGACCCGAGCCCAAGAGACTCGACATCGGCTCGGGCTCAGGAGATTTAACATTGACCCGGGCTCGTTAGGCTCAACATCCACTCAGTCTTGCTCAAGTTGACATTGGCCCGGGCCTGTTAGCCTTGACAACAGACCGAGCCCATTAGGCTCGACATTAGCTCGAGCTCGCTCATCTCGACATTGGCTCGGGCCCGAGAGACTCGACATCAACCCGAGCCTGGGAGACTCGACAACGACCCGGAACCGTTCGTCTCGATATTGGCTCGAGTTAGGGAGACTTAACATTAGCCCAGGCACGTTTGGGTCGACATTGGCCCAGGCTTGCTCAACTCAACATTGGCCTAGCCGGTTCAACCCGACCTTGCTCGGCTCGACATTGGCTCGGGATTGCTCAACTCGACAACGACTCGGGCACGCTCGGCTCAAAATCAACTCGGGCCTGCTCGGCTCAAAATCAGTTCAGGCCCTCTCGACTTAATATGGGCTCGGGACTACTCAGTTAGACATTGGCCCGAGCCCGCTCAGCTCGACATCGGCTCAGGCCCGTTCGGCTTGAGATCGACCCAGACTAAGGAAACTCGACATTGGCACAAGCTTGGTAGACTCTACATCGGCTCGAGCCCGAGAGACTCAGCATCAGTCTAAGCCCGTTCGACACAATATCGGCCAAGGCCCAATCGACTTGACATCGACCCAAGCCCACTCTACTTTACATTGGCCCGAGCCCGGGAGACTCGACATTGGCTCGGGCCCTACAGACTTAACATTGACCCGGGCCAGTTAGGCTCAACATCGGCTCGGGCTTGCTCTGGTTGACATTAGACCGGGCCCATTATGCTCGACAACAGCCTAGGCCCATTAAGTTCGACATTAGCTCAGGCCCGTTCGGCTCAACATTGGCCCGGGCCCAATCAACTTGACATCAACACGAACCCAAGAGACTCGACGTCGACCCAGGCCCAGGAGACTTGACATCAACCCGGGCTCGGGAGACTAGACATCAGCCCAGGCCCTTTTGACTCAATATTGGCTCGAGCTCGAGAGACTCAACATTAGCCCAGGCTCGTTCGGCTCGACATTGACCCGAGCTTGCTCAACTCGACATCAGCCTGTCCCATTTGGCCCGGGCGACGACTCGACATCAGCCCGGCCTTGCTCGGCTCGACATCAACCCGAACCAGCTCGGCTCGAAATCGACTCGGGATTGCTCGACTCAAGAACAACCCGGGGCGCGCTCGGCTCGAAATCAACTCGGGGCCGCTCTGCTCACAATCATCTCGGGCTTGCTCTGCTCAGGCCCGCTCGACTCGATATGGGCCCGGAACTGCTTACTTAGACATCGGCCCGGGCCCACTCAGCTCGACATCGGCTGGATTGTCTTGACTTAACTTTGATCAGGCCAAGTCAAAATCCATCCCAAAATGCAATTTGGATAATCCAAAAATGTATCTAATGTATATCTAATCTATATCTAATTAAATGGATTTCATTTAAAATCCAAAAATATGGATTTGGATTTGAAATAAATCCATTTAAATTGATTAAAACTAATATGGATAATTATGGATTAGATTTTGTAATTTGAATTTTTTTCCGTCCTTAATAATTAATAATAATGAATAAGATATTTCACTTTGGCCAGCCAAGCCAACCATAAGTTGCCATGACAATATCCAAGGCCCCTAATAAACTATTATAGACATGACTTGGATTTTATAAAACTTCACTTTGTCTTAATCTCGAGTAGCTGGACTGTAATGTGCTTCTCCATTATTAGTTTAATCTGTTATTGAACAAAAAATAAATTTATGGAGGCGGTTCCTAAACAAAAGCATACACATTCATGTCATTTTGACAGATGACTCCATTAGTAATATCGAACTAACCTGTGGATTGCAGTATGTCGTATCAAGAATTAGAGTATTGATAGGACACGTCTTGAGTAAAGGATTGATTGTCATTTCCTCACTAAACCGGAAATCACCCGTGTGCAGCACAGCCTAATAGGAAAACATCAAGTCATTAATCAATTATAACATAACAATGAATAACTGCAAAATAATAAATAAGCTCATAAGTCAATCCAAGCCACACCTTACCATTTGGAGGTTGAAAGAGTATGAGTATGGAACCTGGACAATGGTTGGCATCAAAGCAAGTCACATCAACACCAGCTACTTCAATCTTTTGGTTCAGAGGCAAAACATGTAATTTATCATATGGAATTCCAATGTTCGTATTTACTAGTCTAGCTGTAATGGAGGAGCAATAAATCTTTCCATGATTGAATGACTTGGTAAGACCTTGATAATCTGCAATTTAACGTGATCACAAATGTGAACCAACAGCCAAGGCGTCACTTGGAAAAGTTTGACTCTGATGGCAATAATCCACTTAAAAGGAGCGGCACACAAGGAACTCCATTATTTATTTATTTGGTAGTTTAAACTAATGTCTCCAATTTAACGTGATCTGAAACTATTTTTTTTCTGATACAAACACCAAAGCACCCTAATGTAGTGTGGACGAAAACAGAATCTACAATTTTATGACATTCAATAATGCACTTCCACGTATCAAAAAAGCACCAAAACTACTTCGTTACTAAATTGTTTTTCATGATGAACATCTTTGATCTCCCACTGTGAATATTAGATTTCCACAGTAATTGTATATCTAAGCTAACCATTTGTTAGAGATCCGTGTGTCAACTGTTAAATCAAATCTACTAAGAGCTAAACAATACGAGGTCCTACTCAATAGGATCACTACCTAATGCCAAAAGTTGTATTCAAAACTGTAATTAAATTTCAAGAAAACACCACTTTAAGTTAACGAAAAGTTAAACCAGATTGAAACATTTTATAAATATAACACAACAATAAGTTTGAATTTATATATATATATATATATATGCGTGTGTGTATGTTTCGAGCATGAAAACAGTGACTCACGACTGAAAATTTGTTTTATGATAAAGATTAACTGTTAACATTGGAGAAGTAGACTTACGGTCCAAGTGGAAGTGTGTTAGAAACCAGTGGGAACAATCTCCTCTGAGATATTTGAAAGCATCCTGCATATAATAATGTATTTGTCAAACACTCGGACTTACATCAAGACTTGATAGAGCGATAATGGTGATAGAATAGCAGAAGTTTCTTAGATGTTAACGTTCATAATTTATTGGCATGAATATTGCATACATATTTTGCTCATTTTCTTAAGTTTTCTTTTCCTAGTTCAGAAGGTCAACATGAAACGTGATTGATGTGTATGCTCAGTTTGAAAATAGTCGTCCAACTGGCCAATAAGCATTTGAATGGATTTTGAAACCAGTTACCAAGCAACACAGAAGAAAAAAACTCTTTTATCCGACCAACAATGAATCAAAAACAAGGATTTTCCCTTTTTTTAGATAATTTAGAAAAGGCTTTCCTTCTGGCTAGGCTATTTCCATAGTCGTAAATGGATACATGAAGGCAATATACATTAAATCAAGTCAAATACACATGCATCATTTAAACTACTATTTACCACTCGAAAAGGCGTTCCTTGTACAGAACACCATTTGGGAACATCACGGAGCTTTCTATTTGCAGTCACATTTTTTGATTTGCGCTTACGGCCAGAATCCAAGCCACTGTTTTTCATTTCCTTCTGTTCTCCAGGAGAGGCAAAAACTTTCTTTTCCTTGGAAGCAAACCCCGGAAAATATTCAGTAATTAATTTGTTTGCCACTGGTTTAATAGAGCCATCAGCTTTTCTTTCAGATTTGTCATGCTTTAATTTGACTTTCTGGTTTCTAATCCTTCTAGGCTCCTCCAACGCATCCTCTTGTTTCTCATTTATAGCGGCATCTCCGTTTCTTAGTTCACGCAGGGCATGAACTATCTTCTTTCTGGGCCCAAGTGCAGTGATACCCATGCTTAAGAGATCCTGCAGATACAAAAGGAAAAGAGGAAAAATATTGGCTAACATGAATCCTCAACAACAAAGTAAATAGACAAACACTTAATAGAAACAAACCGTAGTACATTTCGAATACCCAAAAACAAAGATATCCTTATATTTCCAATAACAAAACCTCACTAAGTTAAGTGGTCTCCATAAACCCTCTAGGTCACCAAATTGCAAAGTAACTATTTATCTCATTAGTGGGGAGAGAAGAATAACAAATACCAATTCCAATTTTTTACCTAAAGCTGAAAAATGAAACAAACAGTTCTTCAAAGCATAAAAGAACAATGAACTAATAAAACGCATAAATAAATTAAAGCGACATATGTGGCAGGGGTTATGAACCTAAAACTAATGGAATGAATGAACCAAGTAAATGCCATAAATAAACCTCTTCTGTGAGGCATTGCAAGGTGTTCCAATCAACTTCTTCCCTAATGAAAACCACTTCATACTTTCCCAAACCGAGCCCGTGAAGCCAATCAACAACAGAAGCGACTTTTGGCACATGTTGAGCACCCTTCTCGTCTTCAAGAACCGCAACCTGCACAGCATTTTCACAACTTATAATTGAATTGAAATTATAAAGATCCCCGTTTCAATCACCATGAATGGTGGTACTTTTGTGCAAAGGGCGTGAATCTCACGTTATCTCCTTCGTCAAGACAATTATTGGTATGAAGATGTCGCTGTTCCTCGGTCAAATTCGAAATATCAACGTCACACAGGGGACACCGAACGGAACTATCTACTTCCTCCAACTCGTCGCACAGATTCATCAACAGACCAAGCTCCGAATCAGAATCTGCATCTGCAGCGTTAAGCGCGCCGGTTGTCGAAACCACCAGCTTCGACTCTATCGAGTTGCGAAGATAATTCCCCTTTTGATCCAGCTCCGACAAAGATGCGGAAGAAGAATCACTGTCTTCTTGTTCCGAGCGTTGAACGCTGCAAACCGAACCACAATCTATGGTGGAAGGGATGAAATCCAAGCTGCAGTTCTCAATTTCACAAGACTCGCTGGGTCGGACGTTCTCCTTGCCACTGCCACGATGCGCCGTCGTTTTGCGTTTAGGTTTCTTCGGCGGCCGTTGATTGTCATCGATAGAAGCGAGCGCGTGAAAACTCGTTGCCGTTTGAGTAAGAGGGATCTCAAATTCATCGTTCTCGTCCCAATTCATTGTGGAAATCATCTCTTCTTTATTCTGCGCCAGAACTTGAAACAAATATGATACGCATTTCAAATTTTTAAGCGGGAATTGATATGAAATATATCTTGTGTTTGGGCCAGGCCCATCGTTTCCCAGCCTAAGCCTAGGCCTAGTTTGTTTGTGTGCGTTTTTTCACATGAGAAAGATGAGTCTTCGCCAATTTTTTCCTCCACCTCCATATTTTCATTCTGCACCTCCATAAATCTTTTAATTCCAAAAGTACCTTAGGAAAAAGGTGCAAGATTTGTTTTTTTTTTTTCATTTTTTATTTGTATAATTTATAGACCTTCTGAATTCTACGGTTCGAAAGATATTTTATGGATTTCTTCATATATTTCCTCTTCTCCTCTTCTCGTTGATTTCCTCTTTGCGATTTTCTCAAACTCTACATCGAAAAATGGTGTTGTGTGTTTTTTTTTTCTTCGGACATTGACTTTTTTTTTCATGAACAATGCGTATTTTTACAAAATTTATTCAAGTGGATCACTTTGCATTTTATTTTCTAAACTATAACCCTTTATTGTTCAAAGGTGAGAATTTGGTTATTGGGAGCCAAATTCTCACCTATTTTTTTGGTTTTCAACACGGAAATTTGTTCAGAATTTGATTTTTGGGATTCGAATTTTGGGGATAGTTTTGATTATTTTTTATTCGATAGTGAAGAATATATATAGGTTTTTCAGTGTGATCAAAAAATTGGTCTTTAGGGAGCCGAATTTTCACTTGCCTTTTGCGTTTCCAGGAAAAAAATAGTTATATAATTCGGTTACAACGACAACTTGTAGAAACTTATTTTTTTTTTATTTCCAACGTTGGAGTGGAGTTGAGCGTATGAGTCTGGTGCTCATAATCTCCATATCCATTTTCAAATTTTGACATCTAAACTTCAACTATAATAGTGGAACAATAAAAAATTTATGGGAGGGGATTCTGAATTTTTTTTGGTAGTAGGTGGGTGATTGTGAAACAATGAAATAAATTTAAGAATATTTTTTCTAATTTTAACGTGTAAAACTTTATCAAAATTGGAATTTGTGTCAATTGGATTCGAAAATGAGGTTTTCATTTGCTTTTTAACAATGTTGGAGTTAGTGAGGAAAAATCTTTTGAAGTGAGATTATATCTACTTCAAATTTTATTGGAATATCTTCATGGTAGAGACATGCAAGATATAAATATGAACGGAGTACGTGGAAGGTATAAAAAGTGCAAAAGAGGAATATGTGTAAATGAAAAAAACACAATACGTGTTTAAAAAAGCAGGAAAAAACAAAAAAAGGGAAGAGACATGTAAGGGGAGAAAAACAATCTAAGTTTTTTGTATGTATTACTGAGTTTTTACAAAAGAGATAAAAACTTATTAAATAGGCAACATAAACACAGAAGTAACCACTTCACTAAGCCCAATTGCTTTAGGGAAAACTCAATAACCTCGCTCAAACTGCATGATATATGTTCATTAGACCCAATATTAAAACAATAGGATCAAATTTAGCCAATTCAAGTGGTTTAGTAAATATGTCTGCAACTTATTAAGAAGAATATGGGAAGCAATTGGAAGAGCTTTGGCTGAAGTTTTTCACAAACGATATGACAATCAATTTCTATGTGTTTCGTTTGCTCATGAAAGCTTGGATTTAAGGCTGTTTGTCTTAAAGAGTTGCTAGATATTGAGTAGTGATGCCAAAATCGTCAATAAGGTATATTTCACAAGTTAGAGTTGCGAGAGCGCGATATCCTGCTTCAGAGGATGATTGTGACACAATTAATTGCTTCTTTGATATCCAACAAACAAGAGATGATCCAACTAAAACGCAGAAGCTTGTGACAGATCGTCTAGTTTGAGGACATGTTGCCCAGTCTGAATCAAAGAATCCTTTCA
Organism: Phaseolus vulgaris; assembly: GCF_000499845.2. Lineage (NCBI taxonomy): Eukaryota > Viridiplantae > Streptophyta > Magnoliopsida > Fabales > Fabaceae > Phaseolus > Phaseolus vulgaris. The sequence goes on along the minus strand of NC_023751.2, from coordinate 13,749,142 downwards.
ATTGAATACTAGGTTTTTTGGGGAAAAATAGACCTTTCCCCTTAGCATTTTTTATATACCTAAAAAAATGTTGAGCAGGATTATAATGGTCAGTGGTTGGAGCATGTAAAAATTGACTTAGAAATTGAATAACATAACTTATACTAGGTTTAGTATTTGTAAAATACAATAACTTATCAATCAATCATTGATATGCATTTGTGTCTTTCATACAAGTCCCATCTTCAAACAAATGTTTGATGTCTTTGGTTAGAGGAGTTGAGCACGGTTTAACTGGAAGTACTGATGTTTCTACAAAAATATCTAGTGCATATTTCATTGTGAAATGTGTATACCTGTACTGGATTGTGCAACTTCAAGATTAAGGAAGTATTTTAATTTCCTTAAATCTTTTATCTTAAAAGCTTTATCTAAGAATAAAGTAATTTGCTCATTAATAACGTGTGTGATCCACGAGATCACCATGACATTACATCTCTCTCATGCTTCATAGAGAGATGTTCCATATTGGAATATCTCAATGGTAGAGACTTGCAGCATATAAAGATGGAATAGAATATGTGAAAGGTATCAAAAGTACAAAAGAGAAATATGTGTAGATGCAAAAAAAAAAAAACACGTTTAAAAAAGCAAGAAAAAAAGAGGAAGAAATACGTAAGGAGAGAAAAACTCTCAATCAAGTATTTTGTATGTATTATTTTGTTTTTACAAAAAAGAGAAAAACCTATTAAATATACAACATAAATACAAAAATAACCGCTTCACTCAGCCCAACCACTTAAGGGGAACCTCAATAATTTTCATTATTTTTTAAATTCTCTACCTAACCAAATTATATTAAATATTACATAATTAAATAATTATTTTTCTTACATCTAAATTTTATTCTCTCCATTTTTAATAACAAAATTTAAAACATATTTTACCTACAAAATTACGAGTAACAAACTCATATAGCCAACTTAGTTCCAACATCAAAAATAAAAAACTAAGCTCCTGCAAGTTGTTTACGAGAATCGAATTTGAGAACTAATTTTTTTCCTAGAAACACAAAAAAACAACTGAAAATTCGACTCTTTATAAATCAAATTTCGATCATGCACCGAAAAGTTCACATCTCTTCTTCATCAAAAGAAATAAAAAATAAAAATTCAAAACTACTCCCTCCCAAAAACTAAATTATGAACAAATTTTGGTACTAAAAAAAGGTGAGAATTCCACTCTTTGAAAACTAAATTCTCACCTATAAATATAAATAGTAAAGTATTATAGTATGGAAAATAAAATACAGAGTGATCCACTTGTGAAATTTTTGTAAAAATTCGTACTATTTAGAGAAAAAAAAAAAAGTCTCGTGCACCCTCTTCTCTTCTTGCTCGATTTCTCCTTTCAATAATTCCAAATTAATTTTTTTAATGACGATATTATCCTCTGCCACGTAATCACGCACTGCCAGCTCACGGTTTTCAACGCAATGCCAGCTCACTGTTTCCCAAGGGTTGCCAAAGAACGTTTTTGTACGTGAAGAGCAGTGCGTGAATCTTATTGTTTCCTCCACACTGGTGTGTTACTGTGGATCTGCAATTCGAATCAGGTGAGCTTTCTGTTTAACCATGGCAGCTCAAGACAAGTGGTGCGTGGTGACCGGAGGTAGGGGTTTCGCCGCTCGGCATTTGGTGGAAATGTTAATCCGGCACAACCAATACTGCGTTCGCATCGCCGATTTGGAAGACAACATTTCTCTCGAGCCCGCCGAACAGCTGGGGCTTCTCGGCCAGGCCTTGCACTCTGGCCGGGCCCAATACGTCTCCCTCGATCTCCGCAACAAGGCCCAAGTCCTAAAAGGTGATCAACCTCTTCTCTTCTCTCTCAATTGTAGCAACATCTATCTCTCGCGCGCGCACTCGCTAATGTTGGTTTTACGTGTAGTGCAGCATTAGAAGGAGTTGAGGTTGTTTTCCACATGGCTGCTCCAAACTCTTCCATTAACAATTACAAGCTTCATTATTCCGTTAATGTGCAAGGTGAACCTCACTCTTCTGCGTATTTGCCTTTTCGAAGTTTGAATCTGACTGAGATCTTTCTTATGTAAGGGACAAAGAATGTCATCGATGCTTGCGTGGAGCAAAAGGTGAAGCGACTCGTTTACACCAGCTCTCCCAGCGTGGTTTTTGATGGCGTTCATGGGATTCATAATGGTGACGAAACAATGCCTTATACACCTTCGGTATACATTTTAGCGACTCTCCTTTTACTTAAGTCACATATTACCATGCGTTTCTCCGCTTGGAACTTGAGAGAGATACATAATGTATATAGTGTGAGAACTGTGGTATATGTTTCTTATAAGACTAGTTCGGGGTGGTCCTAAGCTTAATTTTATTTGTTTGTTTCAGCATAATGATCATTACTCAGCTACGAAAGCTGAGGGTGAGACATTGGTTATGAAAGCTAATGGGACTAATGGGCTCCTAACGTGCTGCATACGCCCCAGCAGCATTTTTGGGCCCGGTGATAGACTGTTGGTGCCTACACTAGTTGATACTGCCAGAAAAGGGAAATCCAAGGTAGATGTTGTTTTTCCTCCTGATGGTATACATTTTAGTCCCTGTATATCTAACAGCATTTCCAGAGCAGGAAATGTATTTATTACATATGCATATGACTAAAGGAACCTTCCATTCTTTTAGATCTTCTTTGTGATACGAAATGTGCCTTACGGTTTAGTCCATTGAAATAATTTAACCTTCAGTGTAACTGGTTTTTTTAGCCTATTGTCTGATTTTATGGTGTATGTAACCCATTGGACTGACGCTCAAGGTTATTGTCTGTTGTGCACATTTGGAATCTTAGTAAATACTTGGTACTTTTTACTGTATAAACTACAGATTCAGTACTAATGGAAATGTAATCTTGAATTTTTTTATTAGCCTTAGGAACATCTTGAAGAATCAGAAAGTAGCTAGATTGAATGAAATTGGACTCGGACTGCTAAATAAAACATTTTTCTTTATGGCTTTGGGAGGAGTATGTATACAAATGGTTGCAAAGCAATTAACTACTTATTAGCAAACTGCCATCAAACCTTTCTTTGATTCTCTTATTTATATTTCTCTTTTGACCAGTTCCTTATTGGCGATGGTAATAACGTCTATGATTTCACATATGTTGAAAATGTGGCTCATGCCCATATATGTGCTGAACGAGCTCTGGATTCAGAAGGGCCAGTTTCAGAAAAAGCTGCTGGAGAGGTACCACTAAGATTCTGTTATTACTTAGTATCTTCTGTTTATTTGTGTTTGTAAATGAAAATTAAAAAGTAGACTTACAGAGATGATATGTTGTGTTTGAAAGTTTATGGTATAGTCTCTTCATTAGGGAAAAATAGGAAATATGAACGAATGCAAGTTGAGAAAGACTTGTCAGTGACCTTTGTTAAATTAAGAATGAATTATTGCATTTTATTCTAAAGGGGTGGGAAAATTGATTGATTTGCAAGTTAGGAAACTTAGCAATTACTGTAGTATTTTCTTGCTAAAGGATATTTGTTTTGTAGGCATATTTCATAACAAATATGGAGCCTATGAAATTTTGGGAGTTTGTGTCAGTGGTATTGGATGGTCTTGGATATGAAAGGTAGGTTCGTACATACCGTCACCTTTAGTTATTTCTTCACTTGTTATCTAGCCTCTCCTTTTTTTTTTATTTAAGATTCTCCAATAACGTAAAACCAAGGATTCAAAACTCCAATATTTCATGCAATTTTGTAAGTTTTCTTTGTACTATTAATTTATAAAAATACCAATTTGAATTTCAGAAAAGGAGTATATATAATACTAGAATGACCAGTAGTCAAGTCCTAATCAAAAGACTGAGGCTATCTATAGATATGGGAAATTCTCCTATATTTAAAAATTGAATAATATAACTATCTTGGACTATAGATCACTAGGGTTGGTTTAGTTGTGGTAAATTTGGGTCGCATGCATGAGATCATAGGTTCTAACCCCAATGCAACTATTGTGTACAAAAAAAGGACATCTATTTACTCTGCACTCCTCTGTTCAATTCATAGTAAAAAGGAACGTGGTGGCAGTTTCAATTGTCAGATTAAGAATAAAATTCTTATGAGATTATACTCAGTTAACACTTGTACATCTTTTTCTTTGTTTTTTTTTCATAGTATGAAAGATGCAAATTTTGGTTGTCCTTTATCTTCGTGGCTGAAGTTGCTGTCAATTTGGGATGTTGGATTATGGGATTTTTTGTCTTGCTATCCTGACCAGTGGCTATTATTTGTTATCTATTTTATTCACTTCTTTATGTTAATTAGAATATTGGACTCTATTATTAATCAATCATTCATAAGTTTTAAAATTTCTTGCATTTAAATTTAAAACAAATAAGGAATATAATTATGCCTTTTCATTCAGATAAACAAACATGAACATTATTGGGGCATTATCAATGCTATTTTCTTGCTATCTCAGTCATGTTATCTTTTGCAGGCCAAGAATAAAGATCCCTGCTGCTGTTATCTTGCCCATTGCGCATTTGGTGGAGTGGATATATAGGCTGCTTGGCCCATATGGGATGAAGGTGCCTCAGTTAACCCCTTCAAGGATAAGACTCACGACCTGCAGCAGAACTTTTGATTGCTCAAAAGCAAAGGATCGTCTTGGCTATGCACCCATCGTGACAATGCAGGTCTCTGACATTTATGAAAAGTAATAATATATTATAGCTTCTATTATTGATATTCATCTTGTTAATACTTTTAAAGACAAAAACATGATGAGAAGTTGGCTAACTCAATGCACCCAAAATCACTGATAATACCAAGTTAGGATTATATAATATACTACGAAAACAAGTATGAAATGCTATTCTTAAATGAACGATACTTCAGTGCAATATAGTGTACTAAGGTTATTACATATATTGCTGTGAATATATACATAATAATCATACTTGCCTGGGTGCTTCTCCCATACTAATGATATTGTAATTTTTCTTGCAGGAGGGCCTGCAGAGGACAATTGAATCATATGCACACTTGAAGGCAGAAAATCTACCTAAAACTAAAAGAGAAGGTCCCTCAAAAGCTTCCAAATATCTTGGAAGTGGAAGAGGTGTGACTAATCAATTATATGTATCTAACTTCTTTGTTGGACAATCTGGACTTGCTTGTAAAGGAGAATTAATCTGTTAATTTAACTAATAGCCATATATAAATAGAAACATGCTGCTCTTCCATTACTGTATCACGTGGTTGATTGACTCATGAATCTGATTAGATTATGATCAAAAACATTTTCATAGACATTAAATACATAACATTTATTTTCCACAGGTAAATTGTAATAGACAGAGCAGGTAAATTGTTATAGTTTATACTCACAATTACATCATCATGTACTACATATTATCCATATGTTTCAGTATGGTTAATTGCTTTTTTTAAACTGTTGTAATGCTTGTCTGTGTTTGATGTGCTAGCTCTAAGAAGCCTGAAACAGCAACTGAATTCAAAAGTTCAAATTTTGGTGTTAATATTTCCAACTTAGTTGATTATAGAAAAATTGACTGGTTGTTATCTATTTGTGTGATCAATGCTGTCAGCTCTCTTCTACCTACTGTACAAACACAACAGTGTAGCAGTTTGTGCTGGGAGTAATTTTACAGTTTACATTTATTTACCTGTAAGTTTTGATTCATCTGCTAATTTGCAGTTGCTGACACATTGCTTTGGAAGGATAAGAAGCAAACTCTCATCACCTTGTTAGTCTTGATTGCAATATATTTCAACTTCATTGCATCAGAAAATACCATCATCAGTGCTCTGACAAAGCTTCTATTGTTCGCATCTATCTTTTTATTCATTCATGGCATTCTACCTGCAAAAATGTAAGTGCACTATATATTGTTGAATATTGCAGTTGTCAATTAACATTGTATGCTACTATTAGCTTGTCCAATGATGTATTATTATTATGATAACTATCAAGTTAATCCAGTTGTTAGAAGCATTGAAGTTTTTAATGTGAAAATAAATGCTAACTATTGCTCTACTTTATGCTTGTGCAGGTTGGGGTATACTGTTGAGAAAATGCCAAAATCATGGTTTCACTTGTCAGAAGATATGTCACGTAAATTTGCTCTCTCAGTGGCCTCGTTATGGAATATTGCTGTGAATGTTTTGAAGTCCCTTGCAGAAGGGAATGATTGGGTGCTATTATTAAAGGTATCTGCACTGCATTGCCTATATTTCCTTGCCATTGCTTGCAGCTGTGATTATGATGTATAGGATGCATCAGTTTTAGAAATCCTATCCCTTTAATATATTATTATTATAAATATAATAAAATATGCATTATTAATAATAAAAATATCATTTTCTTTAATTTATTTTATTTTTAAATTAAAAAGTATTCGTGCAATACGTTGGCATACTTGTCAGTGAATTTGTGAAATTCTATAGGTGAAACCCATAACTCTGGAACCATCATTTTAAAATTTCTATTTAAAATTTTGCATATAATCAGGTTTTCTGTTTACAAATGCAAAAAATTTATAAGTTTCTCAAGTATCAGAAGTGCTGACACATGTTTCCTTTGATGATCAATAGGTTGTTGTCTCTCTGTTCGTTCTTAGTTTCCTTGGAGCCTTCTCACTTCAGAACTTGTATACTATAGGTTCTTTCTCTTTCTCTTTCGTGCGTGCACGCACACTTGCACATATATACGTGGCTACATGAATTTGTCTGTGCCGAAATTATGCTATTATGCTTGCCTCTATTTAGTTGAATCTCTTTTGCAACCAGTAAAATTGTGACTGGAGGTCTATTTATATTACTTGAATTCACAATAGATTTGTGACATAGATGAAATATAGTTGATACTCAGGACATAACTCTTTCTACTTAGAAAAACGTGATTTATGATTTGACTGTGACTTTACCCATTTAACAGTTATGTACCTTGCAACATATCTCATCGAATAATTTGACTTGTGAAAAGTTACATGTTACACCTCACCTTTTTTAGCGCTGATGCTGGAAGACATTGATGTGTCTTGTTTGAATCCAATGCCCTGAAAGAGAATGATCCTTGTTTTGCTTTTTCTTTTTCTTTTTGGGTGAGGAGTGATACTAATTTGTTTCTTGTCGTGGTTACAGGAGTTACATTTGCATTTATAGCTTTCTACGTGTACGAACTGAAGGAGGAAGACATTGATGGCATATTTATAAAAACACATTCTTTTAGTAGCAAATTGAAATCTGATCTCACCAAAAAGTTTCTTTCTTCAAAGAAGATTGATTGATAGGCTTTGTAGCACTAGCTTTTTTCTTAGATAGTTTGCATGTTAAAATATTCTATGGAGTTCCATGTATGACTGTACTGTAATTGTAATTTAATTTTATATTCGACCAACTTTTGACATGTTTATTGGACACTCGTGAGAGTTTTTAAAAAATTGCAACGGTATTCTTTTCTTGTTTTCGTTCTATTTCTTTTCAACTAAAGAATTCTTTTTCTTCCCATTCTTGTATTGTTTTTCCTCTATCAGAAAGTCTTATGGTGGGTTCGGACAAGAGAGTGGAAAAGAAAATAAATATGGACAAGAGAGTGGAAAAGAAAATAAATATAAAAGTGAGGTTATTTGGATTAATAATAAATATTATATTAAATTATATTAACGAAGTGAATGTTTAAAGTAAAAGTTTTGAAGTAACTTCATTGATGTAATATATATTTTTTAAATTATAAAATGATCATATTATAATTTTGTTATTATTAATTTATAAATTTTCTATTATTATTATTATTTTTATTATCATTATTTTTTTTAATAGTTTTATTATATTATATACTTTTTATAACTTTTTTATTATTAATAGTTTATTATTATTTTATGATTTTAGTATTAATACTTTTACTATTGTTATTCCTATTTTTTATTATTAATATTTTTACTATTGTTATTCTTATTTTTTATTATTAATATTTTTACTATTGTTATTCTTATTTTTTTATTAATATTTTTATGATTTTTATTATTAATAGTTTTATTACTATTGTTTAATTTTATTATTATTATTGATAGATTTGGATTACAACAATGAATCCAATTGCAAGAAAAAAATTCAAACACAAACAAACTTTAAGTCTAAAATTACCAACAAAACCTCAACCATCATCACCAACAACAAAACACAACCACACCACTACCTTGTAAAGCCGTTCTTACATACCCACAGATAAAATAGAAAAAAATTGAGATTTGTTAAAGAAGAAAAGGTATTGATTAAGAATTCCTATATATAATTAAGATGTATAAGAGTAATTAATGAATTATTATTTATATTAAAAATAATATTTAAAATTTATGATATATTTAATCGTAATCAATCAGTTTGAATTGTATTCATCTCTATGGAAATCAAAAGCACAACAAAAGAAAGTAGGAGTACAAACAAACAACATTAAAAAAATCAAATATAACTATTAAATAAAAAAGATAAAAATTTTTTTTGGTATTCTATCATAAAGTACAAAAGAAAGAAAGTAGGAGTACGAGTAAATCAAATATAACTATTAAATAAAAAGATAAAAAAAAATATTTTTGTATTCTATTATCAAGGACATATGATGATGTCTGTTTCTTTTTCCATCTTTTATTGTTATTAGGGTTTTTCATTTTCGCTCCCACTTTTATCAAAAAAAATAAAAAAAAATCACATACGAAATAACCTATGAAAATTTGATGCGTGTAATTTGTAAATTTAAAAAATTGCTCAATAGGTTATAAAAACCATTCAATACCTATTCAAAATTGCTCCTTTTTATGTCTCTGCTCGTTTTAAAAACAAAACAATTTTCAAAATAAAAATGTTTATCCACTACCACCCTATCTTTCTTAAGAAGTGCTCAACATAATAAGAATAGTTTTACATGATCTAATAATAATGAACAATTTTTTAAAATAAAATAAATGAAAAAAATATTGTGGATATAAATTCTTTCAAAAATCAAATGAAAAATTAATGTTTAAAAGAAATAGTAATGACTAAATATTCTTATTAATAAAATAATGACCAAATATTCTTTTAATAAAATAATAAAATACAAGATGTTATCCAAAACTGAGAGCGTAACCTAATTTGGGCAGAGAACCCTAGAAACCAAACTCTCTATTCTGCATACTCTGCCTCCACAACGCTAAGACCGGTGTCGCTACAATCATGGCGGATGTCATGGTAATGAAGGAGATCGAAGACACGGCGCTGCGTCTCGGCCTTGATCTCTCCACTCTCGATCTCGACTCCGTTCGTCTTCCTCCCGGCGAAAACTGTGGAATTGTCAGGTGTGTGGATTTCGTATTTTCCAATGTATTTTTGTTCTGGCCACTGGACTGAAACCCTAGGTAGCTGTGTTCTTACGCTTTTTTTTTTGCACTGTTTAGCGATGACGATGAAGTTTACCAGGAGGATAATCTCGAGTTCGAGTCTGGATTTGGTAACATCATTGTCGTGGATAACCTCCCCGTCGTTCCGAAGGAGAAGTTTGAAAAGCTCGAAGGAGTTGTTCGGAAAATTTATAGTCAGATTGGTGTTATAAAAGAGGATGGCCTCTGGATGCCGGTTGATCCTGAAACTGATAAAACCCTGGGATACTGCTTCATTGAGTACAATACTCCTCAGGTATATTCACTCTTTCTTCAATGTACCTGGACACAGTGAAATTTAAAAGATTTGTTGGCCTAAGTCGTTTGTTGTTGTCAATACCTAATCCAAATTGCAAGCAGAAGAACATAAAGACTATGTTTCAAATAGTTAAAAAGAAGATAGGCACAACAGGATCCAATCTTATTGATCTCGTGAAAGTGTTCTATGGATATCGAAGACTCAACAGTATCGGTGGATAAGAGTAACACTAGAATCTATAACACTAGAATCTAAAGTCACAGAAGCTCGGTAGATTCCACATAGTATACTAGATTCATGGTCCTTAGTCATAGATCCATCAGTCATGGAGCACTCACTCCTAATGTTGTCAAAGAGTTTATTTCTTTCATCCAGATTTCCCCTGTAGATACAAGTGTTAATGCTGATAATTAAGGGAAACAATTAGAATAGGATTACAGGGTTTAATCTACAGAAATCAATCAGCATTATGCAATTTGGTTTGTAAAGTTAATATTAATATATGATATTCAGGCCTAGATTAGTCTACAGAGAACTAATCTCCTCTCCCTATTTGAACATCCTCATTTGTATCTGTTTCAAATCAGAGAAAATATTCATTTTTCTGCATTTAAAGGAAAGATCATTCCCTGATTTACAGGCCTAGATTAGTGTACTGAATTAATGTCCTCCTCCCATTTATACTTTTTTATTATATCAATTTTGAGTAAGTGAAAAAAATCAACTTTTATGCACTTAAATAATACACACTTGAAAATAAGTACTAAGAGTGTTCTATGGAGAAGGAATCTCCAAAATCAAACAGGTTGTGACAATCAGATTACTTGCCTCTCCAACATCACAACAACAAATTGGGATTTAGGCTGCCTAGGTATTCCACGAGATTGGACATAACTACGAACCGTCTTTGAGAGGTCAAATCGTATCACACATGAGCAGTTTGGCACATGAATTCCTTCCTCAAGTACATCAGTAGTAAATAATAGATTGACCTAAACAAAACATTAATAATCTATTAATTATTAGATTCTCAATACCAACATTTGGGACAAATTTATTGCACATTACTTATCACATGATGCAATAAACAAATACCTTTCCAGAACGAAAAGAATCCAATATCTCCTTCTGCCTTTTAGGAGCCACAGCATCAACCTATGTATTGTTTCCACTTAAATAAGAAACTGAGAAATGAAAAACCTGAGAAATCAGGAGGCATTTGTGAAGGGGAATGTTAGGAAGTCTCACATCATCTGCCTAAAGTCCTGGAGTGTGGCTTATATATCTGTTGGGCAACTTCAATTAGTGGCAATTGGTTTTAAGCTGAAACCTAACACTTCTTTAAAACAATGACTAATTTAAGAAGCAAATAGGATTTGCTTATTAAAAAACACTTCTAAGAAAATAGCATAGACAAACCACCACAATATACCATAACCAATAACCCCTTAGTAATTTATCTTTAAAAATGTGTAAATCCAATGCTATTACATGTTGATATTTCTACGTATCAAAAAGACTTTCTACCCAACCTCAGATACATAAAAATTTTAAGTTAGTTTTTTCATCCTAGTCATAAGAAACAAAGTGGTCTAAAAGTTGTGCAGAATATTCTATTATCTCCATCATTGTGCAGCTAATGATCGTCAAACAAGTCCTCTGGAGGGTCGTAAATGATCATATCTGGGAAAATTTCTAAGAAGTCATGTTTTACAATCTTTGGTTTCAAACTCAACGCCGAAAAGCGGGCTTGGTCATAATACCTACAACTCTCCTGAGCAGACTATATATATCCATTCATATTTGTCCGATCTTCAATAGTATATCTCTACAGAAATAAAAAGAGACATTTACATTCTTTTAATGGTATAAACATACAATCACACGAGCACTCTGATAGGCTAGTAGAAGACTTTGTCACCAGCATGACTTGGAAACTTTGTCACCAAAAAAGAAAATAAGCAACTGATTGAAGCTATTTCAGAAAGGTTGTTATGTGTATGGACGACAGTTATTTTATCAGCTATGTTTTTTTTTTGTGTGGATCATAACTATTTTATAGGACAGTTATTAGATTAGAAAGATATGTGTTTTAGGGATATATGTATCACTGGTAGTTACGGGCAGAAGATATAGGCTTAGGTGTGTGTTTTGTGGGTTTGTACTCTAATTCTAGTTATGTCCAGAATTATTATCAATAAAATTGTCTTATTCTTGTGTGCAATCTCTTGGGCATAACACACTCACAGAAAAATTAAATCAAATCATCACGGAAATTAATATTACGGTAGAATCCAAGATGCTTTCAAGTTCTGATATTTGATCCTCACAATCCGTAGGAGAGGTAACACCTGATTCGAGATATAATACATAAATAATGCATATACTCCTCAGGTATATTCACTCTTTCTTCAATGTACCTGGACAGAGTGAAATTTAAAAGATTTGTTGGCCTAAGTCGTTTGTTGTTTTCAATACCAGTGTTAATTTTGTTTGTTGACAGTTTTCAGTGGATATTGGATTGGAAATTTTTGATTCTGTATGGTTAAATTGGGTGCTTTTTTTTAGGAAGCAGAGCTTGCTAAAGAGAAGACTCATGGGTACAAATTGGATCGGGCACATATATTTTGTGTGAGCATGTTTGATGACTTTGACAGGTTTATGAAGGTTCCGAATGAGTGGGCTCCTCCTGAAACAAAGCCATATGCTCCAGGGGTAATGTTTATATATACTTTTCTTCTTTTTGGGACTTAGGATATGTGATACTAAGCCTAGATTTTAATATATTGTTGCATAAATTATATTTTGTGACAGTCATGGTCCTCACCTTTCCTTAGTTTTGTTTCAATTAACAATTGTGACCTATAGATACACTGTGCACGATGTATGTGTTACTAGATACTTGGTTCATTGCTCAATATTAGGATTATTGAGGCTTTTCACTATGTATATGTCATCTCCGTCCAAAATATGTTTGCATTGCTTGCTTTTAATTTGGTTCTATGCATATTTTATTATTACGTGGATTTTGTGAATACAGTTTCTTTACTTGTTGTGTAGTTTAAAGTTTGTACATAATTTATTTGTATTTAGCCATGATCTTGTAGCTGTCAGACTGGAACTTTGTAGCTTATTGATATTTCTTATGCTCTTTGGTTTTGGCATCTGTTTCAGGAAAATCTTCAACACTGGCTCACTGATGCTAAGGCCAGGGACCAGTTTGTGATTCGTGCTGGTTCAGATACTGAGGTTTTGTGGAATGATGCAAGGCATTTGAAGCCTGATCCTGTTTATAAGCGGGCTGTGAGTAGACATTTTATTTGAGTATCTTGTACTTATGATATTTATTATTGCCTATCTTTACATGATTGTGGATTGATGTAGTTTTGGACAGAAAGTTTTGTCCAATGGTCTCCTCTGGGGACATACTTGGCCACTGTTCACAGACAGGGGGCAGCTGTCTGGGGAGGTTCTTCAAGCTTTAACAGACTCATGCGATATGCACATCCTCAGGTTTTCTTTGAGATTTATTCTGTATAATTGTTTGGCTCTCTGACGTTGGGTTTCTTTTTATTTTTACCAAATTATTCATAGTAATATTGAACACAGGTAAAACTTATTGATTTTTCACCCGGTGAAAAGTATCTGGTAACTTATAGTAGCAATGAACCAAGCAATCCCCGAGATGCCAATGTGAGTGCTTTCTTTTTTGTTTTTTTAGTACTTTAGATGGACACTCTTCCTAACTCTGACTTGTTTTGTAGAGGGTTGTGATAAATATATTTGATGTGAGAACTGGCAAGGTGATGAGGGACTTTAAAGGTAGTGCCGATGATTTTGCAGTTGGAGGGGCTGGGGGTGTCACAGGAGTTTCATGGCCTGTTTTCAAGTACTATTTTATTCATTATCTTGGTCTAGTTCATGCAATTATATTAGCATCTGCCTGGTGTCTAATGCAGTAATTCATTACTGTCACTGTCTTTACAGGTGGAGTGGTGGAAGAGATGATAAATACTTTGCAAGGATGGGAAAAAATGTACTCTCTGTGTATGAGACCGAGACCTTTTCTCTCGTTGACAAGAAGTCTCTGAAGGTTGAAAATATAATGGATTTCTGCTGGTCTCCAACTGATCCAATTATTGCTCTCTTTGTTCCTGAGATGGGGGGTGGAAACCAGCCTGCGAGGGTAAGACTGTGTTTTATGCACGGGAATTGAAATAATTTACTTTTTTATCATACTTAATGGCCATATCATTTATCAACCATTATATTTGTTCTTTTACATATTTATAGGTGAGTCTGATCCAAGTCCCCAGCAAAGAAGAACTCAGGCAGAAAAACCTTTTCAGTGTCAGTGACTGCAAGATCTACTGGCAAAGCAATGGAGACTACCTTGCTGTTAATGTAGAACGCTATACAAAAACAAAAAAGAGCACATACACAGGATTTGAGCTTTTCCGAATAAAAGAACGAGACATACCTATTGAGGTATTGGAGCTTGAAAATAAGAATGATAAGATCATTGCATTTGCTTGGGAGCCAAAAGGCCATAGGTTTGTGGTTATTCATGGTGATAACCCTAAGCCTGATGTAAGCATTTATTCCATGCGCACTGGTCAGAATAGCCGAGTTTCAAAACTCACTACTCTGAAAGGCAAGCAAGCAAATGCTCTATTTTGGTCGCCTGCAGGTCGTTACATTGTACTAGCTGGGCTGAAAGGATTCAATGGGCAGTTGGAATTTTACAATGTTGATGAACTTGAAACCATGGCTACTGCTGAACATTTTATGGCAACAGATATTGAATGGGATCCAACTGGAAGGTATATGCGTTTATCTAAATGATTATTGATATTGCTGATGAAGGCAGTTCGTAGGTTAATCTTGTGTAAAATCCGATTAGAATTTTATTTACCTTAGGCACTTTGCTGAGAAATACTTTTCATTGATTTGTTGATTATCACTAGCTTATAGTGTCCTTTCTTTGTAATGCAGGTATGTCGCAACTGCTGTGACATCAGTTCATGAAATGGAAAATGGTTTCAATATATGGTCTTTTAATGGCAAACATCTATATCGGATTCTGAAGGATCACTTCTTTCAGGTACTATATTACTTGTACTCTGATGCATTTTTTGGCAATTGTACCCTCATTATATAAGGGTACATGGAAGAATGTTCATACGGTGATAGGTTTGGACATTGTACTATTCCATCTTTGAATCAATGTTTTGGTAGTGGAATTGTGATAGAAGAATTTACACAGTTTTGAAATTATTACACAAATCTTTATTGCTATTCTGCATGTTGTATGACACTGACTGTCCTGTGTGTGGATAAATCAAGCCTGAATGTATTTGTTTTCTTTATATATAGTTCTTGTGGAGACCAAGGCCACCATCTTTCTTGAGTCCCGAGAAAGAGGAAGAGATTGCCAAGAATTTGAAGAAGTACAGCAAGAAATATGAGGCAGAAGATCAAGATGTCTCGCTGCTGTTGAGTGAGCAAGAACGTGATAAGCGGAGGATGTTGAAAGAAGATTGGGACAAGTGGATCCATGAATGGAAGCGGATCCACGAGGAGGAGAGCTTACATAGACAGAAGCTCAGGGACGGGGAAGCTAGCGATGAAGAGGAAGAGTACGAGGCGAAGGACATTGAAGTGGAGGAAGTCATTGATGTATCAGAAGAGGTCCTTCACCTTGAGTACGGTCAAGAGTGAGTTCTATAGTTTATACCAGAACATTTTATTCTGTCTGAGGTTTAGTTGGGCATTTGTGAAACCCAATTTTGAAGGTTTTGATGAGATTGCACAATTTTAGTATATTACCCAGCTTAAGTTTTTGTAAATATTTTTTAACTTATTCTTAACTAGATTTAACATCAAATTCTGAATAATTTTGTTTTGATTAGAATTTTTTGAGGAAGTACAAAATTTGAGTTATTAATCTGTAAGCACTTTTGGTTTCAATCTGTGACTGATATGCATGTATGAAGAATTTCTCCTCATATTATTGATTAAATGATTGTAGTCATCTTTGCTAGATTAGACAGTTTATCTAGGTTTTTAATACTAGAAATTACAATGTTTGAAATGACACTTGTCATTTATTTTTTTAAAATAAGAACATATTAGTTAAATTTTTAATGAAATAAAATATTAAAAATAAGTATTGAAAGTTCATTTATAAGAAAATGTTGAAAGCTTTAATTATTATACATTATCAATGTTAAAATTTATTCTATTTGTTCAATTATAATTTTATTTTTAAAATAAAAGTTATGTTTTTTTAATATAATTAATTTTTTTAAAGTAAATATTTATAATTAGAATCTTGAATGTAGAGTGCTGTATTCATCTTTGCTAAATTATACATTTTTTCTAATCTTTTGACATTGTTTGTGCTGGAGTAATACTTTCAAAATTACAATTAAAAAGCTTTAAAGTAGAATTTAAAGTTTCTTCATAAGAAGTTGAAAGTTTTATTTATTATATTATAAACGTAAAAAATATTATTTTTTGTTCAATTAAAAATTGGTTTTGAAAAATATAAAAAGTTTTTTTTTATAAAAATATTGGTTTTGAAAAATATAAAAAGTTTTTTTTTATAAAAATATTGATTTTATATAAATATTTACAATTAAAATGGTATAAATATAAATTTCACTCACACACATTATATACAGTGTTTTTTTTTAGAAGTGTAAATATAAATAAAATAATATGAATGCTTAAAATTTAAAAGAAGTATTAGTGTCATTTAACAGTATCTCATGTGTGTGAGTGAAATTTCTTTTTATTATTTAATACAAATGACATATATAATCATATTTCTTAAAAACTAAATTATAATTTGTTAATGTAAGTTGAAAAAGATAACCTTTAAAATATAAGTGTTTCCTTTGCCCGTAAAATGATTGAACACTAACTATTCACAACATTTCTTTCTATTTGATATTTTTTTATTATAAAATCTTCAAATATAATTTTGTAAAACAAATGTTTTAACTTTCTTTAGAGATTATTAAATAATTTTATGACAGTAAAAACCATAAAAATTGAATTAAACTGAATAATTTAATTTTGTTACAATTTAAATTGAACAAAACCGAACTACAATTTAAATTTTATATTTGGTTTAGTAATTGGGTAGCAAATGATTAAAAAAAATAATTAAAAATTCATTTTTTTTCTATTTCTTTCCTCTTTAAAGAAGACTTATTGTGTCAAATACACAATTGAAACACTTTATACTATACATTTCATAATATTCAATTTTGTTATTTGAACTTAATTTTAATATTTTTCACTTATACCTTGTTATATATATATATATATATATAATTAATCTATACATATGTGTAAAGGAGAATTCCATTCTAACCATTTTTCTGTGTAAATATTTTTTTTTTCGATTCTATCCTTATTTAATATATCTCATTTTATTAGTATAACGAAATATTTTATCATTTTATATAAATTATTTAAAAATAAAATTATTTTTTTAATTTTTAAATTAATATTAATGTACAATTTTTATATAAGACTCTCTATTCTTCCTTTAATTTCTTATTTTAATGCAATAATAAGAAAAGAGAGAGGGTACTCTCACAAGTTTCTACTCCATATCTCACATATAAACCTCAATTTTCAATCACTCTCTTCATTTCATTTCAAGCAACTATATTCTTTGGTAAACCGTTATTATTTTGTATCTACATCAAGTTAATCCTAACCTTAGCAGAACATCATCACACTCTCTAATTCCTAAACTAATAATGAAAGAAAAAAAAAACTTGAAGAAGAAGAGAAACTTGAAGAAGAAAAAGAGGTTGTTGTTCTTTTACATAATATTTGTTGTTTTTCAATTTTTATTCATCCTAAATTACTTCTGTATGTAAGATTATTAACGTTATTTATTTAAAATTGATAATTACCTTTTTTAAAAAGAATTACCACCTCATTACTGGATAACAAACTAGTACTTCAAAAAGTATTATAATTTTCATAAATATTGAATGACATGAACTATGAGTCAAATATTTTTAATCAATTCAAAATCTTATTATTTTTTAAAATATAATAAAAAATAAAAATCAAATTACAATATTATAAGAAGCTTGTTAATATTTTTCTTTTTCAAAAGTTTGAATGATCAAGTATGCCTAGAAATAATAACATAATGTTTACAAGATATTATGGGTTTTCAAAAGAAATATAAATATAAATAATTAAGTTAATACCAATATATGATGCGTATCTGTTGCGTTGACAACCGTAACAGTGCCGGATTACGTGGCAGAGAGTGGAAGAGGGTAGTATCGTCATTGTAAAAAAATGAATTTTGGAATTAGTGAAAATGGAAATCGAATAAGAGAAGAAGAGCGAATGCATGAGAGTTTTTTTTTTTTTTTTAATAGTAAGATTTTTTACAAAATTTTGGCAAGTGAACCATTTGTTTGTATTTTATTGGCATGTGTCGGAGAGAACCCTAACCCTAGAAACCAAACTCTCTATTCTGCATACTCTGCCTCCATAACGCTAAGACCGTTGTCTGTCGCTACAATCATGGCGGATGTCATGGTAATGAAGGAGATCGAAGACACGGCGCTGCGTCTCGGCCTTGATCTCTCCACACTCGATCTCGACTCCATTCGTCTTCCTCCCGGCGAAAACTGTGGAATTGTCAGGTGCGAATTTCGTATTTTCCAATGTATTTTTGTTCTGGCCACTGGACTGAAACCCTAGGTAGCGGTGCTCTTACGCTTTTTTTTTACACTGTTCAGCGATGACGATGAAGTTTACCAGGAGGATAATCTCGAGTTCGAGTCTGGATTTGGTAACATCATTGTCGTGGATAGCCTCCCCGTCGTTCCGAAGGAGAAGTTTGAGAAGCTCGAAGGAGTGGTTAGGAAAATTTATAGTCAGATTGGTGTTATAAAAGAGGATGGTCTCTGGATGCCTGTTGATCCTGAAACTGATAAAACCCTGGGATACTGCTTCATTGAGTACAATACTCCTCAGGTATATTCACTATTTCTTCAATGTACCTGGACACAGTGAAAATTTAAAAAATTTGTTGGCCTAAGTCGTTTGTTGTAGTCAATACCAGTGTTTATTGTGTTTTTGACAGTTTTCAGTTGATATTGGATTGGACATTTTGATTCTGTATGGTTAAATTGGTTGTTTTTTTTTTAGGAAGCAGAGCTTGCTAAAGAGAAGACTCATGGGTACAAATTGGATCGTGCACATATATTTTGCGTGAGCATGTTTGATGACTTTGACAGGTTTATGAAGGTTCCGAATGAGTGGGCTCTTCCTGAAACAAAGCCATATGCTCCAGGGGTAATGTTTATACATACTTTTCTTCTTTTTTCGTCTTAGAATATGTGATATTATGCCTAGATTTTAATATATTAGGATATGTGATATTAAGCCTAGATTTTAATATATCTTTGCATAAATTACTCTTTCTGACAGTCATGGTCCTGACCTTTCCTTAGTTTTGTTTCAATTAACAATTGTGGCCTTTAGATACAATGTGCACCACTAGTTTTATTTCAATTAACAATTGTGGCCTTTAGATACAATGTGCACGATGTATGTTACCAGATACTTGGTTCATTGCTCAATATTAGGATTATTGAGGCTTTTCCCTATGTATATGATATCTACGTTTGGACTGCCTCACTTTTAATTTGGTTATGTGCATATTTTATTATTATGTGGATTTTGTGAATACAGTTGCTTTACTTGTTTTATAGTTTAAAGTTTGTACATTATCTATTTGCATTTAGCCATGATCTTGTAGCTGTCACACTGGAACTTTTGTAGCTTATTGATATTTCTTATGCCCTTTGGTTTTGACATCTGTTTCAGGAAAATCTTCAACACTGGCTCACTGATGCAAAGGCCAGAGACCAGTTTGTGATTCGTGCTGGTTCAGATACTGAGGTTTTGTGGAATGATGCAAGGCATTTGAAGCCTGATCCTGTTTATAAGCGGGCTGTGAGTAGACATTTTATTTGAGTATCTTGAACTCTATGATATTTATTATTGCCTACCTTTACATGATTGTGGATTGATGTAGTTTTGGACAGAAAGTTTTGTCCAATGGTCTCCTCTGGGGACATACTTGGCCACTGTTCACAGACAGGGGGCAGCTGTCTGGGGAGGTTCTTCAAGCTTTAACAGACTTATGCGATATGCACATCCTCAGGTTGAGATTTATTCTGTATAATTGTTTGGCTCTTGATGTTGGGTGTCTTTTTATTTTTATCAAATTATTCATAGTAATATTGAACACAGGTAAAACTTATTGATTTTTCACCTGGTGAAAAGTATCTGGTAACTTATAGTAGCAATGAACCAAGCAATCCCCGAGATGCCAATGTGAGTGCTTCCTTTTTTTGTTTTTTAGTACTTTAGATATACACTCTTCCTAACTCTCTGACTGGTTTTGTAGAGGGTTGTGATTAATATATTTGATGTGAGAACTGGCAAGGTGATGAGGGACTTTAAAGGTAGTGCCGATGATTTTGCAGTTGGAGGGGCTGGGGGTGTCACAGGAGTTTCATGGCCTGTTTTCAAGTACTATTTTATTCATTATTTTGGTGTAGTTCATGCAAGTGTATTAGCATCTGCCTGGTGTCTAGTGCAGTAATTCATTATTGTCACTGTCTTTACAGGTGGAGTGGTGGAAGAGATGATAAATACTTTGCAAGGATGGGAAAAAATGTACTCTCTGTGTATGAGACCGAGACCTTTTCTCTCGTTGACAAGAAGTCTCTGAAGGTTGAAAATATAATGGATTTCTGCTGGTCTCCAACTGATCCAATTATTGCTCTCTTTGTTCCTGAGATGGGGGGTGGAAACCAGCCTGCGAGGGTAAGACTGTGTTTATTTGTTATATGCACGGGAATTGAAAGAATTTACTTTTTTATCATACTTAATGGCCATATCATTTATCAACCGTTATATTTGTTCTTTTACATATTTATAGGTGAGTTTGATCCAAGTCCCCAGCAAAGAAGAACTCAGGCAGAAGAACCTTTTCAGTGTCAGTGACTGCAAGATCTACTGGCAAAGCAATGGAGACTACCTTGCTGTTAATGTAGAACGCTATACAAAAACAAAAAAGAGCACATACACAGGATTTGAGCTTTTCCGAATAAAAGAACGAGACATACCTATTGAGGTATTGGAGCTTGAAAATAAGAATGATAAGATCATTGCATTTGCTTGGGAGCCAAAAGGCCATAGGTTTGTGGTTATTCATGGTGATAACCCTAAGCCTGATGTAAGCATTTATTCCATGCGCACTGGTCAGAATAGCCGAGTTTCAAAACTCACTACTCTGAAAGGCAAGCAAGCAAATGCTCTATTTTGGTCACCTGCAGGTCGCTACATTGTACTAGCTGGGCTGAAAGGGTTTAATGGGCAGTTGGAATTTTACAATGTTGATGAACTTGAAACCATGGCTACTGCTGAACATTTTATGGCAACAGATATTGAATGGGATCCAACTGGAAGGTATATGTGTTTATCTAAATGATTATTGATATTGCTGATGAAGGCAGTTCGTAGGTTAATCTTGTGTAAAATCCGATTAGAATTTTATTTACCTTAGGCACTAATTAAGCTTTCGATTTCTCACTTTGCTGAGAAATACTTTTCATTGATTTGTTGATTATCACTAGCTTATAGTGTCCTTTCTTTGTAATGCAGGTATGTCGCAACTGCTGTGACATCAGTTCATGAAATGGAAAATGGTTTCAATATATGGTCTTTTAATGGCAAACATCTATATCGGATTCTGAAGGATCACTTCTTTCAGGTACTATATTACTTGTACTCTGATGCATTTTTTGGCAATTGTACCCTCATTATATAAGGGTACATGGAAGAATGTTCATACGGTGATAGGTTTGGACATTGTACTATTCCATCTTTGAATCAATGTTTTGGTAGTGGAATTGTGATAGAAGAATTTACACAGTTTTGAAATTATTACACAAATCTTTATTGCTATTCTGCATGTTGTATGACACTGACTGTCCTGTGTGTGGATAAATCAAGCCTGAATGTATTTGTTTTCTTTATATATAGTTCTTGTGGAGACCAAGACCACCATCTTTCTTGAGCCCCGAGAAAGAGGAAGAGATTGCCAAGAATTTGAAGAAGTACAGCAAGAAATATGAGGCAGAAGATCAAGATGTCTCGCTGCTGTTGAGTGAGCAAGAACGTGATAAGCGGAGGATGTTGAAAGAAGATTGGGACAAGTGGATCCATGAATGGAAGAGGATCCACGAAGAAGAGAGCTTACATAGACAAAAGCTCAGGGATGGGGAAGCTAGTGATGAAGAGGAAGAGTACGAGGCGAAGGACATTGAAGTGGAGGAAGTCATTGATGTATCAGAAGAGGTCCTTCACCTTGAGTACGGTCAAGAGTGAGTTCAGTGGAGGAAGTTATTGATGTATCAGAAGAGGTCCTTCACCTTGAGCACGGACAGGAGGTCAGGAGTGAGTTCAGTGGAGGAAGTTATTAATGTATCAGAAGAGGTCCTTCTCCTTGAGTAAGGTCAAGAGTGGGTTCTATAGGTCAAAAGTGAGTTTAACCAGAATATTTATTCTCGTTGTCTGAGAAGTTGGGCATTTGTGAAACCCAGTTTTGAAGGTTTTGATGAGATTGCACAATTTGAGTATATTACCCAGCTTATTACTTAGTTTTTTAAATATTTTTTAATTTATGAGTTTTAACATCAAATTCGGAATAATTTATTTTATTAGAACTTTTTGAGTAAGTATGTAAATTGAGTTATTAATCTGTAGGCACTTTTGGTTTCGATTTTACTGATGTATGAAGAATTTCTCTTCATATATTATTGATTATTGAAATGATTGTAGTCATCTTTGCTAAATTAGACACTTTCTCCAGGTTTACAGTTTATTATTATTTTCCATCAATATTTTTCTTTGACTTCATACATAATATTCCTTTTATGCAAAGAATGATTTTTGTTTGTTTATAAATGAAATCTATTTAAAAATTATTTTTTAACAAATTTTCTCAAATAAACTTAATTATAAATTGATTATAACAATAACTACTATAATCAATTATAAAATTAGTATCATAATAATGATTAAAATAGTTTAATTTTAAACTACTTTTTAACATTTCTATTCAAAGAATGTGTGACCGTACTCGCAGGCATGTGCATTATACATGCGCTGCTTAAATTCAAATAATAAGAAAAAAATATTTTTTATATTTAGTTATATAATAATTATGAGATAATAAAATCTTCAAGATTCTAAAATATTGTCTACATCATGGACTTACCTATGATTTTTTTAAATAGTATACTTTAATCTTTTTTACCTCAATATGTGTTAAATGATTATCAAATAACATGGATGAATGAAATATTTTAACATTCAATTATTGAGGAACAAAATTCTCAACGTAAATAATATATTTTTATTGAAAAATCAATCATAATTTTGTATTATTTTTAAAAAATAATTATTTGTTATAAAAACCCAAAATTATAAAAAATTGTCTCTTTCTTTTTAAAATAAAAATAAAATTCTGTTCAAATTTTAACTATTCAGAAATCGAATTCTAACTTATTTTTCAGTAGAATTACACTTAATTACGGCCAAAATTTGGTTCTTTAGTATATTATTTGAATAATTATTTAAGATATTATGCTATTGGGTTCATATAGTGTGATTTTTGACCCTTATGTTGGTAAAGTTAAACTAATTTATTATTTCATAGGCCTAAAAATTATAAGGGCAATTGCTTTCTGCACCCAACAAAAATTTTAAAATCTCATTTTACCCTTTCACACATTTGTTTACGGATGCCAATATTCAGAAGTGATTTTTATACATTTAAGATTTCAAAATTCAGAAGGTCATTTTCATATTTCATTTAAACTTCTGGATGGTCATATTTGAAAGTGAGTTATGAGTTCTGAATTTTCATATCTGGAATGGTGTGCTGTAAATGGTGCTGAAGATTGAGATCTGAAACTCATTTATGTTTATTTACGGATCTTGACATCCTAAAGGTCATTTATGCTGTCTAGATAAGCTTTCGGATGGTGAAATCTGGAAGTGACATATTAGTTCTGATTTGTATGTCCAGAACTTTGTAATTTGATTTAAGGATATGAATATCTGAAAGACAAAATTTTTAAAATTAAAGACAAAATGGACATTTCCCTATGTAGACTGCAAATCTGAATTGATATGATGACGAGAGAATCAGCCTGTCTACTCCAAAACATCAAGAGTTAATATAAAGGAATGTAACCATTCTCTCACTTACATCCCTATTCTTTATTTTTACAACATATTAAAAATATTGTTTTCTCTAAATTTTAATTCTTATTTAACAAAACTCACTATTAATTTTATAGTTTTTGCCGACAAATTTTAACTAAAGGTGGTTGGAGGCGAAAATCCAACTAAAAAAATTCAACAACTTTTCTAAAATATTAATCCTTTACAAAGTCAACAAATATTTTGTATAAAAAATATATAAAATATGTTTATCTTACTTGTCATACTACAAATTCTTAACATGTTCTATTTATTTTATGGCATTGTATTGCATAATTTTCTAATATTTTCTCCTAAGTATCAAAATTCTAATATTATTCTCCAAACTGCATCATGTGTACTAGAGTGGGGGCTTAACACCTTCGTTGACTTCATCCTCTCACACTTTTCCTTTCCATTATTTATTCTTCTTCTTCATTCTCTTCCAACCATCCATTAATATTAGGCCACTATACACCTAGCTTTGCCAACACATGTACTGTACTATGCATTCTACACTCCTACAAATGTGAATTTGACCGAGTCAAATAAACAGTACATAAAAATGAAGTTTACATTTATATACTATAAAATAATTTTTGTTCAGTATGTGAATATAGTCTCACATCGTTTAGAAGTAGAGGCCAATAATAGTTTATATACTTCCTCATCCTTACCCGCCGATGCATCTTTTAAGGATAAAACCGTAATGTGGTGATTGATCCTAACGATGCTATCTCTCGAACTTGAGATCAGAATAATTTTATTTATAGTATGATGTTATTTTAAGTTGATACTATATGTTGCTTTGTAAATTTAAGGGATTTTGATATATTTTAAAGAAAACTAATGTCTTATTAGTATGTTATTATATACGAGAAAGAAGTGGATTTGTGTTGTAGAAAGCATGAAGTGAAGGTATGATTGTTTATAGTTTGTGTGATGCACGACGAATGGTTTAGACAATGTTATCTAGTTGTCTGTAGATTAATAAAACAAACAGATAGAGTTGTAGATTTGAAGAGTTTGGAAAGGAAATGGTATGGGTGAGAAGAAGACACTACAATCAACTACCTTTTCTTGCATTATCATATCAGTGACCACTGTTAAGGGTGGTCCTGTTTCGTGCCTCTTCTTGGGGACTGCCCTTAACTACGTGACAAAGACGCATCATGTGTGCAAAGAGGATTTCATGCACAAGGATTCATGCAAAGACCATTTTGCTATATTACAAAGTTAGGTTGCCACCTTATTTGTCATGCTGAGAATTTTGAAGGAGTAACAGAAGTGGTACTGTTGTTAAATGTTATGTGGTTTAAATATCAAGTTTATCATTCACATTGGCTGAATGTTGGTGTAGATGTCATCTAGCAATATAATATGGATTAATTAGTGTTTAGAGGTTCTACATTGTACATAACATTAGGAGAACGATTTATGAAGTGGAAAACTTCTATACCATATTTAAGTGGTAAAAACCTTATTAAAAATATATATTAATAAATTTACGTAACTTAATTTTATAAAATCGATTTTGTAGGATTAATTTATGGCAAATGCTTCCTACACCCAATATTTTTAACATGCATCTAACATATTTTTTTAATTTCCAAAAATGTCCTTAATTTTGGAAATAAAAATTCGGAATTGAAAATAATATATTCTGGAAAAATAAATCCATAAGTGATTATTGAGTTTCGGAAATAAAAATCTGGAAACAAGAATTAAAATTCTATTTCGGACAAAAAAATTCAGAATTGAAAAATAATACATTCCGAAAAAAAAATCCAGAAAAGAAATTATTGTGTTTTGGAAATAAAAATCTGAAAACAAAAATGAAAAACCCATTCCAAATAAAAAAATCCGTAATATAAAATTTCGTTATGGAAAAAAAAATCTGAAACACATATTTTGGAAAAAAATTTTAAGGACAATTTCGTCTTTTCTGCTGGAATCGGGTGCAGTGATATGGTACAGGAAGCAATTGCCTTAATTTATACTTAAAAATTATTTTTTAATATAATATCAGAATCATATTCGTTAATAAAAAATATATTAAACTTATTAATTATATCACTTATTATTGAATCATTCATAAATATATAATTTCTCACGATATATATAAATTATAATTTTTGGAAAAAATTATATTAGATTACAGAAATAAAGATATTTCCCAATATAAAAATAAATATAAATCTTATGGTATGTAAAATTTTTATAAGATTAATTAAATTTAAAATCTACTTCCTAATAAAAAATCTTATTTTTTAAAATAAGTATTGGAAAAGCTAATCATAATCACGAGAGGAAGAGAAAATATTACATCATGAAGTATCCAATTCCAAGTTTATCTTGTTAATAAGTACTGAAAAGTGATTTAAATATTAAATTCACAAATATTTAACATATGAAAGTTTTTATAAAATAAAAATATTAAACGCACAAATTTAAAAATATTAATTGAGATTTAAGACAAAGCTATGTACAAAACGGTTTAAAGAATATTTAGTCTAAATTGTTATAAAAACTTGGTATACTATTGAATACTATAAAAGTTTATGGATTCACCTTTACTTATATATTTACTTATTGAATACTATATATGAAATTGATGTGATTAAACGACTGAGTAACAGGAGAAGGGACTAACTGACAAATTTTTTCATAAATATTTTTAATAAAAAAACCTAAAATTAACTTATATAAATAATTCAATATTAAAATAAATTACTATGAGAATATATACTATTATTATTAGTAATTTTTTTTATATAATTATTAGTAATTACTATGTTTTCTTTTCGTTTTTTTACATAAAGTCTAAGGTACTAATCATTTTGTTATAACATTTTATGTTTTCTTTTCATTTTTTTACATAAAATTTTACTTGTGAATAGTGAAATATACATTACTTGTGAATAGTATTTGTCACAAGTTATAACAAGTGACATAGTGGATTCTTTGAAAAGTCAGAAAATGTTGTATGTGTGCTGTCAATTCAGTAATCAATGTCTTGAGAGCTCAGCAAGAAATTCAACTAGCAATAATTTTCTAAACTCAAAAGGTTACGATTTATGATTGCTGACAAGAATAAACAAAGGCAGATAAAAAATAAAAAATATGATTCATCACTTGAAAAGAAAATAATTGAGAGTAATTTTTATTTTTATTGAAAGTAAAATATAGAGAAAAAAAGGAAAAAAAAGTTACAGAAAAATGTGTTAATCCGTCCTTAATACAATAACCATAATAACCTTATATAATAGTTTTAGAACTAATAGAAAAAAAAAATATACTTATTAATGTATGATTTGAATAAAAAAATATACTTATTAATGTATGATTTGAATAAAAAAATATACTTATTAATGTATGATTTGAATGTGATTCTGTTTTGGTTGTATTATTTACTTTTAGAAAAATCAGGTTTATGGTTATTCATATTTTTCGTGAAGGAAATACATGTACTAATAAGTTGACTAATTTATGATTTATTTACAGAGAATTATTTCATTGGTTTAATATGCTTCAATCTAGTATGTCTTAAAATTCTTTATGAATATGTATAGTTTAACTATGTATCATTTTTTTTAACATATGTGTTTTGATTTAGTCCTCCCATATTTTTGTATTTTTTTAATAATATTTTTTTCATCAGATGATTGTGGTTACTTGATGTGTAAGTATAATGATATCTAATTTTTTATTTAAAAAATAAAATAAAGAAATTTGGAGTATAATATATAAGACTACCAAGAGGGATGACTATAAATAATTATATTATATAAATTATTGTACGTGTTTCATGTAATAACGTAATATATACATTTAGTAGTTTTTTAGGGTAATGAAATATTTTTTGATGTATGTGCCTTATCAAAATATATCATACATTAAATGATTAGATCCACTAATTAAGAGTTGTTTAAATAGAATCAATTCTATTTTTATTCACATACTAATCTCATTTAGGATTTGTGATTGCGTCTAAATTGAAAGGATTTGAGATTATGTTAAATTTTAGAAAAAACTGAACAGTTGTAAATCTATAATTAAATTATCCATATTTTAATAAATACATTTTTTATACATGTCATAAATTTGGATAAATATAATACAAAATAATTCTAAATTAATTCAAATATTTGTAAACATAATCTAAGTGATTAAAAAAAATATAACAATTAATTCTAAGAATAAATTATCTAACTGAATCGTGCAATAATAAGTATATGTTGTGTTAATGTCTTTTGATTATTTTTTAAATACAGTTATCTTTAAAGAAAACATGGTTTCATATAAAAGAATTGAATTCTGTATTGAAAATTTCTCAGTAAAATTTTGTGTTGTAGACATTAACACGAATTTTAATATTGAACAAATACACATTAAACAAATTCTTTGAGAGAGAACATATAATGAAGAATCATAATCATACACAACTTCAAGATCACATATGCACTTTTGTATCAAATGCCTTTGAATCTAAACAAAATCAAAACCAAATAAAAAAAAAGTCTTATTTTGAATTTTCATCTAAAAGAAACAAAGTACACGAGAAAGAAAATATTAAATCACCTAAAAAAAGGAATACAGGGCTTTTTAGAATACAACATGGAGAAAATAGAGTGAAAGATAGAAATGAAGAAAAGGAAAAAAAAGTATACATTAATAATGTAAAACAATTTATTAAATATTCTTTTATTGATTTATCTTTCTATAATAATTATTTTAACAGTCACATTTTATGTGTTATATATTGATAATTCTGTATTGAATTTCAACTCAAAAAAGAAATAGTGATATGTTAAGAATCTCATACCAAATTATAATTAAAAAGAAAATAAAAACGTAGTGATATATTGTTAAAAAATAGATTTTAAGTCTAATTCAAATTCATAAAACCGATTCATACACCTTTTTCACGTCAAACATGACAATTTAATTCATGGGATAACATATTATGGGTGATCCGATAATGACCTGATAAACCCAATAAACATTCGCTTGAATAGATTTTAAATGGTGGCTCTATACCATGTTAAGAAATGAATTTTAAATCTAACTCAATTCTATAAAACTGGCTCATGAAGTGAAGTTTGCATCCACGTTTATATAATGAAATGTTCTAATATTTAGTCGACGTGAGATCTCCAACATGTTAATAATCCTATTCCAAATTAGAATTAGAATTTTATTTCTAATAAAAAAGTGAAAAAAAAACAATTTTAAAATAAATGAAATAAAACAACTTTAATTAAATGGTTTCATCGTATCATCACTCTTAATGTATTTGTGAATAATATTTTGAGGGCATTGAATTTGAAAAGAAGGTTTCGCCGGCGTGTTGGTGACATAGATACACAGCACAACACAACACGGACCACACAGCACTCTCTTGTGTTGTGATCAGCAAAGACCATGAACCCCACCCAACGAACCAGAACCCAGGTGAGCTTTGTCTCTTCCTTCTTTCTCACATCTATCTTTAACTCACATTTCCTAAACCTTGCGCTCACTTCAAGAAATGGGAATCCTCCAAACTTTTTCAAAACAAAACCCTTTTTCTCTCTTCTCTCTCCTCTCTCATTTCAATTTGGGTTGAGTTAAGTTGAAACTTGAGAGGTGTGTGAGTGTGATTCCTGTTACTGCTTTGACCCGCTTTTTCTTCCATCTCTCTCTCTCTCTCTCATCCCACTACTTCCTTCAGACATCACATGCATTTGCAATTTACAAAAGCAGGGTTTTTTCCTTTTTAAAAAAGCACTATAACAAGTAGGAACTATAATGGTCTGAGGGGCACTATTTCCTGCGCCTACTCACGCAGATAAAGAAGATTCATAATTCTGACTGTGACTCATCGTCAGAGATAACAGAGCACCACATTCAAAAAAATTCCCTTTTCTTATTGTCCTCCCTCTGCTCTGCACACACACTGCAAAACAAAAACATACACATCTTCAAAAATCTATCCTCTGTCTCCAACTCCACAACAACAGCAATCCCTTTACTCAAGATTCCGTTTTTTTTTTCATCTCACAGCCTTTTTCAACTTGTCCAAAATTTCAATTTTGGAATTGTTTCTTCCCTTCACGTGATCTGGGTTTGATCCATTTAAAGTTCAACTCTTCCCAGACCCGACTCTTTTTCCCCCCCTTTAATAATTCATCCATTCGTTGTTTCTATTGAATTATCGGAAACCCGTTTCATGAATTTTGAGCCAGATATATGCCTTGTGGGTTTGCAATTTTCAATTACTGAATGATGGATAGATAGTTTCTTTTGTTTTTAAAATTTGTGTGTGATAAAAATCTTGTGGCTGTTATGGGTGGTGATGGTAGAGTTGAAGTTGTGAGTGGCAAGGGGTGTTCGAGGCTGTTTTCATCTTCAGTTCCTTCATTCAGAGGTTTGCAATCATTGGAGCCAATGTCTCCTGTTTCGTCCTCTGTGCAAGTGCCATCATCAACTGCTCCTTTTGCTGGTCTCGTCATATGCGTCACTGGTTTATCTAAAGGTGTGAATTCATTCATGTATCATTCTGTTTTTCACTTTTGATTGGTTGGATATAGTTTCATTGTCCTGGCTTGACACTCTCCACTACTCTTTCTTTTCCTTGTTCCTCTAAGCTTTCTGTTTCTATCAACAAATTACTTCAAACCACTGGATTGATTCAGCATAAATGTTTAAATAACATTTTATTTTCGAAAGAATGAACCTTATTCTCTCTCTCCATCGAGACGGTATGGACGGGTGAATGATGGTTGCCCTTTTTGTCGATATAAGATGTCAAATGAAACATATTTGGACTTCTGTAATCTACATTCCTGTTTTATCTTTTACAGTGAGCAATCTAACAAAGGGTTGAGAAACAAAAGGGGGTCTCTTTTGTACTCTCTATCTGGTTTATAGTAATTAGTGCATGTTTTCATGAAATCTATCTTCGCCTGTTCTCTTCTGTTTTGTCTTGTCTTCTTGGCATAAAACTTTTCATGTAATTGGCTGAAAAGGTGTAGTTTTAGTTATCAGTGAAACTGATAGTAAATGTGTTGTGACGTCTTTGTTTCTCTTCTCTCTCTTTCCGTGACAAGTTAAAGAGATATGCAGTTGTGTTGTTTTCTTTTGGTTGGTGGTTTTGCAGAAGCTAGGAATCAGGTCATGGAGGCTACAGAGAGATTAGGTGGCCAGTATAGCCCCAATTTGCATCCTCAATGTACCCATTTGGTGGTTCAGATATCCTTTTCTGCCATAAATTATACGAAATTTCCTACATTGTAATAGCAATAGCATGATACTGTAGTACGAATATGCAATGCCCATTTACTGTCATACATTGATTATAAACCCTATGGGAAAAAATTCTGTTCACATTCAGAAAATATTTTCTTTACTTTCTTGGTTGAGTCAGAACAAAGTGTCGTACCTTATCAATTCCTCTTTATTTAAATTTATTTGTACTGAGTTCGGAAAGATGTTATGTAATTTATTTATGTTTAGTGGATCTACCATAGCATGATCATAATGATTGCTTGTGGCCCTTTATCATAGCATTGGAATTCATCCAATACATTTTATGATGATTGGTTCAATGCTATAATGAAATCTTTAACGTGTAGTACAGTTTTGGTGGACGTAAGTTTGAGCATGCACTGAAGCATGGAGCAAAAAATGGGCTTTTTATTGTCACACTGGGTTGGTTTGTGGATGGCGTCAGGAAAAATGGTAATTGATTTTAACTGTTTTCATTGACATGTTTTGTATTTTGGTTGGCTTTCTTGGTGATTATGATTCATCCCTCATGCTGTAGAGTCACACAATACAGGAATCTGACAACTTTCATATTTTGCATCTTTAGACCTCATGTTGAATTGTAGACTCATGCTGTAGAGTCTAATTGTATTTAACAAACTACACATTCTTCTTGTGATTAGAAGAGTCAGCAGCGCAGTTTTTGGTGATTATCTGGCTACACACTTCTTCTCATTCAGAGAATGAGTGGTTGGTTAAGCTTAAACTGATACATATTCCTTTTTATTTCATTTATTATTTTTTATTTCAAAGAGTGCATTGGATTTGTAGTAGCAATAGCATCTTGCTGCACTTGATCAAAATATCATACATAATCCAGTAAGGAATCTGTGGTCTCTAAGGTCATAGAGATTTTCACTTTTTCTGACTAATTTTATTTTCATCTTCTTTAGCTCTCTATCTGAATTGATTTTAATAATTAAGTAGCATAGTTGTAATGTTGTAACTCGAATGATGTATGACTTTAAGTTATTCATGTTTATATTTGTAGTTGTTATAACTAAATACATTATTGTATCTGCTGCAGTGAGGTTGAGCGAATCACATTATAGAGTGAAGAGTTACGGGGATAACAACATGCGCATGGAAGATTTTAGACTGCTTTCTGAGTATACAAATGCCGATAATCATTGTCTTCCAGCAAGAATCCAACAAGCCAAGAAAGCTAATAGTGTCGAGGAACTTCAAAGATTCTCTGTGAGAGAGTCTATCAGAATTTCGGACTCAACTTTGTCTGGCTGCTCCATCTATGTTGATCCAAGTATTTCATCCGAGTTGCGGAACAAGGTAAAATTGTGTTTCTGAGAACAAATACCTAGATATTTTGTGATCATATTAGCTTTATTGGAAGTGTTTCACATGATATGGAGTCTGTTGAACAATGGTCAGTGTCAGTTCCTTGTTTTGGTTAAGCTAGCATATGATTCCAGTGCTCTTTTCCTGGACACTTATATGCTTTGCATTGTTTGATAGGTTACTGAGACTGCTTCAAGAGAAGGTGCTAGTTTGGTGGAACAGTGGTTTGTTGGCTGCAATGTTAGTCATGTAGTAACTGAAGGGACATCAATCCAAAGATACCTTGGATACTCTAGTAATCTCATTACAGTAAGTCCTCCTACATTGTATTCTAATATTTATCTAATCACATGAAAGACCTTTTGAAGGGATAGAACTTTCTTAAGCTCAAACTGTTTGCTTGTCCTTCTATTTTACTTTGTCATTCTAGCTGTACAACTCCTGAAAAACATTAATACGCTATTTAATTGTTATAGACTACGTAGGCTTCTGCAGTAATATTTATATCACAACGAAGTTCTTTGTTATGATATGTCTCAGCCTCTGTGGATAATCAAAACAGCTAAGGAGAAATATGTGCGAAGGCTTGTGCACATGTCTGTTGATTTGGCAAAGCAAGTTGGTCTTATGCTTGAAGACGTTCATAATGGCATTTCAGGAAAGGTAATTTCTTAATATATTCCTTTACAGTTTTGAAATTCATTTTTTCTTATTTCTATGGTGCTTTCAAGTTTAGTAAAACATTTTCAGTCTAGTTTTTTAAACATTGCTATTAGGTGTTAGAACCCTTGGTTCTCTCCCTTGTGAAACTATAATATGAATTTTATTGAAATGCAGGAAGTAATAAAGCAAAGAGTCTCTAACTATCCTCTGGATAGTGAAAGTGAAGTTGGCTATGAAGAAAGACAACAAATTGTGAACTCCGCAAAAATTGGAGTCAGAAGTCGCCGTGGTCGTCGAATGCAGGTGATCCTTTGATTCACTTTTGTTTATTCTGTGAGCTTTCTCTCTATACACCTGCCTGTTTGGCTCCCTAATAATTAATAAAAAGTCTTGTTCTATTATTTTTCCTGTTCCCAATTTAGTTGTATGTTTTAGATGTTAAATTCACCTAAGTTTGTAGCTTTTTGTCTATTACTAATCATGTGATCCAAGGTAATAATTTGGCACATGTTAATTTAGAGAAGTCTTCTTAACACTAGAGATTTGAGTTCTGTCATTTGAAACTTGGGCACCACATTTTGGAAGGTTCAATCGCAAGCAGTATTATCCACTCTCTTTAATTTCTCATGCTTTTCAGAAAGAGCAAATTAGATCGACACACCAAAGGTTGTACAAAAATATTTGGACCGAACCAAAGTGATACAAAATTGAGTTGCATAAAAGAAAATTGAATTCCACAAAAAAACTGAATTGTTTTGAAAAAAAACTTGAACTGAAATGTTAAATTAGTTTAGTTTTAAAAAACTGAATTCTTTATAAATAAAACTGTGTGAACTAAATTAGACTATAACTTATATGATTGGAAAATATAACTTTCAAATAATTCAAGTAGTTTAAGCAATTTAAAACCCAGTTTAGAGTAGATTAATTTGGTTGAGTTCACTCTACTATGATGTAATTCAGTTCAATTAATTTAAAACTGTTATATTATTTAGTTCAGTTTTGTAGAACTACTTTTAGAGTTCAGTTCAATTTTGCAATAATTTAGCTCAATGCATGCATTTTATCCACTCCTAAAGAAACCTATGGGTTTGTTAAATTTCACATGATATCGTTGTGTTTTTAATGTCTACACCCACTTAATTATTTGAAACACATTACACCGGGTACTCCTCCCAAAAAAGCACATTACATGGTGTATCCTATAAGGAGAGTTACTGTGTATGTTACAAAGGAAAGGATATTGTTTGAGTTGTCAAGAAATTACAAGGGATATCAGTGTATTTTGCTCTTTCAAATAAGTATAAGAAAAAGCATATTGCAACGTTTTGCATCAACATGTTGAGCTTGGAAATTTTTTATCCATAAAGCGTTTAAAACTTGAAAGTATGAAAGGACACAATCTGATGGAATACCCATTTGCTGACATTTCATGATTTCGGTATAGAGGGTCAAGTGATCAGTCAACAAATGTGGAAAAGAGAGCGTCATTTTGTTCTACTGCTTCATTTAATTGATTCTATAGATTTATCGCATACTTCTATAAAATTTAACTGCATAAAGCATTACTATGAAGTTTTGAAATCCCTACTAAATTGGCATCCCAAAGCTTCAAAATCATGTGCTTCTAGAGGATGTACTAGAAAGAAAAAGAAAAGATACATCCTATGGATCTATCATTTATTTGATTTGAACATTATTTTGCAGACTTGTCAGACTCCAATACGTCCTATAACACCCAACAACCTTCTAGACTGTATCTGCTGGTCTATATCTGACTCAACCTCAACTGCTTCCATCTACACAGACTCTTTTAGTGTTGAAGATCCTAGTGAAAATCATGCTTCAATATATTTTGATGCAAAAGGGGATGGCAAGGATTCAGAAGCTTCATTTTCAAACTCCACTCGTCCTCTGACAGAAAGGTTGTTATTAACTCCCTGTGAGTAGTGTTACACCTTTTCGTTGGGTAGCAAGATATAACAACATTATTGCTAGTCTTTCAATCTTTTCTTAACATCTATTACAGTGAGAAATCTGAGTTGATATTCAAAAACCATTTCCTCACCATACTCTTCCCAATTGACCGATTTTCCGAGATGGGTCCTTCATCGAGAACGTTTTTCAGCCATAATGGTTTTACGTGTCTTCAGGTGTTGGATCATATACATGCATTTTATCAGGTACAAAATTTATTCTTTTGGAATGCATGCATTATTATCAGCTCTCTCTAACAATATGGTTTCTGCTTCTATTCTATGTATACTTTATGCTATGATAGGAGAACATGTCCAGGCAGGAAATTGAAGTCGCAATTCATAGTGATTCAAGACATGCTGATAGGCTTCGATCAGTGTACTCAAGTAAGGAAAGAACAGCACATGGGCATGTAATGTTCAAAAGGGTTGAATTCTTGGGCAGTCGTACAAGTTTTGAAATGTTGAAGCGTGTAAGTGGAGAAAACAACTCTAACGTTTATGAGCTATTAATTAGGGCCTAAGGTGATTTCATTTTACAAGATTGAATGGCCAAAAATGGGGAAATTTTAGCTTGTGGATATAACAATGAGAGATTGGGAAAATATAGTTGGTTGTTGATGCTAATGTTTTCATTAACAGCAGACTTGGATTAAATATTTGGATCATAAGATCCATGTAATGAATGTTCTCAATGATATTTTTTATGTAAAGAATTTTCTGCTATGCGCATTGAATTATAATTTTTTTCTGCTAGTAATAATTTTAAGATAGGTTAAATTACAATGTTTTGCTTGAATCTGTCTTTTTTATTTACTGTAAACATACAAATTTTCTTTTTTTACTGCATAAGAAATGAACGCATTGATATGCAAGATGAGAGCTGTTGAATTGTTATAAAGGGAAAGTTACATTCACCATGTTTAAAAAATTCATTTATCTGCTGGAGACATTTCAGGAATAAATTCTTTGGAAACTTCTACTATAAATGGAAAATATAAAATCATAATCAATCAAATATTACAAATCATCTTGATGTTATTCCTCACACAAGTTAACTTTCATTAAAGACTATGACTCTTTTTTTTATATCAACATTTAATACAGTAAAACAAACTAAAAAAAAAAACTCATCATAATAGGAAAATAAGAAAAAAGGCTATTAGAACTATCTTTTACATATATTATCTGAAAAATCAAACCAATTCATTGGCAAGAAGAGTTAATGGAAAAAATATTTATGTTAGATACAAAATAGGTACACACAACAGTTGATTTTGCATATTCATATTCATAATTGTTCCTGCACCTTCCCATTGTATCTCTAACAATGCATGGATTTTTAGCATTGTCCATACCTAAGAAGAAAGTATGGAGATGCAAGAAAAAAACCAATCCAATCCACTGAAGATATCACAAACTGGCGTAGGAAACTTTTTTTGAATATTAATTGTGGTGAAAGGTATGTTAGATAAACGTTTTGTTCAGAGAGAGCTATTAAAAAGGCAGAGAAAACTCATGTTTTCTGAATTATATGAAAATAGTTAATATTGAATCCATAAACATATCATACAGACGGTAAAAACAAATTAAGCATATATATTTGCAAATCCTTTATTTTTGAATAATTATTTAAAGTATTTTAAAAATGGCACACAAACCCTATAGATTACTCCTAGAGACCCAACTTCAGCATTGTTTATTTGTGCAACTTTATTCTTTCACTTGCACTGAAAAATTGCACAACATATTACATACATGCAGATGCATTATTTTAGCATCAAAGACACGTCTAACAGTTTTATTTCTAAATAAAAAGTATCAATCTTCTCCCAGAGAATAAGGAAAAGAAAAGGACCACCTCGTTGTTTTCAATCCACTCTTTTTTGTTTCCTAATCTTTCTCCTTTGGGTCACAATACTAGCAACACAAATTTGCAACCCCAAAATACTGTAAACTAACGGTCCTCTACCATCAATCTGAGAATATAACAGATTAATGGCACAAAACATCAGTTCATGTTTTTTGGGGGCACAAAATTGTAGTACCAGCCCTTTTTTCCTCTTCTTTTCCCTTCTCTTCCCTTTCTCTTCCCCTAACTAGAAAGGGGAGGATCAATTTCAACTTTTCCCAGTTTTTGCAGCTCAAGAAGCATTTCAACTGCAGCAGAGTCAAAGGAGCTCTTCTTATCACTTCTAGCTTCTCCTTGGCACTCTATATTTCCATACTTGGGTATGCACAAGGTAATTTTTGAAACAAAACAGTTAAGTCCCTTGGTTCCTTGCAGGCCTTCACAGGATTCAAATAGAGATCTGTTACAGAATAAAGGCTAGTCAAATTCACCTGCCATGGCATTACCAATTGTATTATCTGCACATCATATGTGTTGCATTGCACCCCACCATATATAAACAACAATATCATTTACAGTATCCTTTTTTGCCATATCAAACCTATTTTTGAAACACTGATGTTAAAGGTTTAGGGATCAGTTCTGTTCTCCACATATTATACACAAACGAATCCTGCATGTAATTCTACATAAATTCTAAAAGATTCAACCAGCTCAAGCAGTTGAAAGTACAAACTAGTTGCTGGACTCACCTATCTTTATATTCAGTTGAATCAAATGTAGGCACTGGCCACTGTAGTTTCTTACACACCTCAAATAGTGTGGTCCGTGGTCCTCCCTTTTTCATATTAATTGATAAATTAACTGTGTAACATGAATAAAAAATGAAGTTAATCCATAGGTAGTTATCAAATTAATTCTTACAGAGAGTGATAAATTCAGATGTCTCACATAACTGATATAGTAGATATTTTTTCATTCTTCATAAAAACTTAAAACGGGCAAAAATTATATGCATGGTACATGGAGCATGAGAATAAGAAAATTGCATGATAGACAATGGAAATAAACACATCACTTCCATTTGCTCTAATTTGTCAGTTTGTTCTTAAAAAACATTTAACAAGCCATACAAAGACACAAAGGGAGAGAGTTTTCCAGAAGTGGACACTGTCACGGTGATGACAAAACTTGATATCAAGCAAGAAAAAGAAATCGGTGGTGCAAACCTGGAATGGAAGCACTAAAACCAGAGTCGTCATTGGAAGAGTCTTTGAGAGGCAAAATACTTTCAGTTGGGTTAGTTCCATCCAATCTGTTCCTTTTAATTACCGGCTCTGAGGAATGTTCTTCAATTAGAGTAAAACAAGTACTAGAATCCCTTTTCAGATGAGGTGAATCAGTCATATGGACAGAATTATCTCTTTTTCCCTTGGACATGAAATTACAATATGAAATTCCCCGCTTCTGCAGGATTACAAGTATAAGGCAATTGGTCATAAAATATACAAATATGGATACCAGTAGTATGGAAACAATAAACTTAAATCTAATTTTTTTTGAAATCTAAACATCAGAAAATGAACCATCACTAAATACTAAATAAACTATTCACTGACTAAAGATTAACAAAGATTTTAGAAGACTGTTAAAATAATGTTTGTTATAGTAGTGTACAACTTACATAAAGCTGGTTTTGGGTGTACCTAGCTTTATGTTAAGGAACAGAGGATGGAACATTCCTCTTTGAGACATACTTGTACTCATCTTTATATATATATATATACACACACAAATATATCAGCTGAGAATATACTTCTTAGTCATCAGATTAAAAAAGATATCAAAGTCAATCCTTCCAAAGTTTGTTGACTTATTGTGTCACCCGTTATATGGTCTATATTCCTATGCTGAATGTCTAGTACATCCGGTCCTCGATGTGAGAAGTTGTATTGGAGATCTCACATCGATTAAAGATGTCGTCAAATTATAGTATGTAAGTGGATACAAATCTTACCTTATAAGCTGATTTTATGAGATTGAGTTAGGTTTAAAAACTCACTTTCTAAGAAAAACCTTAACAAAAGATTCTGGAACACAAACATAAAAGAACAAACCTCAAGATCCTTCAACAAATGAAATGAAGCTTCTCCTTTTGCAGTTTTTTTATTTACCCCCTTTCCTTCACGAACCAACA
Source organism: Phaseolus vulgaris (assembly GCF_000499845.2). Classification (NCBI taxonomy): domain Eukaryota; kingdom Viridiplantae; phylum Streptophyta; class Magnoliopsida; order Fabales; family Fabaceae; genus Phaseolus; species Phaseolus vulgaris. The sequence goes on along the minus strand of NC_023751.2, from coordinate 13,709,810 downwards.
GATCATTTAGCAACTGTACACTAACCTCAACATGCACCATGGATCCCTTTTTTTCACAATTTTCATTTACTTTTACAAAATACCCAAGAGAATCACACAATTCATTTAATTCACGATATGGAGGCAATTCAAGTTTTTCAGGTGTAACTATGGGGGATAATAGGGGACAGAAAACCTCCCACACTTGGTCAAGACTGAGCTTGGTATCAATTAGCAAAGCCCCAACAATACTTTCCACTAGATCTCCAAGTGCCTGTGACATTTATAACAAAAACAATGTTACAACTTTTGAAGAAGTGTTGCATATATGTTTTGTGCCATATGCTTCAGGAATTTTTTTTATTTATAAGTGACAATCTCTACATAGAAAATTAAAATAGGACTTTGCTTGATTCTGTAAATCTTCTAGATTCATGTTGCATGCATGAAGAAAACCATTAAAATGTTTAGATATGTGAAAATTTGATTTATTCTAATCCTACTTATAAATATTTGACTAAAAGAATTGCATTTATTGGTTTACCATTTTCTCCATTGTATGTATGGGTAAGAAAGTAAAATCATCGAAATAAAATGAATTTCATTCATCTTTGTTTGATGTTTCAAACATTGAAAACAATTTACAAATCAATGCTAAGCTAATAATATTATTGACTGTAATTAAATATGTAGTTTGTATTCTATATAAGATAAGATGACTTTATCTTTTATCTTTTAGATAGATTTTTCTTTTGAATATATATAGGTACACGTGCTATAATCCAATCATCAACAAAACCAACCTTCGGAGCTCTAATGCTTGGATGTGATCTAGGATCTGATTCAGAAATGGCCTTCGCATATTCTGATATTTGGCTCAGTAATAATCCCGAGCCATGTAGGAGATGCTGGTGAAGGTTATGTCTAACAGCAACTTGAGCAAAATTGTCATTATTGACAGAAGCAGATCGTAAGTCAGTCAACACCCCTGGATCAATATCTGTGTGACTCTGATATAGATGCCATGTGATAAGCAGGTCCAACACCGAATCACCAAGAAATTCGAGTCTCTGCCCCAATATCAATAAGTAGCATTATAGGTGTACAATGTTAAGAAACTTTATAAGTTAAATATCAATAAACTACTCAAGAATATATGAAACTTCACAGCTACCTCATAACAGCAGCCAATACCAAGTTCTTTCTCCGACAAATGTGTGATAGCCTCCAGTAAGAGTCCCTTGACAGAAAATTCATACCCAATTTTCTTTTCAAGGCATTCAATCTCACTTTCTTTTAGCACGCAACTATGCAGAGAGGCAGCAGTGATTGCTTCGTCAACCAAGGATAGTTCAAGTTCAGTGCCAATTCCAAGCCATTTCATAACATTGAGTGATGCAAAGAGTCCACCACCCACATAGTATGCTCCTATCAGAGCTTCAACACAGTCAGCAATAGTCTTAGAACACATCCAGCGGTGACCCCTGTCACAAAACTTCCCAACCACAACTTTTGGATCCTCGGTGTGGAATTTAACATCTAAAGGCACTTCAAGGGTATCCAATCCACAATCACAACAAACAGGGTGTAAAGAACGCTGTCCTGGAGCAACCCAACGACGTGGTTCAAATGCAGAGTCTCGAATATAACCCTGACAGATAAAATGACAGAAAACCATATAATAATTCATTCCAATGCTTGTCCATAACTTAAAGTCTCACAATGATAACATTAAAAAGTAAACAACAAAAATAAAGGTGGGAATTACTAAACAGGATGGTCCGGGCACTGAAGACTTTTCTTAAATTTATAATTTTTCTATCTGCAAATGTTAATCTGTAGAAAATAATGAAACTAATCACTCTCAAACTTACTGAATGTAATATTATTAGAAAACTTATTCGTAAGTAAAGACTGTCTATGCTTTATAAGCTCAATTTAAGTCACGTTTGTAGTCAACGTGGGACGAAAGGGGTGACAACAACTAAGGCAGCTTTCTAACAAATATTGATACTGATACATAACATTAATGGAATAAATGAATGCATGGCGTGAAATTGTATTTCTTAGAATAAAAAAGTATCTTAGCATTTGATCCAGATTAATCATCGGTTTTTAACAGGTATCAAAATTTTCATCTGGTCAGAGTTTGATTGTCTCGCAAGACAGAATTTGTTTGGCTCGCAATTGATTATTAGAACTAGTTATTACTGGGTTTGTGCTTGGTCCACATTTCACGAGCCTTTAACTAACACAAACTTTTAGGCTATGAGACAGTAACACAAAAAATTAAAAACAAAAAATACCTGTAATTTGCGATCTATTGCCAGTTTATGAAGTGTTGAATTACAAACTGCTAGTGATCGTCTGGTAGATAATTGTCCTTCGTGTTTCTTGGGATATTTAAGAAAGAGGTGACAGCTCACCACATATTTCAAAACAGAATCTCCTAGCAACTCAAGACGTTCCATTGAAAAGCTTTCACTGCATCTCAAAGTTGTAAGTGCTTCTAGAATCTAACATTTACAAAAAGCAAAAACACATAAGATTATCATGATGAAAATAGAAATCAACAATCAATGAGTACTTTTATCCAAGAACAAACCAGTGAGCTATTTATGTTGGACTTGCTAGTTTGACCATCTATCTCTTCTCTAAGCTGACTAGATAACATTAACGATTCAATGCGGTACATTAGAGATGGTAACAAGTACAATGACCTCAACACGTTTCTTTGAAAATCAAGAACAAATAGAAGCTCAGGTGGGACGTGGACATGTGCAGGCACTTTGGAGGTTGTAGAGCCAATTTGTGATGACTTGTCTCGTCCATCTGCTCTTCTCAAAGAAAATATCACAATCAAAGTTAACCATGGTCATGCAAGGATTCAAATAAATTCTATCAAGACAGAAAGTAACAGAGAATCTCAGATCCACTATCAGTTCTTTCAAATCATCATGGAGTAAGATGTAATTCCATACAACAGCTTCAACGGAGATGGTGAATTTTAATTTTAAATGAAATTTTATTAAAATCATAATACAGAAATGTGAAACAGCCTATAAGAGCCACAAGATGAAAACTTTAACTAGGAATAACGAACCTTCCTCGTGGAAGTTAAAAAGAAGATTGTGTGGATTATGACTTTGCTTTAATAGTAAAAGAGACTGTCTTGGATGTCTCAGTGTAATCCCATACCTGATTAAAATTTGAAGTTTAGTCAAGTATACTAATAATGTAGGAATGACAAAGCCAGTAAAACCATGTGTAAAGGAGGGAATAAAACAAATTATTCACCTTTTGCTGAAATAATCTGAGAAGGTAACGTGGTCCTTGGACTTTTCACAGAAAGGACTTTCAGCAGATAAGTTACTGTCGATGTCAATAATACAATATATTTTTCCAGTGTGAATGGCCAAAACTAACGTGTCTTTTATATTGTCAGCATCAACCACACAATTAGCAAAGTGAATCTTGTTTGTTCCAACATATTCAATCTCCATTGAACTGGTATCCTGAGGTGATGTGATTATTCCGTTATCATCACAATCTCCAGTGCCCAGAGAAAATTTCCTCCTTAAGAATTCAATAGCAGATGCACAAGAACTGATTCCATGCCAATTAATTTGGAAGGCTCCCCCACAAATACCATTCAATTTCTCAAGTGGTAGAAGCAAATATAAGTGTTTTTCTCTCCACAATGATTTTGTGTCTTTTTGAAGTAAAAATTCTGTTCCTCCTCCTGCTGATTTTGACCTAAACACCAATCTACCAAACAAACCATTGAAAAAAAGCTCATGGAAGCATTTTGCTTTCATCATCTGTAGAGAACAAACAAAAAACGATCAAGTTAACTTCCAAAACAAATGTGATTAAAAGATTATAGAGACAGAAGCTATATATGTCAGATTAAACCTTTAAAACCTTATTTTTATACCTGTTTAGCATCCAAATCAACTTGCCCACACGGAGAGACAGAAGCTTTCACGGTCTTTGAGACTAAATAAAGATCTGAATCTATATTTCCCACATCATCATCAAGCTTTGACTCAATCAAAAGAACAAACCCAGAGTATATTTCACTAACAATACTACATGCAAACTCTAGTTTATAGGCAAAAAATCTGGCTGCATCATCAAGTTTGTCTCCCCATGCACCATTTAGTGCACGAATGTTGGCTGTTCCATGTAACTCCTTTCTTTTTGTGGTTCCTTCAAATGTCAAAAGCAAATCAAAATGCATTTTAACACAAACCAACATCCAGTAGATTCCCATACAAAAGGAACAGTTCCACATTGTCACATTCCGACATAGGCACTATCAAGGTAGTCAAATATGAGATTAAGGTTAGGACCATCAAGGGGTCACAAGATCTTAAATTGTGGGATCATAATACGGATCATAGATTATACTTCTCCATATATATGATATGTATGTGTGTGTATATATATATGTGTGTATATATATACACACATAAAATTTAAAAAGAATAGTCACAAATGTGAGTAAAGGAGAAAAAGTGAAACGAGTGGTACCACGTAGCTTCACCTATAGTGTGGTCGAGCAACTAGAACAGCCACAACTAGTTAGGTATTCTTTAGGGGAAGGTGGTTGCTTAGCGGACAAGAAGGAAGGATAACATAACATCAATTACATAGTTATGTGAAACCAAACGTGTGTGAAGGAGAACAATTTATTTTATTGCCTTGGGTTTTAACCCAAAAAGGGTTTTATGCAATGCAGAACCCAAAACCTTAGAATGCAAAACAACATGAAAACACGGCAATTCCGCCATTTCCATGATCTTCAACAAGGATCCCACCAATCCCACTCTGGCACAATCTTGCATGGGCTCTAAATTGGACATGGTGGGTGGAATCGTGTTAAATCGCAATTTTGACTACAGAGCACCATGCGCCTTAAACATTTCAAACCTGCAAGCATACTCATTCAATTCATGGTTGTCAAACTTACGGGATTATGTAAACTCATAGGAGTTAACCTTAACCAAAGTAATACATAAGCATAGTATACAATCCAAATATAACAGTCATTGAAGGTTGATAAACTCATAAGAGTTTACCTTCTACCAAATAAATTGAACTAATTCATCACATCCTTGCATTTGTTCAATAGTATCTATTTATTTTATTTTATTTTTAAATTCAAAATATTGAATTAGAAAAAAGAAATTAAAATAAAGGGACACATGAAAAGCTCCCAAATAAAGACAAAAGGTGCATGCTTTTATGGTAAAAACATCTTTTTCACTATGTGTGAAATTGAAGCTTTTTTATTATTGATTCCTGATTATTTCCCTATCTGGTAAAAAGAAACCTTTTTTACCATCCAAAAAACAACTATTTAAAAAACATTTCATACAATCCAAATAAACATAATGTCTATAAATAACTTCAGCAAACATACATAAACATGAAACTAATTTTGTCCTAATTGATTTAAAAAACAATTATACATATAATCAACAGATGGAAAATCTGTAGCTTATGCTAATCAAACACACATAGGACAAAAGGTTTGACACATTCAAAAAAATCAGAATCATTCAAAAAGTTTGTCGAGGTTATGTACAAACAAAATACATGATGGTGATGATTTGTTAGTATCTAATATGAAATCAATTTTGATGTGGTTCGTTAAGTAAAAAAGGATAGAAATTGTATTAGAAGAACTACAAATGGTATTTGAAATATGCACAACCATTGTTTGGGAAATCTAGGGTGTCAGCAATATAATGCAAAATTTAAATTAAAACAAATATTTAACCACAGTTCATAAAAAATAAAAAAAGTTAGCTGATAATTATACCTGCCCCCGAACTAGATTCTTTATTTTTCACAATATGGTCATCTTCTGAATGATTTTCAATTAATGGAACCAAATGTTCATTTAAAGCACCCATTTGATGCAACTTCTTACAAGCTTCAAAACAAGCAAGATGTCTTGCCAAACGAATATCTTTTCCTGAAGGACCAATTATTGTCTGGAGGGCTGAATTAGATGGCAATGTTAATTTACATTGGTAACCCCCTTCCACTGGCAGAAACACGTAACTGGGCTTTGCAGAGGAGTACCTAATCCAAATTGCAAGAAGAACATAAAGACTATGTTTCAAATAGTTAAAAGGAAGATAGGCACAACAGGATCCAATCTTACTGATCTCGTGGAAGTGTTCCACAGTATCGGTGGATAAGATTAACACTAGAATCTAAAGTCACAGAAGCTCCGGTAGATTCCACATAGTATGCCTCTGTTTTCCCCATTGTACATACTCTTAAACTAGATTCATGGTCCTTATTCATAGATGCATCAGTCATGGAGCGCTCACTCCTAATGATGTCAAAGAGTTGATTTCTTTGCTTCAGGTTTCCCCTGTAGATACAAGTGTTAATGCTGATAATTAAGGAAAGCAATTAGAATAGAATTACAGGGTTTAATATACAGAAATCAATCAGAATTATGCAATTTGGTTTGTAAAGTTAATACTAATATATGATATTCAGGCCTAGATTAGTGTACAGAGAACTAATCTCCTATTCCTATTGAAGATCCTCATGTGTATCTGTTTCAAATCAGAAAAATATTCATTTTTCTGCATTTAAAGGAAAGATCATCCTCTGATTTACAGGCCTAGATTAGTATACCGAATTAATCTCCTCTTCCCATTTATACTTTCTTACTATATCAATTTTGAATACATGAAAAAAATTAACTTTTATGCACTTAAATAATACACACAAACACCCTTGAAAATAAAATAAGTACTAAGAGTGTTCTATGGAGAAGGAATTTCCAAAAATCAAAATCAAACAGGTTGTGACAATCAGAATGCTTGCCTCTCCAACATCACAACAAATTGGGAGTTAGCCTGCCTAGATCTTCCACGAGATTGGACATAACTACGAACCGTCTTTGGGAGGTCAAACCGTATCACACATGAGCAGTTTGGCACATGAATTCCTTCCTCAAGTACATCAGTAGTAAATAATAGATTGACCTAAACAAAGCATTAATAATCTATTTATTAGATTCTCAATACCAACATTTAGGACAAATTTATTGCACATTACTTATCACATGATGCAATAAACAAATACCTTTCCAGAACGAAAAGAATCCAATATCTCCTTCTGCCTTTTAGGAGCCACAGCATCAACCGATGTATTGTTTCCAGTTAAATAAGAAACAGAGAAATGAGAAATCTGGGGAACTTTCTTTGCAAATCCTTCAATCACCTTAGCTGTAATGATTCTATCAACAAAAATAAGGCACACCACCTGACTAGATTCTCTATAAACAGAAAGAAACACATTACCAATTTGCCATATTACATATTGTTTCAAAGGAAAACTATTTATATAATAGATCATAGTGTCATACCCAAGTGATTGGAAGATTTTAATAAGTTCAAGTAATTTTGGAGATATGTATCCCATATCTTCTGCCTTCGAATAATCAAAATCAACCCCCAAAATATTTTTATCAGCTGCAGCAATATTAGTTAAATCAGTTGGCAGAGATTAAAATGAATAAACAAATTTACCATGCCTCGTAAGCATTTATAGCATGCGTCATTTCTAAAAAAGATGTCTAAAAGGACATGCTACTGTATCTTTTTGGCTAATTATGAACCAAAAACAAAACCAATTAGGAAGATCCATTTATCCACAACGTTTTTGCTTTGCAACAGATTGCTTCTGATGTAAAAAATCAGAATGCACATATGGAAAGTGTGTCAACATACACCTTCATACAGAAAACAAAGCACTCTAAAACAAAGAAACACGAATAAAAAATTATTGCTGACATAAAATATTGCTATATATTAAGCATCAGCAAAATCTTGCATATTATCATGAGTAGACTTCATAAGAATTTTTTAAAATATCCTAGTAGTAGATAAACTGATGAAACTAATGAAAATATACTTGCAATCCCAATTCTGAGATTTCATGAAGATTCAGAAAGATCAATAGCTCAAATAGGGGTACAAGGGAAGAAGAAACTATAAAAGAAAACATACCTAGATGGAGGGATTCTTCGATTAATTTTATTACTTCTTCAACAAAAGTTATACACTGAAGATAACATGTTCTGTAAATTTCACACATTCCTTCAGTTTTGGAGAAATTCTCATGACAGATTTTAACTGCCTGCACAAGTATAGACACACTATAATGTATAAGTATACTATACACATTGTTGGAGATTCCACATCAATTAGAAATATGGCCAAAGTATAATATATAAGTAGTTGCAAATCTCATCTTTCAAGTTGGATTTCTAAGGAAGTCAAGCATAAACTTAAGAGGGTATCAAAGTTTATCCTAACTATATAAGTAGGTAGAATTCCACCTTACAAGTCGGTTTGGTAGGGTTGAATTAGGTCTAAGTCCACTTTCTAAGACATACATACATCTATGTGTGTGAGAGAGAGGAGAACAAAAGATAAAACTATGATTAAAAGGCTGGAGCTGCACATACTAATGAAAGCATAAAAAATTTCCTTCATTTCTAATATATGGTTTTATTTAAAATACCAAAAAAAGTTGACTGCTATACAGAACAAAGACAAAGGCAAAAGAAAGAATTCAGAGGCAAAACTTTATGTGGGTTAGAGTTGAGAGTTGATATTTTTCATTTGATTTATAGGGGGAGAGTATCGGTTAACAAAATATAAACCTAATTCAATTACAAAAAAGATTTTAATGACTCTTTCTTAACAACAAAACATAAATGAGTTAGTTTGTTCAAACTTAATGTAAGTGTTTTTTAAATAAAAATTTTGTTGAAAGGTCCCACATCGCTGGCCTCCAGTCTAGGGAGTGAGACTTATATATCTATTAGGCAACTTCACTTAATGTCAATTGGTTTTAAGCTGAAACCTAACATGTTATTGGAGTTAAGATCATGAGTTTGATTCCCAACAGGACAATTGTTGAAGGGGGAGATTGTTGGAAGTGACATTCATTGTCTGGTGGCATAAGCTAGGTGGACCAAGTCACAGTCAGATCGTGGCACTTGGACTGCTACACTATTAAGTAAAAAGAGTTGCTAACTATCAGCTATAACCTTTGAACAAGTGATAAGAGTTATATCCAACAATTGGCATCAGAGCCTATACTTCATCTTGGTACTTGCCTGGTTCTGGAGGCATTTATGAAGGGGAGTGTTAGGAAGTCTCACATCACCTGCCTAAAGTCCTAAAGTACGACTTATAAATAGCTTATATATCTGTTGGGCAACTTCAATTAGTGTCAATTGGTTTTGAGCTGAAATCTAACACTTCTTTAAAATAATGACTAATTTCAGAAGCAAATAGGATTAGCTTATTAAAAGAGGTTGAAAAGCATATTAGACAAACACATAAAAAGCCTAAGCCTACTTGTCTACTTATTTTATTAAAAAACACTTCTAAAAAAATAGCACAGACAAACCACCACAATATTCCGTAACCAATAACCCCTTAATTTATCTTTATATATGTTGATATTTCTATGTATCGAACAAACTTTCTTTCTACCCAACCTCAAATACATAAAACTTTTAAGTGGATTTTTCATCCAATTTATAAGAAACAATGCATTGGAAAAAAAATACAACCCCAATTAAAAAATATAGACTTCAATGACTCTTAGTTACAAAATATTAGAAATTATGTAAGTTATAAAATCCAATAAAGAAATTCCCCTTTCTTTTCTTTGTAACACAACTTTTTCCCCACAATGAGAGTTTGACAAATACCTCATAAGCACATAGGATTCCAAGATCTTCAAGGCAATGTAAAATTTTTCCAAGTTCATTGGACATCCGTTGAGACAGTGTCTTAAATTTATTTTCCACATCCACATAGTTACTTTTATTTTCTGATAACAATGCATCAAACTGTCCAAACAGGTTAGATTCAGTCAGTATCTTTGGTTGTAAGAAATATTGATAACAATTGGGGAAAATAGTGGTGTACTTTGTACATAGCAAGATACCTTGAACCACAAGGCTTCAATCTTTGGTTTCAAACTCAACGCAGAAAATCGTGCTTGGTCATAATATCTACAACTCTCTTGAGCAGACAATATATATCCATCCATCTCTGTCCGATCTTCAATAGTATATCTCTACAGAAACATAAAAAGAGACATTTATATTATTTTAATGGTATAAACATACTATCACATGTGCACTCTGATAGGCTAGTAGAAGACACCAACATGACTTGGAAACTTTGTCACCAAAAAAGAAAATGAGCAACTTGTTGAAGCTATTTCAGAACGGTTATTATGTGTATGGATGACACTTATTTTATCAGTTATGTTTTTTTTATGTGTGGATCATAACTATTTTATAGGACAGTTATTAGATTAGAAATATATGTATCACTGACAGTTACGGGCAGAAGATATAGCCTTAGGTGTGTGTTTTGTGGGTTTGTACTGTAGTTCTAGTTATGTCCAGAATTATCATCAATAAAACAGTCTCATTCATGTGTGCAATCTCTTGGGACTAACACACTCACAGAAAAACTAATCAAATCAGTGCACAAAAATTAATATTACCTTAGCATCCAAGATGCTTTCAAGTTCTGATATTTGATCCTCACAATCCGTAGAAGAGGAAACACCTGGTTCGGGATATAATACATAAATAATGCATATAGCCTTCAAGATACAATCCAGATGCTTTCAAGTCTTTATATTCACAATATGGACTCCAAGTAATTGTTTTCAAATGAACATCACAAAATAGTAACTCCTAGTGTAAGACAGGAAATAACCACTAAAAACAATACATAGAAAAAAAAGAGCTTCATCAGGAAGCAGGGCACAGCAAATCATGGCATAAAATACATGTGAATTATTTGTGCCAACCATTGTTAGTTCTCTATGCTAGTATGGGCAAGTGGAATAGTACATAAAATTAAGTAAATAAATTGCATTAAAAAGTTTTTATACTAATTAATTGGGAACATTTAGATTATGCTCACTTGAGAATTCGTATTCTGGTTGGTTGTGAAGCAAGAATGTATAACAAAATGCTGATTAACGGAAGCTTTTTTCAGGTGTCATTAGAAGAAGAAATGTTTATGCAATCTAGCTGCTGCTGCTGATACTGCCTTCATAGCCAACATTATGCTCCATGTCAATCTTCTGGCACTTCATCTGGAAGGGGTGCATCCAATCTTCAAAATCTCAATGTTCAGACTTGGGTAGTATTAAACCAGATAATGTGGATGACAAAGTGGTGGCAGAGACTATTCTCACTTCGCTGGAAGAACACTTACATACATGTGCTCAAAGAAAGAAGGGAGAGTGTCTGGGAATCAGGGAACGCGCCGACAACCTTCATAGTATGGAAATTGAGGGTTTTAATACCTTCTTAGATAAGATGGAGGTGGTAGGCATACCTATGATTGGTAGAAAATTCAACTGGTATAGGCCAACGGATTAGCTAAGAGCATACTGGATAGAATCATGATATCCACAGAATGCTTGACATTTTGGCCTACTAGTAAACAATATGTTTTAGATAGAACTATATCAGACCATTGCGCCTTAGTATTAAAATCAAATTTTGTTGATTGGGATCCAAAGCCTTTTAGGTATGTAGACATTTGGCATTCCCATAGCCGCTTAGTTCATAAAGAATAAAATGGGACAGCTATGGTGCATATATGGAAATGGGCTGGTTGTGTTAAAAGAAAAGTTAAAAAGGATGAAGTTTGTTCTTAAACTATGGAAATAGGGAGTCATTTGGGGACATCAATAAACAAAAGCCAGAGCTGATAACAAAGATTAACCATATGGATAGGCTGGATGAGAATGACAATTGGGAGAAGCCAAGAGGTATGAGAGGATTCAATTGTTGGCTGAACTGAAGAAGTTAGATGTTAGGTTGGAATCTTTATTAAAACAAAAGTTTAGGGTGAGATGGTTAGCTGCAGGGGATATGAATTCCAGGTTTTTTCACTCAATAACTAATTGGAGAAAGAAAAATAATAATTTTGCGGGTATGATTGTGCAAAATGAATGGTGTGAGAGGTTTTTTGTATTCTGATTGCATCAAGGACATCATGTATGATACGCATCTTTTGTATACTGGTTGGAGCATCCCTCAAATGCTCCAACTAAGTTATTTTCCTAAAAATTATGATTTTTATTTATTTTATTTTTATGATACGAAAAAATTGAAAACAAGTAAAAGTAGTATATACAAATATCACCCAAAATAAAGTAATGAGAATAAAAAAATCAACTCAAGTATCATATAGATCAAAAGGAGAGGGCTCTGTTTTTTTGTGTATCACACAAGGAACATTTTTTCCCATCATGCAGTTTAACTCTTTCAACTGACATACATAATCATACAGTTTTCTTAAAAAGATATATTTTGGGACAAAAGGTAAGAAACTTTGTGATGCATAACATTTCACAAATTTAAAGATGGGGAGAACACCCTATTGAAACCATTGAAAACAATACAATTCAGGGCACAAGTACATCGAACAAAATCAACTACATATTACCTGTTTATCAGTTCCATAGTCAACTTCACAAAACTAGATTTCTCTTAAGTGTTTTTCATTTCCTTATTTGTGAAGGAAACACGAGATTCCAATTCATAAAGGACATTATTTTGATAATGACAAGGATTTAGTCTATAAAAAGAAGCTGCAAAACTAACAAGATAAACAAAGAAAGAAGAACACTCTAAGGAGAATTGGGGAAAAAATTGGATACTCTGAACTCAGAAGGAATGCGCTCTTCAACTCATTGTTGCTAGTCAAAGTTGGGAAGTAAATAGTTACCTTTTTTACCAACTGGTGATGCTGTCATCCCAAAAATCTTTGGCTTTTCATTTGCTTGGTGATAAAATTCCTTCATTGACATAACATAAGACAAAAGTTATTTGTAAATCTATTTCCTAACCTAAAAGAAATTTAAAGACAACAAGATGAAAACATCGTGCATGATCAAATAAATACAAGGGAAAAAGAAGATTGTTTTATAGCACTTACCTTCATTATTTTTGTATATGGATGGTTGCCGGTTGCTCTATGACATTCATCGATAACAATCAAGCATATCATTTCCATACGCAGGAATGCTTTTCTTAAGGCATCTAAAAGAATCTGGGGTGTCATAACCAATACCTATAAGACAAAGACATTAGTGTTGTAGCAACCACACAGCCACAACATTATAAAAATATTGAATACAAAAGAGGAGCTTGTATGCTTTCTACATTTTTTTTCTTTTGATACATCCATTTATTTTACTACATACGAAATTATTCCCTTGAAAATAGAGAGGATTGCTTGCAATCGTGTGATTTGCACACACAAGTACTCTTATAATAAAGAATTTATAATAAAAAAATATATACAATAACAAAGAACAAAAAAAAACCTAAGAATGAGAAATATTTGGTAAGATATTTCCCTGGTGAAGGTCACAACAAATTCAACAAAAGAAGGGAGTAGCAATTAAACACACCAAAATAATCACGAATAGGCACAAAAAAAACCACATTGAACGAATCAGACATGAAACAGGGTCGTTGGAGGTGGAGGTGCTAAAAAAACTTGAAATATGATACAATATAGAGAGGACTGCTTGTAATTATGTGAAAAAGAGATACAATAATAAGGAATAAAATCAATACCTACTATGAGAAATATTTGGAAGATATTTCTCTATCAAATCATAATTCTAATATGATCAAATCACATTTATTACATGTAAAAAATTCATTATTAAGAATCTTCACAAGTGCTAGAAATTGAGCTTGAAAATCCAAACACAAAAAAATGTTTAGCACTAAATAAAATAGAAGATTCTTAGTTTGATAGAACATGTAACAAAGTCAAGCCAAAAAAATTTAAGAATGAAATTAACAATACACTATCCAACTCAATTTGTTGATTCATTGTGCTATTATAGACTGATCAAACAAAAGTTTGAATACCTTTTCACCAAAAAGGGTCATCTTGAGATAAGTAATTGACTACTATTCAAGTCTAGCAATTCAGAACAATTAAAATTCCACTTCTTAAATTAATCATATAGGTTCAGGCTAATATCTCACATCAAACCAGAATGGAGAATAAAAGACCATCAAAAGCATCATAATCTTGAGAACCACAAAATAGTATCCAACAATCAATCAATCAATGTTGAGCAAGAATGGATAACCATGGACCAAATACTCGCAAAGAAAATACCATAAGTTTTAAATTATGTAATATATTGTGTTCCAAGATTAAAGAATGAAAAGAATGTGAGCTGCACAATTATACAATATTTTTATTTTAATAAGAGATCATAAACTAGATGTCATTAAGCCCAGAATAATACTGTTCAAATCAATGAATGAAAAATCCACCGTAACAAAGGAAGCCTAAAGTATCTTTATGAAATAAATTATGGGGTTAATAAATAAACATACATCATTGGAACTAATCTCCTTCTCCCATGTCTTCAAAGTCCATGTATCAACTCCTTTAGCCCCATAGTATTCCTCAACTTGAAAATCTGTCAGATATTTTATATTATTGAATTGCTGCAATGTAGACACAAACACCAAATAAGTTTAACCTGTGAATCAATAAATCACATACTTTGCTACTAAAGAAGAGTACAACATCTCATTAGTCACTTATGGGACCTCTACATGTTAATAGTGTCCCTGCTATTAGGAGTTAATTTAGCTTTTAACCACAATTTTAGGTAGTTTAAATTCATTATTGAATAATATAGCTTTTAAACTCTCATATCTCTGTTTTTAAGAGCTTTAAGCTTTCAGCAAATTAGAATCAAAGTTCCACACAATGAGCCTAGTTGGGTAATGTTTAGAATTGCAATCCCCATGTGAAAGAAACATTTGGTGAATAAAAAAAGGAGGGTGAGATAGCTCAATTACAAAACTTTCAAAATACTGTTGTACATGGTACAAGTAAACAATTGAATAGCATTTTATTCTTTATGACTTAAAAGATGGTGTTGTTGAATTAATGTATTGAGGTTCAAAACATCAAATTACATACACTATGACTAAGCCCTTCAAGTTGTAGATTTTTTTAAATTAAAAGCTGCTAGGCATAAAAAGTAAACTGATGGCTGTTTGCAGGTCCTTTCAAGGGAGGTTATGTTGGACATCTAAGACAATAAGACAGACCACATTAAGACCATGTTAGTTGTTGTTATGATGAGATCTTTCAGTATGATGAACACATCTGTGAAAGATAAGCAGAAGCAGTAAGAGAGGTACGATGTAACATGCCTGATTGACAAGATGAACTGTGGGAGCCAAAAAAACAATCAGCTTCTTCACTGCCAAAGTCTTGATGGTTTGACCAACCTCTTTCATAAGCATCACAGCAATCAAGGTCTTACCAGAGCCTGTATCCAACACAGCTATTGTGTTCCTTCTCCATGCAACTTGAAACACCTCTACCTGATACCTACAGGGGGGGACACAAAATGGCAAAAAACAGTCTTTATGACCAAATTCCATCAGAAAAGATAGAGAAAATAACAAAAAAATGCAATCTTTACTGTCAAATCGAGAAGAGATAAAGAAAACCATAGAAAATGCAATCTTTGTTATAAAACTCGCAAATGATCTAGAAAATAAGAAAAATGCAATCTTCATGATCATTCTTCCCAGACCATTATGGCTAAATCACAAAAAAACACAATAGGGGTAAGGTATACATTTTGCAAAACCCATATGAATTTTCAAAAAGGACAATGAAATAAAATGACAATTCTTAAAAAAATACAAAATTCAACCAGTGTCTGTCAACAAAACACCTTCTGGGGTTCATGTTGGAATTAGACAATTCTAGGTATGGAGAATTATCAGCATCGAGTTGCTTTCGTTTTTTACTTTGAGTCTGGTTATGGCCTGGTGAATCATTGTTCAAATTCATGAACAAAGTTAGCAGCAATAGCAAGGCACAACACAAAAAGTGAAAAAGAGAGAACTGATAAAGAGTTAGAGAAGAGTGTTCAGAATGTGAGTTTGAGTGGAGAGAGAAGAGTATGTGTGCAGTATCAAGAATGTGAGTGTTGAGTGGAGAGAGAAGAATCTCTTCAGTTAGCATAAACTAACAAAATAACATTTTGTCGTTTCCAAAAATAATAATAATTTATCATTATTAATAAAATTTAAACATTTTATATTCTACATATTATTAATTATATTTTTATTAATATATTTATTTTATTATTTTATCTGTTATATTTTGTAATTATTTTTAAAATCCATTTAATTATTTACATAAAATTATTTTTTATGAATATATTTATAAAATTTAATAAAAATAAATAAATTTTATTTATTTATTTTGTAAGCATTTTTTATTACTAGTAATTATTTTAATTTTAAAAATTACTCGAAGAGTAAAATACAGAAAGGAAAATCTCTTTATTAATATATTATAAATCATAGATGTAAGTAGTTTTTATTTATTTTGAAAAGTAGTTTATTTTATTATTTGTAGTTATTTTAGTTTTAAAAAAATATTACTTAAAGCATAAAATGATCAAAATTTGTGTACATAAAAAAATTCTCTTTATTAAATAATTTCTATAATTTATTGTATGTAGTTTTTATTTATTTTATAGGTACTTTTTTATTATAGATAATTACTTTAGTTTAAAAAGGCTATTTAAAAGATAAATGGTCAAAATTTATATAAAAAATATTTTATTAATGGTCTAGATAATAATAAAAAAATAAAAATAAAAACATTAATTGTATTTTTATTTTTATTTATCTCTTTCATTTTATTTATCACTAAAAATATATTTAGTTTTTTATATACTTTTTATTTAATTATTATGTTAATTCTTTATACATAATATTTTACAACAAGAATTTTAGGTGAATTTTAAATTTTTATAAACAGAATTGTTCTTAAGTGACAACAAAATACATTGACATAAGGCATCAAATACAAATTAAAGTTTTTGATTAGCTTATGTATAGACTGTTTGAGTTCTTATTTTTAGATAGATGATGTAATGGCTATTTTTTAGTATTAACTAGGATTAATATTATATTAAAAAAATATTTTAAATATCTTAAATTGTAAATAAATACACAAACTTTCAAATTTAAGTAAAATATGTAATTAAATAAGAAGATAATTTTACTATATCTGGACCTCCACTTTTATTTTACTTTTTTATGAAGATGAAAGAGTGTTGATAAGTTTTAAAATAAGTTAAGACATAACTTGGTGCAAGATTGGAGTTTTTAAAATGGTTATACATGTTATTAATTAATACACAATCCAGATTATAATAATTGAGATTAGGGATTATCATTTCAATAACACTAACTTTTAAGTATTATTCATACTAAATCATCTTTATAATTAATGGAAAATTATTTCTCCAAGGAAAAAATTGTGTTGGAAGAGACTAAGAATCTCACCAACAAATTTCGAGGTTAACCTTAGCTCAAATAACAATATTTTAAGAAAACCTAAGGTTGTCTTATTGCGCCTTTGACTGACTTCAACATCCTCCACCACTCAAAATGTTTAGTTTAGTGTTTGTTATAAAGTTACTATTTTTAAATAAATATATTAATTATTTTTTCCTTATTTAATTTAAAAAACTTTCATTTTAATTTTATGATTATATTCATATTTAAAAATTTATATATATATATATATATATTCTATTTAGATAAAATTTAAAATAAAACAAATCGTTTTCAAACCAGGACATCATGAAAGATCTTGATCAGGACATCATGAAAGATCTTGAAAGCCCATCGACTGATAAGTTTTCTTGTCTTGGTTTGCACTTTTTCTTCCTTAGTATCTTCTTCTGTCACCTCCATACACAACATGAAAATACATTTTTATTTTTTTTTTGTCACTCCATAAAATAGTTTCTGAATTATGTAATCTGAAAACTCATTTGAACAAAGATTTCCGGATTATATAATTCGAAAACTAAATAAAACTGCTGGATTATTTAATCCGGAAAATAATACCTTCCGGATTACATAATCCAAAAACTAATTACAAATTTAAAAAATGGCTTCTAGATTAAGTAATCTGGAATATTATAGAGGAGTATTTTTGAAAATTCAAAAAATTTATGGAGGTGCAGTACTCAATGTGAAAGTCAAAGCCAAAAAATTTGTACAGACACTGTTGTTGCTCCGGGGTCTATATAGATTGCTTTTTGAGATGTTTAAGCTTCTTTGATCTGTTCTAATGACAAAATGGTGGCCAGGCAAAAAATGTTGGAAATTATACATTTCCCTTGCATAAGCGGATTGCTTCTGTATTCTTGGGAGATAACTTTTTGGAAAAATATGCAATGAAGTGTTGGCTTTGACTCAATATAGCTCCAATTTGACCAAATGGCATGACAAGCCATTCATAGTGACCATGATGTATCCTGAAACCGGTTTTCATTCTGTCTTCAGACTTCATGGTGGTAACCATGACCGAAGATCTAACTTAGAGAGGTACTTAGCACCAAATAATATCTAGCAATTCATTTACTGTAGACATAAGAAAAACATCTTTCACTGTTAGAGCATTCAAGGCTCTATAATCAGTTCAGAATCGCCAATTCTCTTCCTTCTTCTTAACCAATATAACCGGAGAAGAAAAAAAGACTGCAACAGAATTTGGCCCCTCATGAAAGCCTGCCATGCCATGACTGGAATGGGTTGGTTTTCAGCATCATCTGAAATCAGGGAACCACATCCTTGTATATGAACTGCAACAGTGGTGATTCGTTGGTCCTTGGGTGTATGATAGTAATCGAAGGACTGGTCCGCTTGGAAAGTCCATTGCGGCTCATCACTCCCATCAAAATGTGGAAAATTTTCTGACTTGAAATGGTTGAGTGAACATCGATTCGTTGGCTGAGCTCGATCCACCATGGGCCTGGTTTAAGTATAAATCTGCAATCGCTTGTTCCAACCCGATAAATCGTTCTGCGTTATCCTCTGCCCGTTTCTCGTTCTCCAAATGCAGTTGTTCGATCCCCCCAACATTCATTTCATATCATTTTGGAGTTCTTTCAGTCTTGTGTTTTCAGCCCTGGGCTCAATGAAAACACCAAATTGTAAGGGGTGCAGAGAAAAGACAAGATGACAAGAGAATAAGAAACTGTACTCATACTAGTTTTCCTCCAATGCATGGGCAGAGTACAAAACAGAAAAGCATAATAGAGATTGCAAAGAATTCTAAGTGAGAGAAGATATTGATTACGGAGCCTTTTACAAGAGAGGAGACAAATCAGATTTTTGTGGTTTTACTGATAGTGATTATGCCCGAGACAAAGATGACAGAAAAAGTACTTCGGGCTATGTGTTTATGTTGGGTTAGGAGCTGTTGCTGTCTTCTAAAAAGCAATCTATTGTCACTTTATCAACCACTGAGTGTAGCTGCTAGAGCTTGTGCCTGTCAAGTTATATGGTTCAGAAGGATACTTGAGGAGCTGCAGTTCAAACAAAGAAGACCAAATGCAATTTATTGTGACAACACATCAACAATCAAACTCTCCAAAAATCCCGTGTTTCATGGCAGGAGCAAACACATATATGTCAGGTTTTATTTCTTAAGAGATCTCACAAAAATGAAGTCATTGAAGTTCTCTACTTCAAGAATGAAGTTAACATATTCCACACTAACCACTCTTATGTTCCCTTTCTCTAACTAACTCCTTTCTTTTCCTTTCAGTGCATTGTCCCTCCTCCACTGTAATGTCACCCTTTTTCAGAAGGTTTGTTAGATAGAATTATAAAAGATAGCGATGGAGAATAATGTCACGTTTATTTCTCCTTTTTTATTAATGAAAAAAAAATCGAGTACAATTGTGCCTTCTATTTATAAAAGTACCCGAGCTATCAGTTAATACTTACGCGATTTCATCCTACTAGATTCTATGTTATTGGCTTCCCAGCTCTCAGGAAAGAATAAATGGTCCAAGTATGACTCAGACATGAGGAAACACTTTTGAAACTTTAATAGTAGCCCACTTAAATAATGGAGTACCAATTTGGGAAAGATTCAATTCACATCACCAGTAATCGCCACAAGAGCAGATCCCACTCCTGAAATGATGAAATCGATTTGCATCTCTCAAAACAATTTCACGCTTAAAAACCTCTGATATATATTTGATTGCATTATGGCAATCTCCACATACTCTGAGGTTTTTAATTACCCTTAATGTAGTGGATGGTGGAGTTTTTATGAGTCCATAAGCTATTGTTAGCTTCTCACTGTGATAATACAAAGAACACTCTTTATCTTCTTCTTCTACATCAACAAGTGCAAAGTCTGTATCAGGGACATATCCTTCTTCTCTGATCCTCTTCATAACGGACTCCAACTTATTATATATCACACCAGTTTCTTCATGTGACCTATCGCCAGCTACGAACAAATGCACTTTGTTCTTCAAATCTACCCAACTAAACCCCGGATCCTTCTTCACATTTACTTTTCTCATCATTTTTCTGGCACTCACCACATTTTCCCATTGGTTAGCAGCGGCATAAAGATTGGATAAAAGAACATAAGCTGCTGAATCAGATGGCTCCAAGGTCAAAAGCTTCTCTGCTACACGTTTTCCTATCTCTTTGTCTACCTGAACCCTACAGGCATTAAGCAGCGTTCTATACATTGAAGCAGAAGCTTCAAAAGGCATTGATGAAATGACCTTTTCAGCTTCCAGTAGCTGCCCCGCTCGGCTTAGGGCATCAACAAGACAAGAATAGTGCTCGATCCCAGGTTCAATACCATAGTTTTTCTGCATGGAATAAAAATTCTCATAAGCTTCGGATATCAAACCAGAGTGGCTGCACGCAGAAAGAACCCCTATAAAAGTAACTCTATCCGGCAATAAACCCCTGGATTTCATGTCTTTGAAAAACCGGAGGGCTTCCTCAGCATTTCCATGTTGAGCTAATCCTACTATCATGGCATTCCACGAGGCAATCCTCTTTGTATTCATTCTTCTAAACAAACCACGTGCCTCTTCTATGTTCCCACACTTGGCATACATATCAACAAGTGAGGTCATTACAAAAGGATCAAAAGCACAATTTAGTTTTACAATATTTGCATGAATCTGTCTCCCTTGTTCCAATGCTGTTAAAAGAGAACAAGCCTTGACAAGGGTAGCAAAGGTATACTCGTCAGGCTGCACCCTGGAAAGCCTCATCTGATGGTATGTGGATAGAGCTTGATCCTCTTGTCCATTCTCCACACATCCTGATATCATAGTAGTCCAAGCAACATCATCAGGTGAGGATATCTCACTGAAAACTCTGCTTGCACTTTCCACCTCTCCGCATTTTAGATACATGTCAAGAACACCACTAAGGACAAACAAATCTAAATTAAACCCTCTTTTTACCACAACAGCATGAATTTGCTTCCCTTGTAGAAGCCCCACCAATCCCCCAGCAGCTTTAGCTGCATTCGCCAGAGTAATCTGATCCACTTTTTCTCCACTCTCATGCAATATCATATAAAGCCTCAATGCCTTGTGAAAATCATCACGGATTATGTACCCATGCATCATAGCATTCCAAGATGCCAAATCATCTTGGTTAACAAAAAGAAATTCGGCCTCCTCCGTCTTCCCACTCTTGGAATAGACATCAATAAGAGCTGTTGAAACAAACGAATCTAAGGCAACACCAGCTTTCATTGCGTGAGTATGAATCTGTGTGGCAAGATGGCAACCTTGTTCAAGAGAGGAACAAGCCCTCAAAACGCTCGCAATAGTGAATTGATCCGGCAACAGGCCATCACGTAATAAATCAACAAAGAACCCAACAGAACACTCCTCCAAACCATTCAGTGCAGAGCCAGATATTATGGTGTTCCATGATATCAAATCCACTTCATTCATTTGACTAAACACAGATCTCGCACGAGAAACTGAACCAGACTTAACATACATATTAATGAGGCTGTTTCCAACAGAGACAACTTGATCCAGTTCCATCCTCACGACAGCACCGTGAATCTGCTTCCCCAGTTCAAGGCAATTCAAACTGGCTGCCACAGACAACATCACAACAAAAGTCAAGCTGTCACAGGCAGCACTTGACTTTAACATATCCCCGAAACAATCAACAGCCTCCCAAGCTTGACCTCTCTGAAGACACCGAGACAATGTCTTGTTCCATGCAATAACATCCGAATCATCATCGTCGCGTATAAACAATTTTGTGGCATAAGCTCGAAGCTGCTCCAAGTGCGATTCGAAAACAGTGTTTCTACTAATACCAACCCGCGTGAGAGTACGAAGAGTGACGTCGTCGGGACGCAATCCCGTTCGGTGAAACTCTGAGAAGAGAAGCAACGCTTCGTGTTCGAGGCAGATGTCGACGTAGGCCTTCATCATGAGGTTCCAGAGCACAACGTCCCTCACGGCCATTCCATCGAACAAAAGACGCGCCTCTCTGATTCGTCCGAACTTGGAGTAGATGTTGACGAGAGCCCCGGCCACGAACACGTCCCATAGTAAGCCGATCTTAAGGGAGTAACCGTGGAGGGACGCGGAGGCGGAGGAGGAACCGGAGAGGAGGCACATTTTGAGGACGGGGGCGAGAGTGTGGCGCGTGGTGGACACGGCAGAGCGGCGGAGGAGCCGGAAGAGGTGGAAGCCGTCGAAGGGGTTGTCTGCTTGGGCGTAGGCGGCGAGGATGGCGTTCCAGGTTACGAGGTCTCTGGCATCGTGGGGCGTTGCGTCGAACAGTTTGCGCGCGGAGGAGAGGGAGCCGCATTTGGCGTACATGGTGATGAGGTTGTTGGTGAGGAAACGTTCGGAATGGTGGCCCGACGTTAAGATGCCGGCGTGGGCGCGCTTCCCGAGGGGGAGGTCGGAGGCGGCGATGGCGTGGCGGAGGATGGAGAACCATTGAGGTGGAGAGTGTGGATGTGAGAAGGAGAAGGAATGGGAATGGATGAGGTGAGCGCGTGGGGTTAATGCGTGGGCAGTGGAAGTGGCTCGTAGTCGCAACAGCATCGTGTAACTCCAAAACGAGTTTACTTCATTGTTTGCTGTTCGAGCTTGGAATATGGAAGTTGGAACTCCCTTTGCATTAGAGCGGGAATTCAGAACAAGACATCTTTTATAATTTTTCTTTCTTTTTAAATATTTACACGCTAAACTAATAAAAAATAATCATTTATATGTTTTTTAATACTTCGGTATAATTTTTCTCATGAAAAATAATTGTTACAATTCCTTCATAGTTTTCACATTATTTTATGATCTTATTGAAAATAGACTAATAGAGTTTCAAATTATAGAAGAGATGACTTTTCTTTATAAATGTTGATCCATCACAAAGAGATAATGGAAGTCCAAATATTTATAAATATAAAAAAGTATAAATAGTCTATCTAAGTATTTTATCAGAATTTCAAATTATAGAAGAGGTTATTTTTTTTAATCAAGTTTTATAAATGTTGATCGATCACAAAAAGTTGTAAATATAAAAAAAAGTATAAACAGTCTATTTAAATACTCTATCATTGTTACCATTTATTTATAGATGTTTAATTTGAATCAACTATAAAGTATTTAAAATGATTGTTAGTTCTAAACTAATAATGAATGTATTTTCTCATTATTTCTTGTAGTTTCATTTTTCATCAAAAGAGACTTACTTTATTAAATTGATATTTAATACTAGTGTTTATTAAGTGGACTGTCAGTGTAAAATTTATATTCTTACGGGGAAAAACCTATATAGAATTGGATCTAAATATTATTCTATTGTAAAAATCAATAAAATCTGGTAAAAATGAAAACTAAAAATTGTTCAAAAAAACGTAGTAAACTTCCACTTAATTATCAAATAATAAAAAATTATTTCTAATGTAAATTTGTAAATAATTACTATAAAGTAAAAAAAAAAAAATTCTACGTTGCAAGTTAAAATTAAAAACGACATTATAAAATATCCTACTCTCAATACATAATTTTTATTTTTTTAAAGTTATATGTAGCATTGACACTGATAAGACACAGACACGAAGATACGTATCATTTCTAAAATGTAGGATACCGTACTAGAATTTTTAAAAATCCAACAAATACTTTTGAATTTGACACTTCATGGATACGTGTCCTACAAGTGTCATACGAGTATCAGTGTCTCATACGAGTATCCGACACGCCATTTAAGAGAAGTGTCTGAATTTCATAGGCTACAACATCATCGTTTTGGTATAGTATTTTCCATTTTCCAAGTCAAGAGAAAAATGGTATAGTCATTTTTAATTATTTTATTTGTTTATTATTTTTTATATTATTTATTTATTTAACATTAACCATATATTAATAAAATATTTAATTTATTTAATTTTAATCATTATTTTAAATATTTTATTTTATTATAAAATTAATCATTATATATTTTAATTATTTGTTATTTTAGAATAAAAATAAATAATTTATTCAATGTAATGATTAGTTTTATGTGTTTAATCCATTATAGGTTAAAAAATTCAACTTTCTTCACATGACAATGATTTTTTTTTAATTTTTCATAATTGCATATTTCAGTTTTTGAATTCTCCTTTCTTCGCTCTACATTTCTCTTGTTGTAACCAAACACACTATTAGGTAGAATTTATTTTTTTGGTAGTAGAAAAACAAGTTCCACAATTTTACTATTAAGTTATTTCTCGAATCTCTAAAATCTCGGTAACAAGAGTCTTTTCCGATAATCTAAGATGATGTCTAATGACTGACACACTGTCATTTCATGACCCACACAAAGATCGCGCTTGAAAGACGATACTCTATCACCAGAAGCTCAGGCTCAATGTAAAAGTCTCTAAAATTGTAAAATACATTCTGAAATAGATTTTTTGACTGTCAGAAAACAAGATCCAAAAATATATATTGAAAAACAAAAATCTAAAAAAGTATTTCAAAAATGGAAATAAATGTATTCTGAAAATCCAAATATGAAAAATCGTTATAAAAATTTAAATTCATATATCCCAAAAATCTAAATCCAAATACATTTTGTTCGTACATCACATTCTTAATTAAAAACTAAAAAAATAAAACATTGGTACAGATTCAAAAATATTGGATGGAGAAAGCAATTGCCCATTCTTACTAGATGTCCTTTTGGCATATACTGAACCAACCCAAATTCCGTAAGGGTACAGTATCATTAGCACCTCTCCACGAACTTTTTTCCAAAAGAAAGATACACACCAATTATAACAACGCTTATATAGTTTATATTTTGGGTCCTGCATACTTTTTGGTTTCCTTATTTACATGAGAAGTTCTAATGACCCAGGTAATACCGACCATCATCGCAGTAAATTGTTTGGCATTGAATCTAATTTGCAAAATCAATTGTTCTATGCGTAATTGAGTCCTATCAGTTACATCTGATTGAAAATGGTAAAAATGGAATTTAACAAGGAAATGAAAATTAGGGTACAAAATTAACAAAAGGAAAATAATCCCATAATGTGAAGTCCTGCTTACTAATGTAAATCTTATGTCGTCGCTAAATCTTAATGATACAATTCTGCTACAACCTCCTCTTTCCTTCTCCCCTAACTGCTTTTTTCTCTCTTTTTTTCCTGTTCTTCGGGCATATACAGATACAACAATGACTAAAATGTCCGTGATTGCGGACTTTATACCGTGTCAAAAAACTTGTACACATCCTTGACTGCCTCAATATATCACAACGCGAAGTAGGCCTGGCTGAGGTTCCGTGAAATCAATGCCCTCTTCAAGAAGAAAACGCTGTACAGCTATTGGAAGTCTTGCAGGAGTGCGGGAACCCCTAGTGTGATGACCTGTGCCCACACAAATATACACCTGCAAACGCTGCTCAGCAGCTATGGCAGTGCTTTTCAGCACACTCAACTCATGTTTCAGCACATGAATGGCTTCACTCGCATGCAACCCATGTAGGTCTATTATCCTCTCGTGTCCTCTTCCATTGCCCTGCATCTCTGAAGCAACTTGATTTCTGAAAAAATCAACACTTGCAATGACTCAGGCAGAACCCAAAACTTTAGAGCAATGTAAATAAACATTCGAGTTCGTACAATAATATAGCATGATACTCCAGGTAGCCATTCTAGAGAGAAACATTTACCAGATGACCAAGACAAAGGTCGTGCTAATGTTCTCCATGGATTAAAAATACTCACAAGTTCACAACTCAAGCATTTCTTCTAAGGGCAGTCAGGTAACAAATTGTCATCACAAAATTCTACTTTTAGGGGTTCAGATTGTTCACACATCTTAAATAAGTGAGAGACAATAACTGTCCTTCAGACCGACATGACGTTGGCAACAAAAAACATTTGAGGAAAAGAAACAGGTGGTCAGTATGAAAAAGGGTAAAGACAGCTCATCAGAAGGAACTCTTTCGTGTCATTAAACATACATAACAGATTGCTGGGGGGTGGGAGGCAGAAGGAACTCCCTTTGATCCTATACAATAGTCGCTTTAGGAAAGAAAAGTTTATCCTTTTACTCGTCATTTTTAAAATTTCAAGATAACATAACCTTTTTTTCAATTATACCCTTGTTTATAATTTATTATGCTTTGGAAATTGTTTGAACATTAAATAAATTATACCCTTATTTCTATTTTATTATGCTTTGAAAATTGTTTAAACATAAAATAATTTTTTCGTGGATAAAGAGTACTTATATCACATTGAGAAAAGTTTTCACGTGTGACCTATTTCTGACCGAAAATCTACGATTATATTGACCAGGATTTAAATTTAAAGGAGAGAAGTTCAAATGGCATTACAAATATTAAGTCACCAAAAATTTTCAGATACAAAATTATGGAGGGAAGTTTAATTTTTATCAATAATAACTCTTTCGAAAGATAAAAAAATAAAATAGTGCATTAGAAAATAAAATGAGGTACTACTTGTAGTAATAATTAGTGAGAGAGAAAAACAAAAATAGTACTTAGTACAAATATTTCTTATCATTGATATGGAGAGAGAACAAGTGCAACAAATAGAGAACAAATAAATGGTGCATTTGGGTTATAAAAGTGCAACAATTTAATTTAATTAATATGGCTAGAGAAAGCTGAAAGGGGTATAATAGGGATAGAAGGAGTAAAATTGCATTGAAGATTAACGAATTTAATGTTTCCTTAGTTTGGGTGGAACAACCTTAAACAAGAAATAGGGTGCGGGATGGGTTTAACTATCCCATGCCCATCTTCATCTCTATCATCTCTATCGGTTATGAAATTTTTGTCTCATTTTCATCTCTATCTCTATTGGGTATGAAATTTTTTGTCTATTTTCATGGTATGAAATTTTTGTCTATTTTCATCTCTATCGAGGAACGGATATACCAACTTCCTTATTGTTTCAAATATTAATTAAATAACTGTTTCACAGAAGATAAAACTTAACAGAAAAAAAAAACTTGATATCATTAAGTATTCAATATAAAATGATATTATTATTTTTTTCAATGTCAACTATCAAGAAAGAAATTATAACAGTATAAATATAAAATAAAAGTATCAAATAATAATTGAAGAAATATCAAATAATCATACAAAGAGTCAAAATAATCAACTATTTATCCTATAAATAAGTTACAAAACTAAGGACAAAAAAAGTTAATACAAGTTTTTTAAATTACCTTTTAAATCAAAAGTGTGTTAGTAATTTAAAGGGTATAAGAACGGGAACGGGTATTGTCTACATACTCATTCATGTCCCCGTGCCCAATTTAAAAGTTCGGGTATTAATCGTACCCATACCCAGCCAATGCAGGAATTCCCTATCAAAATCAGGAAGGGTTTCGACAATACCCGTGGGTTCATTTTCCATCCCTAATTGGGACACAGGGGGTATAAGTTTTTTTATAATCCAAACTAAAACGTAGAGCAGGAAGGGAAGCATTGGGGAACAACAAACCTCTGACGGTAAATGGATTCTTGAGCTTTTCCGTGAGCTGCCTTCATATGCATGTTGTGAAGTTGCCCTTTAGCACTTAGTTCCTTTGCTAGGGCTTTATTACCGATAAGATAAGCTTGACGAGCCTGTTTCAAATTAGAAACCAATTAAAATCAAATGAAGAAATAGATTCAAGACAAATGCCTCCGGAAGAGATTTTGTTATTTTATTCTTGAACTACTATCATCCCAACAGTCTCAACTTGAATATCTAAAGTTAAACACACACAAAAAGGAGTTGAAAAAGTCAAGGGAATGCCAATAGAACCAATCAAGAGGTGTGTAGCCAAAATCATTATTTTAAATTTTGATAGCCAGTACTTCATCAAAGCATGTATTTGAAGACACACCTGCTCAAAATATGCATTGCGTAAGCATGCATGATCACGAGCCTCTTCCCGCAGCTCTGAATACATATTCGCTGCCATGCAAAACTGTTAACGAAAATAGTGCACAGAGAAAACATCCCACAATTGAAGCATATAAACATAAGTACTTACCAACGGCATCACCGGTTTCAAGCCAAATAGGAGCTGCTCGAGCTGAACCACGGTTCTGCAATCGATCACCAAAGTGTGCTCTCGCCTGTACACCATTGTAGCCACTACCCAAAACATTTGAATTCCTACTTGAACCTATAGCAGCATCACCAGAGCCATTCTTGTCATACTTCCAAATACCACCAGAATCCTGAGAAGCCAACTTTCTAACAGCGGAAGCAAAGTCAACAGCACCTCTAGATGGAATTGAAGAGCTAGATTTGAAAAGCATAACATCACTGTCAAATGACTGGTAAAGATTTCCACTTTGCTGGACATTGTCAACCACATATTTAACTGAAGCAGCCTGGCCATCTGGTGAAGTAAGTGCAGGAAACTCCATTGCACTGAGATTGGGAGCTGACAGAGTCTTTGAATTCAGATTTTGATTGAAACCACCATCAACTTGAAGCTGTTACAAATTTGAACAGGTGAAGAGAGAGAGATTATCAACATAAAGTTCCTAGGATAAAAAAAATTCCAGAGAAATAATTACTAATCATAAGAGATGACTATGGTATCCACGAAATGGAGAACAAATTGTACTGTTTGATCATATACAAATATCTGCGTGTGTAACAAAACGAAAATGGCCCATTGATAACATGAAGCAGGGGACTGTCATCACAGTTTAAATCAGAGTATAGATCAAAATTAAAAAAACAAGACTGCCATCTCTAACAACACCCTCCCCCCAGTACCAGGAAACTGCAATTAGAAACTCGAAGCTAGAGGTAGGTTGGACCTGAATCACTTCACAACTTTATAGGGAGCCGGATCTTCCCTGCCAAAACAAGGGACAGGTATTGCTCTAAATACTTCGTATCCATCCCATGATACTTAGCTTTGTACTAAGAGCTAATATGGATAAACTTCTCAACAAAAACATACAAGAGAAGAATAAAAAAATAATTAAGGAGTAAGATGAGTCAAGCTTTTACCATAAATTGAAATCAACTCGTGGAAAAGTTAAATGAAGGAGATTCTAAAAAAGTTGGGGAAATGAGTTGATTTTAATTCATGGGAGAAGTTTGATTCATTTTACCTCAATTCACTTGATGTTCTTCTCCTATATGTGTTTGCTGAGAAGTTTATTCAAATGCTGTAGAGCATACTGCATTGCAACAAGCAGAATAGATATTGACCATAAATATAAGTGACAACACATACATTTTCACAGCATGCCAGTTATTATATTAAAATCAACCTACCTCTAACTGACTGAGCATCTCAGTGGTCATATGTAAATCACATCCATTGGCAAAGTAAGCTTCTGCGAGGCTTTCTGCTGCAAAACCAGGGAACAGAGAAGCTAAAAACTCCAAAGGATTCAAATCAGTATCATCCATAATTGCATTTTCAGCCAAAACATCATTTAAGTATCCATGTCTAGTGTTGTCATCATAAGCAAACCCCTCTTGACCACTGCTAATACGCTGGTCAGCACTCCCAATTGACCCCTCCCAAGGCTTTGCCATAGCATTCAAAAAGCTTGTTGAAGACGGGTCCTCCCTGTAGCTTGAATGGGAAAATCCCATTTTATCTGCAAAGCTATTGCCATTATTATGCGGTTGAGATATTTCCTCCTGCTCGTTTATTATATATTTACTTCCTTTGGAAGAAGGAAACCTGGAGGCCTCACTGTCCTCAAGAATGGATAAACCTGCTAAAGGAAGATCGTCTAGACCTTGAGATTCATCTTCTCCCATGACCTTGAAATCAGGGGTAATATCATCAGGGAGCTGACATCGCCAGAATTGATGCACCTCATCATCAGAATTATTTGAAATGGATGATTCTGATCTATCTAAAATTGCTTTCCCAAGAGCTCCAGCAGCGGGAAGCCCTGCTGTTGCATCTACCGAGATGGTAGTTCCAGATAATGATGATGATCTGAGGGCAAGAGGAATAAACTCTGCTGCATTTGGATTCAGAGTTGTTGCCTTGTTTGGGCTTAATAGCTTTGCATCCGTTTGGGATCCTTTCTTGGATAAGTTCATTATTAACTAGAATATGGACAAAACAACTACAACATAAACAGACTTTAAAAATAGAAACAGCACATGTCCAGTCAGCCTCAACCAAACCCTGAAAATGGTTCAATATCATCATGCTCATTGATTAACCAGACTGCTATAAAAAGAACAGGGAAAAGTAAAAAAAAAATCACCACAAATCCCATACATCGTACAATAGATAATTGATGATTTCAATAAAATCCCATATAACATAAAAGTGCCAAATAAATAACCCGATATAGAACTGCAGTTACAACTATTTTTAATATCACTGCAATGAACTATAGCTTGCCATTTTCGTCAGTTGGACTTAAAATGAATCTTATAAAGGTAAACTGAACAAAAAAGGAACCAGCACAAATTACGGAAATTATAGTAAAACTTACACACACACAAATACGTTCTGGCGAACGCTTACCAAATTCAGAATGACAGAGCAGGAAAAGATTAAAACCCTAAACATCTCGAACTAAATAGCATAAAATATCACAAAACAACTTCTAAGAGAAATTAAACAACACCGCGATAATTCCCGAACAGTAACTACATAAAAACCCCAATAACACAAATTAAAGAAGCAAAAACAAAAACCTAGAAATTCGAAAGCCGATTTTCACACTAACATGAAACGAAACAGATACAACATCAAACGAATAAAAGCTCGCTCGCGCGCACGGAGAACGCAACCTCCAATACGGAAGCCGCGAGCTACAGAAGAGATCTCGAGCAATTCGAGGCCTCAGAAAACAGAGCCAA
The DNA here is from genome assembly GCF_000499845.2 of Phaseolus vulgaris. Taxonomy (NCBI): domain Eukaryota; kingdom Viridiplantae; phylum Streptophyta; class Magnoliopsida; order Fabales; family Fabaceae; genus Phaseolus; species Phaseolus vulgaris. The sequence continues at coordinate 13,678,503 of NC_023751.2, read as the reverse complement.
GAAGTACATAACAATAGGAACAACAGCAATTGAAGACAGAAAGATAAATTAACGAAAGAGAAGCGAGAGAAAAAGATCTGAAAGAAATGGAAGAGTGTAAGCTAAAATATATTGTACATATATGCATACATATCTATACCTTCGCGTATCCAATCGAAGGGATCCATGGGGATGAGATGAGAAGAGAAGAAGAAAGTGCAGGTGATTGTGTTATTTAATATTGCGAAAAATTGAGGTTGAGATTATCCAATATCATCTCAAGTACGAGTATGATTATCGGGTCGGGCTTCGTCTTCTCTCTCTTAAGTCTTACCTTACCTCGCTCTTTTATTTTCTTTTTTCTTTTTTCTTTTTCTCTCTATGGATTCTGTTGCGAAACCTCTTAGCCAATACAATAGCAGCAGCACCAGCACCACAAAAATACACCCAACCTTTCCCCAACTAATTTCACCCTTCTCACTCTACAAAATCACACTCTTTACTGCACTGTTCATAATTATTATTAATTCTTCTTCCTTACTGGGATTTCGGAACAAAAACTTTACTGCACTTCTTAACTTCCACGTATTTATCACAAATTATATTTGTATATTATTGTCCCTCTGTATTAATAAATATAAAATATTTTAAAAATAATCATAAATACAGATATTATCAATAAACACACATACTCTTAATATTTATTAGGGTATGGGACTAAACCGAAATGATAGAGACTCGGTCATCTTGATCGAGCTGACTGAGACTTTCACGAATGGCATGGCCGACTGACACATTTAACTACATTAACGTTCAAATCAAGGTAAGTGAAGCTAAATTATCATTAAGAATTAGGTAATACAACCATAAGTGTGATTCATTCCACTAATCAGACTCAATAAGGTAAGTCCGGTAAAATAATATAAATAACACACATTCTAAAGGATAAGGTACGTCATTATCACTGTACACACTCGAGTTTCGAATACATCTTTATTGACTTAAACGTCGGAGTGTCTTCTGCAGGTACCTCCCCCATTTGACATTCACCCGAGACTGAGAGCCGAAGGAGTAGCATGACGACCAGAAGGATCACAGTAAAACCCTAACAACCTGCCTAAGGAAAGGAAGAAGACGAAGCATTCAATAATTCTCTAGGTCTCATATCTCTATCAGAAACAATTAGTGACAACAAATATGGAGTAAAAAGTACACAATTTCATGGAACACAAATAAGGTTAAGGGTGGTTTGTTTTTTTGGCCAATTACATATGTTGTGTTCATTTTCCTTAGAGCTTTAGTGTAGGTAGCCTGGGTTAGGTATACACATAAATTGCAGGTTATGTCCTATTTTATTCACTTGAAATAAATGATAATTTCATTCCATAGGAATCGCATTGATAGAGAAAAAACATTGGCCGAATTATTCATTTATATCACAGGATAAATATATTTTTTTCCTATATAATTTTTAGAAGTTATTGTTCTTTCAAAATATTAATATGTGGTGTATTTATAATGATCGTGATTTTGAGGTTGAGTTTTTTTTTATGAGAGGAGGTTTAAGGTTGAAAATATTTAGTAAGGCGAAATTTAATATGTGTTTTAAGATTATTATTTATTTATTTTAGCTTTTGCCTTGTATATTTAACTTGTGTTCTGATTTATGTTATAATCGTGTGTTGTAGCATATGAGTAAGTGATAATGATGTAGATATAAGATATTCACTAGAACCCATTGTATTTTAACTGATTTGAATATAATTTTATTACTTGGTGTTTTGAAATGCATGGTTTTATAAATTAATATATATGGGTATTTTAAATTTTGTATATATAATTATAGTTAAGATAATTAGGGTTTGTAATATATATAAAAAATTATATGTTTATATATCTACTAACCGTATTTTATTTTATTTTAATGATGGCGTTACTATTGAGAATCAATTTTAAGATGCTAAGTAAATAAAATATAATTTTATAAATTTTAAATACGTTAGTATATATTAAAATATATTTTTAAATACCTTTAAGTTTTTTTTTAAGTATTAACTTAAATCAATTAAACTATATATTTTAAAATATATATATATAATACTCCGACAATCAAGTTAGTTGAGGTGTATCTAATTTAATTGTCTAGTTCAGAGTTCAAACAATCATTATGGAGTTTCCTCTTCTTTATACTTTTCTATTGGGTCTTGTGTTATTGCAAAGATTAGGGTAGACTCAATGATCCTTTAATCATGTTTTATTCCTTTTAACCAAGCTTAACCTATTTAACTTGCGAATTGATGTGACAATCATATTGACTGAAAGGTTGTGATATCGCATAGGATGATCGGTCTTTCGATTTATAGTAGAACGCAATTAATATTAAATTGAGTGGACTAAAAATTCATGTTATTTTTTGTATTCATCATCCAATTCAAGCTAGATTAACAATAATGGAAAATACATATGATTTGCATGAAAAAAAATAATAGAAAAGAACCTAATAGTGAAATATATTAGCAGTAGTGTAATATACTCTGGTCTAAAAACAACAAAAAAAAAAAACTTTAGACTCTAAAGTAAAAAGAATTTCTCATATAAGCGTTTTCAAATCAAATATAGATATAACTAATTTTTTTGAGTGAACTTTAAGTTTAACTTAACTTTATAAATCAGGTTTATAAGGTGGAGTCTACACTCACTTTTATATTATGAATTTTTTTTTATCTCTAGTCGATGTGAGATCTCCAATACACTTTCTCACGTCGAGACCAACTCATGCGAGAGACTATATATTTTTGGATGGTCTGAAGAGTGACATGATAAGACTCTAAATAACTCTGATATCATATTAAAAATTGAACTTTAAGTCTAGTTCAATCTTATAAAACCGACTCATAGAATAATGTTTACACTTATATAATATAAAAAAAAAAAAAAACTATTTGTAGTTGATGTGTAATCTTGAACAAATTTATTTGAATCATGCACATACCACAAAAGTTGTGTTAGTTACAAATTAACAATGTTAGTGCGATGACTGAGAGGAAACATTCTTCATACTTATCAAAATCTTCGTTAGTTCAGTTTCTTCGTAAACACGAAAGTTGTTCTCATCGTTTGCCATGCCAATTCTGCTGGTTTAATCGTATTTTGTAAAGATTTTCCAACAAGTTAGGAAACTTGACTTTTTTTTTATAAGCACAAAAACACCATTGATTTACGCAAAGAAAAAGAAAGAAAAACGATAGAAAAAAAATGTAAAACGACACAAATGGCTAAAGCCAAACCATGTTCTGAGTGATAACGGTGTTCTTGTGTGAGTATAAATGAAAATACCTATATGTTGTTAAAAAAAATTAATGTTCTGTAGGCATGGGGATGAAATCTAATAACTAAATGAGAGTACGTAAAACAACGCACGGTAAGGATTGTTGTATCACATTCGATCTGTCAGTAAAAGTATATTAAAATTGAATAATATTGTATTGTAAATTATTTAATTGTATATTAATATTGCTTTGATTACGGTATATCATAAACATTCAATCTTTAATGTTATTGTTTCTAAAAAAACTTAATATTATAAAACATGCATATAAATGTAAGATGTAAAGAAGCAGATGTTTAAAAGAAATACAATGCTTCATAAATAAAATATAGAAAAAGTTAAACTAATATGCATATATAACCCAAATATGAAAACAAAATTTTGAAATTTTAATTGTAATATGACTCATTAGCATATTTATCTCCACTTTATTGGATCTATTTCAAAATAAATTTAATGTTTTAATTTGAGAATTTATCCAATTGAGTTTAATTAAACCTTAAATTGAAATTATTGATTAAATTCATATTTTTTAATTCCATTACCATTGTCTTGTTTTGATGATATATTGAAATCTAAATGGTTTATTCTAATATAAAATACTTTGAAGACTACAAAGTTAAGTTGATGTATGAAGTATGTTGTTCAAGTTTCATTGGACTCTAGATTCTTATAATATGGACTCAGTAAAAGTTCAATCCACTTATTCTAAATATATTTAGAAACACAATATGTAAAATAAAATATGATAAAAAAGATTGGAGAATAAAACCTACAAATACCAAAAATAAAATCTACAAAATTTACAAATATATGGAAAAAAAGTTTATTGGAAACAATATTTGAAACAAAATCTGAAATTTGCGAGAAAAAAAACTTATAAATGGATACAACACATAAGAACGAAAGACATCATGTTACGCTCAGGAAGACATGCTAACCTGTTGTTGCTTCACTTTTTTTTTCTTTGTAATTTTTTTTTAAGGTCATACTTTTTTGGATTGACTTTCTTGTGGTTTCATATTAAATCCTTATGTTTTATGCAATTTAGTTGTATTCTTCAATTTCTATGGCAAACTATGTTAAACAATTTAGTTTTTTTAAATTTTGAAATGTTTGTTGACAATTCAATTTTGTTCTTTAATTGAAAATCTTGTTTAGTTTGTTTTATTTTGAATAATTTATTGTTTTCTTAATTTGAGAGGTAAAAAACTAAAATTCTCACACTTATATACTTGATCGGGAATGAGAAACTCAATAAATTGATTGACGTGATTTATTAGTTGATTGGTGCTTGTTTGGTTAACTCACTTCTGCTTTTCAAACAACATGCAAATTAAATTATTTATAATTAATTTCACTGAAACACAACTTGAGATCAATTAAAAATATCAATACTCAAAATTTGCTTACTTTTTATGCATTAAATGGTCTATGTTGAGCACTAGACAATCCACTGCATTGCATTTACTCATTCCATAACATTAACATTTATTTTGTTAAATGTTATAAATATATTTTTGAAATATTGAGTTCAAAATTTTAATATTAATATTTGTCTTATTTTTTAGTATGGACATGATTAGTCGATATTTTTTTAATTGAAACGGTATATGGTAGATAATTCTTTGCACATAAAGTTTCTAATTGTTTTTTTCCCCTTAGCGGATAACAAAATCTTATATTTATTTTTCAACACTTAATACTTCAATTTATACAATTTAAACTATGAGTCAAAGATTAAATATTTCGTGAATACATTTTGTAACTCCATATTCACACTATATTCACTATAAGTAAAAATTACCAACATAATAACTATCTCTCACACAAATCATATAAAAAAAAACGTTTTTATCTCACTTCAAATAACATATAAGAAATTATTCAATATCCAACATAACTAATATAAGTGAAATAAAATTTTAGAAATATAAATAAAACATTGATTTATAATCATTAAACATTAACTTTTTGAAATAAACTTAAATAAGTAAAACATGTTAATAAAACAAAGGAATGTTACTTGAAGAACAATATATGTTTTGTTTTGAAGATATTTTTCAGTACTTTAATCTTTTGAGTTCCATATCATTAAAATAATAAGTCATTTCCATCTCAATAGTTAAATTTCTCTCGATCCAACGACTCATAACAAATGGCGCCAAAAAACTCTGTCATTAATACACGTCACGTAATGCGTTCACTGCTAACGTCATGTCCAATTTAAGGAAAACCTAACTGTCACAATGGTCTTGGACAAAGACTCTTCAAATTAAATATCCTTGAGCCTGGGGAAGTGTACCGATAGGGTTCGTACGACCGAGACCATGAGTCGGCAAGCTGACCGACACCATAAGACTATTACTACTAAGCAGGATTAATGAGACTAATCAACGATCAAACACTAGGTAATGCGTTCCTAAGCATGACCCAACTCCCTAATTCGACCCAATAACAAAGGGCCCATAAAAAAATAAAAATAACACAAATTTTAAGAATAAGGTACGTCATCATACAATATTAATAATGTTGGGTATACTTACTTGAGCGTCGGAGTACTTTCTGCAGGTAGCATCCAAGTCTGGACTTTGGAAGGACGAGAAGTAAAGCAACGAAAGGAGAGTGAGGAGCCCACTTTAAGAGGAAGGTAGGAAGACTTGACGACTGACCGAGAAGTACTTCAATCGTTCTCTTGGTTCCAACCTCATTTGAGAACAATCACTTAAATACATTTTATTTAAATAATATATACAAGTATCAACATTTTAAAAATAGATTGGATTAGCCTAAAAAATATTAATTTTTTTTCCAAACCACCTATACTATGAAAATTTCAAAACCAAGTTCAAAACATAACTAATAAATGAAATCTCAGAGAATAATTTACTACTAGATTTGTCCTCAATGTATAATTATCCATTTTGCCTATCATAAATTTAAAATATATGTATATAACAATTTTATATAAATTTACTTGCCTTAACTTATTATTGAATTCTTCATTCAATTTGTATTTCTATACAAGTGCAGCTATCCTTTTAATAATTTCAAAACATAAATAAACAGTTCAATCCACATATTCTTGTTAATAGTTTAAGAACATGAAAAACTTCACACTTAAAATTTCAACTTTTCAACAAATCATAAATTCTTTACCAAATATCATAAACATGTAATTTAAAACTACAATACTTTCTTATGTTAATTTAAAATCACAAAATGATAGAGGGGAGATGGTCTTAACAAGCTTTAGTGAATAGAATAAAATTAGAAGAAAAAAAGTGAAAAATAAGAGAATAATAATTGTCTTTTTGTGAATAAAGAACTTTTAATTACTATTGACACCCCTTTTATCTTACAAATCACGGCCTTCCTTTTTATTTGTTTTTTCTGCCCCAATCTAACAAGTCAAAAAACAAAGTCTTACTTTTTTAATATCCCTACTACCCATAATATTATTCTCACCCTCTAATAAAATATTTCACTAGCACACATTTCTCATATTCACTTTCAAATACAAAATTAAATGTTAAAATTTAAACATATATTACATTTAATTATGACTTTGTAATTATTTCATTCGCACAATTATTTTAAGGCAAACAAATAAATTCTTATAGTCCTTATCAATTAAATGACTACTCTGGTTTTAAAAACATTTAATTTCATTTTGATAAATTTAACAATCATTTTCTTAGGGTGGGATTTTAGTTGCAATTAGGTAACAAGATACAAGTGATAATTTACTTTAATATATTATGTAGATCAAAATTCTTTATAACTTTAATAGTTCTTAGAAATTAAAAGGTTTATTATTTGAAAGAGAGAACTTCTTAAACTTACATGCATTGTGTCAGAAGTTGATTAGCCATAAAATTAAGGTGTAAATTTTTATATTTTTTCACTAAAAACTTTTTGAAAGAGACTTGTGTTGATCAAAATTCATGGTCAACATTTTTTTTTATTCCACAAGAATATTGTTTTTTTATAAGCATCATTGATGTTATATGGTACAAAGATTACTGGTAAGAAAACATAGTACATATTGTTGGTAAGAAATAATAAGAATAAATTTAGAAAACCTAATTTAAAAAATAGGTAGTGGTAACGATTATATTCATGGACAATTTTTTTTTAAAAGGAATCGTGGACAATATTTCAACATTAAATTCCTCACCAATCACCATTTTTGTACAAAGGATGAAAAGGTTTAATTATTAAGGTGGAAAAAAAGTAATTAAATAATTTAAACTAATTAAATTCTATGTAGAATTAGTAAATTTAAACTAAAAGTAAATCTTATAGTTTAAGATACATACTAATCAAATCAAGTACAAAGCAATTAACTTCACATGTGATAGATGTACATGTTAGAGGTCATTCATGAAAATGACATTACCAAATTTGTTTTTTTCTCCCCCAACCAATTTTGAACTTATTTGAGAGTTGTCCAACACTCAATTATTATGTTTACCTTATTAATATATGATCAATAATTTATATTCAAATATTAAAATTTATAGTTCTATAATTTTGTAGAGAAAAATATAAAATTTATCATTTCAAGACACATATAGTATCAAAGTGATAATTCTCCTACTGTTTTTTTTTATATTGTTTTATCAATGTTATTTTTCATTATTATTGAAGGACTAAATTTTTTTAAAATTAATTTTATTGTCAGTTATTATTATAAAAAAAATTATTATATAAAAAATAATTTTAAAAAAGAAATAATTCATTATTATATTAAATAATTATTATTTAATTGATATTTAATTTAGTTAATATAATAATAAATTATTTTTAATTTTTAAAATTAATTTTTATTTAATAATTTTTTTATAATATATCCTTTCGTACAACTAAATTCATATCTATTTTAATATTCTATGACTTTTTTATGTGAATTTATTAAGTTAGTTATCGTGTGTAATTATTTTGATATGTGATTTTAACAATAATACTGTAAAAATGTGTTTCTTAATTTTTTAAGTTGTACTAATTATTTAGGATGTAATATTTTATTTTATTCAATGTTTGTATTTAATGGCATTGCAATGAATTTTATAAAAAAAAATGAACAAATTCATTAGATCATGTTGAAATTTTATCTGGTGGAAGAACAAATTCTGAAAAAAATATAGAAAATTAACACATTTGATAACCAGAAAATAATTCGATAAAAAAGTTTTAGAATATTAAAGTTTTATAACACATTAGATCACTTCATAATTGATAGTTTGTGTTTGATTGATAGTTTGTGTTTAATGCGTTTGGTTTTGTGAATTTTAATATGGAGAAAAATAATATTTTAAAAAGTACATTTAGAACATCTTTGATTTTGTGGAATTAATATAGAAAGAAATAATATTTTAAAAATATATAAATGATCATAGTTTATAATATTTAAAATTTAAGAAGTAATGTCATTTTTAATAAAAAAATACTATGTAAACAACATATTTTTAGTGTTTTTATATTACAAAGATAGTTGGGAGATGACTTAAACAATCATGATAAGGATATGTTATAAAAGAATCCAAATAGGAATTAAAATACAAATACATATATCTGTTTATAATCTCTTTTTTTTTTTCTCTCTGGAAAAAAGGGCTTTTAATGCATATGTAACATGCATAGAAAAAACAACGAACTCTTTCAATAATAGTTTTTTAGTTACCATGTTTTAGAACATTGAGAAAAGATTTTATCTTATTTGGAGTTTAAACCAAAGTTGATGGTTGAGTGTTTTGGAAGATAGTTAAGATTTGCACAATGCACATGAGAATAAACTCTAGTTACATTATAGGAGATTTTGTTATAGGTTCAATATTGTTGAAAAACTTGAAGATTAAAATTATTTTAAATATATTATATATTAAGACTTTTCATAATGAGTTTGAATACTTCTATTAGTCTCATTTATTCTATTTTTTAAAATAAAAATAAATAGTTATAACACACATGTGAGATTAAAGTCTCATAATCCTAATAGAAAACTTTAGCTATGCCTTAAACTAGTTTAATAAAAATACTTTTAAATTAACAAAATGTTCAACCATTACCAGAAAAAATTAAATTATTTTTAAAAGTAAAATAATATTTATTTCAAATTAAATTTGAATTAGGTACTAATGCTTCACAACATTTAAACTACATAACATTTATGGTAGAATCTATTTTTTTTAAATGTGTAGAATGAAATTATAATTTTTAAAAAATGATGAGAAAATTAGAAATAAAAATTAACAAGAAGAAAGAAAAAAAAGAAAAATGTGACCGGTTTCACATTAAACCTAATCAACACAATTCAATTAATTTGAATAAACTCATATAGTATTTAAAAAAATATATGGTGGTTGAATCCTATTTCAAAAGCATTCAGTTCATAATGGACTAAATTGGATCTCTCCCAGTCTTCAATTGATCTGCATGCATACATTGATTTATATGTGATAAATGTTAACAGGTGTTTCAAGGATTTAATTAATAATAAAAAAAATCATTAAAATACAAAATAAATGCAACCATTCTTATATAATTTTTAATTCAACATTTTTGTTTTAACCAATAAATGTCATAAAGAAACCAAATAATAAGATCTTTTATAATTTCCTTAAAGATCTTGCTAATCTGTATGTCAAAGACACAAGCTAAAAATTATAAAAGAGTTTTTTCACAAATTTATAAGAATACATATATGCTAAACATTAACAAAAAAAAAATAAAAAAAATCTATATATATATATATATGTTTTTATTCTTAAAGAATAAAATTATAAAAAAGTAATACTAAATGCGGTTAAAAAGATATACCTTTCTATAAAATCTCTCAAATGTCCTGCAGTTCTTTTTGGGATGAGAGGGATCCTAATCCGAGAAAAATAAAGCAGAGTTTTTTTAAGAATTATTCGTGGATTTCACGTTTTCAATGTAGCCGAGAGAGGTAGTTGTCGTCACAGCTGGCAATGTCAAGAATCTCTCACTCCCACCTTAGCTCTCAACTCCCAAGAACCCTACATTTATTGTCCCAAGGCACCCCACACCAAAACCTTCATCGCTACCCAATCCCATGACTCCACGTGTCACTCAGTTTTTTTTTATCAAGGCCACCATCAAGAATGCACAAATATCTTATCTTCCCCTGAAGAAACACCACCGTGAAAAAAAAAAATTTTACCTGGGACAACTCCGAAACTCGTCAAAAATTACTGTGTCACTGCCACGAAGTTGCCAATGATTGGGAGTAGAAATATACTGGTTTGAGATTTGGGTTAAAACTATGCAACCCATAAGAAATTAGTACTAATAAATAAACGCAAAAGCTAAGAACAAAAACGCATAGATAGATAGTAGTGCTTATCACCATTCAATTCATCTATCCATCGTCTCTGTCTCTGCACTTCTGAAAGTGAAGGTAAAGACAACACAACAAACAGAAACACAGATCTAGATGAAAGAGCAAAAGGGGTGCATTTTCTTTCACTGAATTGGATTCCTAGAATCGCCAGTGGAGCCAACTAAGGCTCTGAGATGCACCATACATCATTCGGGGTCGTGCTCTTAGGTGGGGAAATTCAGTGGGAGAAGGAGCGATAAATCCTCATTCAAATATATACAACTTACAACACTATTATCATTTCAATTTATCTGTGATTTCCATTCTGCCCCCATTTGCTTGCATTGTTCACAACAGGGTAATGCACTGCCTCTTAAATCTAAAACATCATTTTGTTTTTCAAAATCCAACCATTTCAAACTGTAACCTGAACACCCTAATTTGTATGGTTTTTTGTCTCCTAAATTATTACCATTAGTAATAAATCTTCCGCTCAAAGTTCAAACATTTCATGGTGTTAACTTTTATTGTGTTCTTTTTTGAATTGATGTGGCTCAGGGTGATGGCTGTGATGGAGAAGACAGGGACGACGGTGCCGGTGCCGGAGGCTGAGGTGTGGTCAGTGACGTGCTACTGCTGCGGGCTGACGGAGGAGTGCACAGCGCGTTACATTAACGGTGTGAAGGAGAGGTATCAGGGTCGTTGGATTTGTGGGCTGTGTACTGAGGCAGTGAAAGAAGAGGGTTTGAAGTTGAAAGATGTTGATGTTAGCACGGATGAAGCACTGAAGCGCCACATGAAGTTCAGATCTTTCGCTTCTAGTCCTCCCAACAAACCCACCCACGACCTGATTCACGCAATGAAACACCTTCTTTTTCGATCTTTGGATTCTCCCAGAAAGGATTCTTTGACCTTTTCGCCACTAGCTAGTTCCCGCACATGTTTTTCACCCGGATCCTCCAAGGGAGAATCGCAAGAGATAATTACCACTGAGTAGTAACTGATCACTTGGTGCATGCAGGGGCAAAGTTTATTTATTTCGGTTAATTTAGTGATGTTTAATTTGTACTTCTCTCTCCCCTTGTTGCTTAGGTTGAATAATTGGCTTGTTTTGTTTCTGTTTTGTGACATTTTGGACTGAATGGATGATTTGGCAGGGGTCTTCCTCCTTCCTTGACTTCAGTCTAAATGCCATGAATTCCCCTTCTTTGTTTGTGTCTATACTTGACCCAACCTAGACCAAGTATGACATTTTTTTAATGTTTAAACATGTTGCACAATGAGTGTGGACAATGACTGGGGTTTCTCCTTTTCACTTTTATTAAATGTTTATGCAACTTTTGTAATGTTTTTTCGTGTGCTCTGAAGGTCAGATTGACAAAAGCCGATAGCAGCAAGCTACCATTTTTAGCTTTAGTTTCAAAACAGTTATGTATGCATCATCTTACAACTATTCTAATCTCTTGAGTATCAACCATTTAAAGATGTCAGTTAGAATATACAATTCTTTAGTGGCTGTTCTGTGACAACAGATCAATGTTTTACTAAATGCAAAAGATTCATCAGACGAACAAAAATAATGTAATGTTTTTTATAACTTCTGTTCCCAAATCAATGTCACATTTCTACTTGCTAGATTTGGTGAGGCATGAGAAATATCTTGAGTGTCAGGGACTCAGGTGAGCTTTGCTGGTATGGTTTATTCCATGGAAATGAGAAATGCAGTTTTTTTTATTATTATTAGGGAATGGAATATGGGGTCCTTGTGCACAATGAGTTTTCAGAAAGAACATTTACTTCTTAGGCCCACTAGTTGTACAAGTTGGAAAGTGCTAGAAATTGCTGACAAGGATAATCAAACGTTAAAACCGTGCAATCTTATCTCTATTCTGCTAGGTACCCTTCTTCTGTTCCTGTTTGTGCACAAGGTAGAATTCAGAAATTGAGTGGGATGATTCCAAATATATCTTTTGTAGTGTTTTTGGCATTGGCAAACCCATTTGTTTTGTTTTGTTATTCTTCTGCTGCAGAGTAATGGTTTGCTTTGCTAGAGGATATGTGCACCAACTAATGATGTAATTCATTAAGAAAAAAAAATTATGATTTAAAAATTATTCTAATAATAATGATTTTTTAAAATTGTATACATTTTAAGATTTTTTTCCTTAAATAATGTAAACATATGTGTAAAACAAAATAAATTACAACAATACTATTTTTGTAAGTTAAATATTAGGTGTGTATGAATAAAAATGAAAAGAGGAGAATAGGTGATGATTTTGAATTCTTTACACTGTAAACTACCAAATTAACAAATAATATTTATTGATTAACAAAATTGTGCATATCATATCATTTTTATTTTGGATACTAACAAAAAAATAATAATATTTCACTTAAATTATTCATTTGATTAAATAAGTTTTCTAATTCAACAATAAATCATGGTAAATTAATCAAAATTAATTTAGAGTTATTAATCGAGTTAGAGAACTAACAATACATTTTACTTGGAAATAAAAACATTTTAATCTTTTAAAATATTAAACATTTTACTTGCATAAAGAATAAAATCTGCAATTTAACTGAAGGATGTATTACAAATCAAACTTCTAAATAAGCTGTCATAATAAACTTTCAAAACAAGATAGTTTTTGTTATCATTTAAAATAAGATACCATTGTACTAAGAGTACTAATAAAAGGTAGGAAATGATAAATGAAATCTCTAAAATAATTTTATTATTGTGCTCCAAAAATTAAATTATTTTTCATCTCCACTAAAATTCCTTTAATCTTTAAGGGTAAACATAAGAAAATAGGATATTTTAAACTCTTGTGTTTTTTCTTCTGCGTAAATCTTTTAATACAATACAAATGAGTGGTGATACTCTGACATTTGACACTATACACAGTAAAATACACTCACTTTACATATTAATTAAATATTATTTTAATTAAATATTTTTTAATTAAAAATATTATTATGTTATTATAATTGAATGTCAAGATATGTTATTGAGTGTTTGAGTGTCAATCAAAACTTTTCCAATACAAATTGTTTGCCAGATTCTCAAATCTGAGTTGTTTGATTCACCAACTGTACTACCATTTGCTTCATTTGAAATTCCATTAACTAGTTTTTATAAGAAGTACAAGTTTGTTTTATTTTATTTATTTACTACCAATTAGTTAATTTGAAATTCCAGAAATAACCTTGGAACATGGAACACGGAACACAACGGCTAGTCAAGTGAAAATTGTCAACCATAGTATAAGGAACTTAATTAATTAATATTCATAAATCATAAAAATTAATTATTATACATATTTATGTTAAATATATTTATGTCTAGTGAAATTTGTCAACCTTGAGATGATTGTATAAGGAACTTAATTAATAAAATCATAAATATTAAATTTAGTATACATATTTATGTTAAATACATTCATTCTGAGTTTTTTTATTTATAAATATATATTGTTTCAATTGATTGTTAGACTACATATTCTTGAAGTGTTTTATAAATAATTATTTTAAATAAAAATAAATTTAAACTGAAATTGTAATTTTTTAAAAAAAAAAGAGAAAATAAAAAAAAAAACTACCTAGGATTGAAGAAAACATTTTGACAGGTAGGTAAAGATGATAAGAAAAAACAAGACAGCTATTGAGGGTATTTTGGGAATGGGAAGAGTTGTCACAATATCTTTGCAAAGAAGAAAGGGTAAAAGGCAAGTAGCTGCTTTGCATTGCGTGAATAATTGTTGTTGTTCTTGTTGTTCATACATATAGTTTTTTACAAACCCTTGAAATACAAAGTTGACCGGCGAAGATGATGCACATGACCTTTTACTGGAGCCGGAAGGTCAATCTCCTGATCGATTCATGGAAGACCGTCGATTGGACCGACTATCTCCTCACCCTCCTTGCATGCCTCGTTGTTTCCGCTTTCTACCAGTTTATTGAGAATCGCCGTATTCGCCTCAAGCTCATCGGTGCCGGAAAGTCCTTTCCGGCGGAGATCGAGACCCCTCTCTTGCGGCGGAAGCTCACCGGAAACGGCGCCAAGTTGGGCGTGAAGGTCGCTGGAGCGTTTCTCTTTGGGCTGAGCTCCGCGATCGGGTATTTGTTGATGTTGTCGGTTATGTCCTTCAATGGAGGGGTCTTCCTGGCCATCGTCGTGGGTCTCGCTGTTGGTTACTTCTTCTTCAGGAACGAGGGCGAAGATTCCCTTATCATTGACACTTCTTGCGCCTGTGCTTAATTCCAATTTCCTCTGCTGAAAATCGTACTTGTTGTTTATTATTCTCTCTTTTAATTTAGCCCAATTGCTTATGGGATGTGTAATTTCGTGTATGGAAATGTAATTAATTGTAATTGTGATAATCAATATGGTACAATGGGAAGTGGGAACCCTTGATTGATTCTAAAGTTTAATTTATTTTGTGGCAGTTCGTGAGAAAATTGATTTCTTGAGTTTTTGTTGTGATTATGTAATTTTTGGTAGTGTTGAAACTGAAAGGAAAAGAATTAGATGGACAAGGTTGAAAAATGGGTTACTTAATTCCGAATAGTTTTTGTCAGGTTCCTTTCTTCTGTTGGTAAAAGCTTAAAAATAGGCAGAAGATTCGTTTGCATAAGTGGATATGTGGCTATTGCAGTAGCCTTAACTTTAGGTGGCTGTTTTGTTTATGGATTCAGAGATCATATCCCTTACAAATAACAACACTAAAGCACAAGCTAAAACACCTTGGTTTGAATATCTTCTGGTGGGCCAAGAACTTCCAGTGTCAGCGTAAAACACTGGTTGAAACCCTACACGGCAACATCTTCCAGACACAATCTGGATGGCGTTCAGTCCTTGCTAAAAGAAAGATACTATGAGAATTAGAAAAGACCACGTTACAAAATTAGTTGACAAAGATTTTGAAAACAATTGGATCTAAACAAAATCTGTTTTTCATTCTTAACGCGTCAACAGATATGTATGAAGGTGTCGACTAAACAACTGTCAATGTGTCATCCATCTTTTGATCTGCTCGCATGTTTGCTCCATTCCATTGCGTGTTTGATAAAAGGGAAGGTTCAACGTTGAGCATTTCTTTAATTTAAAAACAATACTTCTTTTATATTATTGTGTTTTTTCTCTTCAGAGACATCTTTTTTTGTCATAACATTGTGCAACAAACAGTAGTAATGCCTGAACAAATACATAGACGCCCCCATTAAATACTTGTTGCATCCATTCAAATCTTGAGCATCAGTGTCAGCGTTTCTGATAACTTTGTGTATTATTCACATTTCATTTCACCTCAAACAAACAACATACACTTGTTTGTTACGTTAAAGCTCTCTATTTCTGACAAAAATCAGACGCTACTACTTAATTACTTACACTTAGTTTCTTTGTAGGCCATGCCTTAACAAGTAAAAATGGCAAAAACAAGATTGTCATTAACTGTTCCTTCATTTGTTTTGCTATCTGCTATATTTTATCTACGTTGCTGATGAGTTGTTGTTACCACAGAAAAAGGACTCCTTCATGCCCTTTGACAGTAGCATCTCATTGGCTACTTTCACTCACCGCTACATACACAAATGGTCCTCTGATTACATCGTCAAAATCCTGAACAGACTCTAATATCTTAACCACATCACCCATAGTTGGCCTTGGATAGGGGTGGTGGCTCAAACATTTATAGGTCAATGCAGCAACCTTCAAAGCCCCTTTCGTAGGAAACTGCCCTTCCAATCTAGAGTCTATTATATGGTGCAGCTTTCTTTGGTCCCTCAAAAGAGGCCTTGCCCATTCCACAAGGCTTCGTTCTCTGTTGGGTCGGCACTTATCCACTACTCTTCTTCCTGTAAGCAATTCCAACAAAACCACTCCATAGCTATAGACATCACTCTTGGTGGAAAGGTGACCTGGGGTCAGGCAATGATGAATTAATCATGTGATCTTGAAAAGCAATACAAAAATCATTGAGTTCGAAAGATCTTTGAACCTTAGAGATTAATCAAGTGACCACAAAACACAAAGTTAATCTTATCTACACCTGACATAATGTACTCAGGAGCAGCATAGCCTCGGGTTCCCATTATGCATGTTGTGGTTAGATGTGTGTCTTCCCCTTCAGGACCATCTTTTGCTAACCCAAGATCAGATAATTTAGCTGTGTAATCCTGGATTTTGTAAAGATAAAATAAAGAATCATGTATACTGTAAAAACTTCTTTGTTGCATATAGGAACATGATGTAGGCCACTAGAAGATATCTTGTCATCCTTCAGAAAAGATATTGTACATACCGAGTCTAGTAAGATATTTGAAGTTTTGAAATCTCTGTATATTACAGGTTTATCTGCTTCATGAAGGAAGGCCAGACCCTTAGCAGCACCTAATGCAATCTTCATCCTGGTTGACCATGGCAAGGCAGCAGAGTACCCTGCTAGAATTAGAACAAAACTTAGGCTTAGTTTATACTTTATGATATTGGCAAGAACTTTATTTCCAAATTTTCATGTGTGATATTCTTCTGAATATATATTCCCTATAATCATGCGAATTCTCATAAAAAAGTAGAACTTAATTAACTACATGTGCTTTATTATAATAATAATAATAATGATACAAAAAAACATATTATCCAAAATGTTTAGTAATCAGGCTATCTTGATGGTAAAATTTGATTGGACCGATTTAATAGTACCACTTAATCAATCAGAATACTTACACAGAAAATAACCCAGTGACTGTCTACTGGATTTCACTCCTTCCTTTATGGGGGAAAAGAAAGAGAAAAACAGGTGGAATAAAGAAAAACATCATTACATACTTCTGAATAGTTGATTCTCCAAGCTGCCTCTGGCCATGTATTCATACACAAGAAGCCTGTGCTCCTCCTCACAACAGTAGCCAATTAACTTAACAAGATGTGGATGCCTCAGCTGTCCAAGAAATATAATCTCCGCCTATAAAGAAAACATGTACCAAGCTAGTATCAGATATTCTTCAACCATGTTTCATTAGCTAGATTTTATTCATTGGACTGGTATTTTTAAATTGGATTATGACTATATAAGAATGGGTTGAGGCCAAAAATACAAAAAGAAACTAACCAACCACTCTCTGTGACCTTGGAAGCCATCCAAGTTCAGTTGTTTCACAGCTACAGACTGAGCCTTCAAATCAGGTCTAAGTTTGTTATCAACAAAACCTTTGTACACAGGTCCGAACCCTCCTTCACCAAGAAGATTACTCCATGAGAAATTATGTGTTGCTTCCCTTAGCTCCTCTAGGGTGAATGTGTAAAGCTTTGGGCCAACCAGTGAAATTGAAAGATCTTCAATGGCCTGAGGGGAGCTAGGAATGCTTATATCAGAGAGGCATAATCTTTGGAAAGAACCTTGTTTCAAAACCTGTTTCTCTGATTCCTGTAAGGAACATTGAGTCTTGTAACAGTTTAAGATCAACACAATAGATTTCCATGTAATCTTTTTAGAACTCATTTAGAAAAACCAATATGAGTGTATGTATGTGCAAAACTATGAACAAAACCACTCTCTTTGCTCTTAATTCTAGGGAATTATAAAGGCAACATAGAAAATGGCTTAATTGATGATACTCAAAAAATAAAGAAGGTGAGAAGTTTATAGCACATACATTCTCCCAAGTCCTAACTACCCATAGAGAAAAAAAAACCCTTAGAAAGATTCCTTGACTTCTAGACCTCTTCCTGAATTGGGATGCCATATTCCCACTTGGCAGAGTTATACTACATGCATGAATGGTTTTTATTTTATTTGTTATTACAATTGTTGTCCTATGTTCAATTAATTAGATGTCAAGAAACTCGACTGCCTATTGACTTCAGCAACACTTCCCCAACCCCTTACAAACATGTATACAATCTCTATTTTGTCGTTTTATCCATTTAATCATACACTTCTTTTTGTATAGCTGTTGATGAACATTCCTGTGAAGGTCCAACAATATGACATAATTTGCCAGGTGCAAAGCCAACAATTCCATCTTATCGAATCTTTTAGTGCACATTGGACGGTTTTCTTTGTTTATTGAATTGATATATTTCCCAGTTTCTGGTAGGTCACACTTTTCTCTGTTGTTGTTAAGATGTCAACTTCAAACATGGCAGCCCGACAATCAGACTCTCCTTTGAAATTTTTAATGTGATAATCAAGGACAGCTTCCAGAACAAGGATACTAAGAATTTGGTATTCATATAATCCTAATAAATCCATCAAATACATCTGCTACTTGGTCTAGGCCTCAGTTTCTTTTCTACGAGGAAAAACTTCAAAAGGGTTGAGATATTTTAAAATTGTCGAAAGGGAAATATACCAAAAGAAAAACAAAAGGATAGGTAGTTTTCACAAAGGTCAAAGAGAAAGGGTGAACCAATCAATCTAACCATTAACCACTTCCATCCCTTTTGGAAAATATGCCAAAACTCTACACAAGTTATTAGGCTAATCGTTGTATCATTCTTTGACAATTGAATTGCCCTTTCCGAGTGCTTAAAGACCGTAAATTTGACCAAAATAAGAAAAGGGAAGAAGTTAAGTTTTGTACTTGTGTTCAGTAGGAAAAATATATTAGCTTCAAAAACACTCAAGTGAGCAGCCAGAGTTCTGGTACATGTTAACTTCAGATATTGAACATTGATCACATTATAGTAAGGGCACATCAGAATTGTTTCACACAAAAATTATGAAAAGGGTGCGAACAATCAGAGTTCCTTGGAAAATAAAATTTAAGTGGGATATTTGATGGCTTCAGATGAAAAAGAAAACACTGAAAAATGTGACTTTAGAGTAACAAAACAAGAATTTATTGTGTCAGTATCCAATATGTTTTTCTTTTGCAAACCAGAAATATCTTAGTTTTCTTATAAAACAAAAAGAATAGTGTTGATATATTCACGGTATGGAAAATTGGCAATGTAATTTCTAATAAATGTTAAATTTCATGTATTGATTTTGAATACCTATTATAGTAGAATATTTATGTGGTATTTTCTCTGATTTTACACGTATGATGCATGTCTGATTCGAGTGTTTCATAGTTTTCTGGCAACAAGTGTAAGAGAAGAGTTAAGTTTCATGATTGGAACAGGAATATGAGATGACAGTCTAAAATCAATATTGGTTTCTGTCTCTCTACCAGAGCAATTTGAAATTTATCATTTTTCCAATGGTGGGTTAAGAATTAAGGGATACAAAGTTCCAGATGAAAAGGGTAGTTAGCTATACTTGAGAATTGGATTGTCTTTGTAGATGTACCATGTCCCTTCAAGGAACCCCTCCCATGACTAAACTGTGAGGTTATTAGATCCTGAGATGGAAAAAACTGAGGAGAAGCGGAGAGAGGAAGATAAAGGTAAAATAGTCATTTAGTACCCATGAGGGGGTGTAGGTTGTAAAGGCCTTATAAATTATATGGGCTCCTATGATCTATTTATTAATGCAAACTACAGGTACAATTCGACTGATTCTTCCTCCACTTTTATACTTTTTGTGGCTCCTGCACTTCCATATTTTTTTTTCATCGTCATAAATTTTTGTATTTCAAAAATATTTTATTTTTAATATTTTGGATTATGTAATTCGAAAGTTTTTTGTAATTAGTTTCTAATTATGTAATCCATAAGTCTTTTGTGATTAGTTTCTGAATTATATAATCCAAAAATCTTTTCTATACATGAGATTAGTTTTTAGATTATGTAATTATGTTTGATTAACTTTTATATTACATAATTTGAAAGTCTTTTTTGGATTGAGATATTTAACATAATTATTTACAATAAAGATGTTTTGAATAAAATAATTAAACTAAAATAAAATACACAAAAATATCACTTGTGGATCTTATATGGACAATCCTTTCACGTCTATATAGGAGAATTTCAAAGCATTCCGTGTGAATATCCAAGCCTTACTTTGTGTTTGTTTAAAGTCGTATAAGTTATATAAAATTGTTATATTCTCATGGAAACATTTGTAATGTAACATTTTTATTAATTAAAAAGAACAATTTATAAATTACACATATAATACAAAAACTTTCATTGTTTGTTCACAAAAAAATACATAAACTTTTATAAATAAAATCATTTTATTTCACTTTCCCTCAGTATAATCAAAAACAGTTTCACTTTCTCACTTAAATTCATCGATTTTCATCTTTTTTGAATTCATCTTCAAATCCAAATAAAGTCATAAAGTAATTAATAGTAACGTGACATTAATCCTATCAAATATACCATAAAAGCACTTAAAAGCAGATGAGAAAGCAAGGCAGTCCGTCTCGCATTTGTTCCATCCTGGATAATGAACGCGGACTAGATTTTTTTGTACCGCCCTGCATAATGGTTAGTTTGCATTTGATTTTTTTTTAAGGAATTCAATGAAAATGTTTTTTTATCTTTTTGTTTTTGAAAAATTGTTAAATTGAATTTATATATTTGCTATTATCAAACATCAATATTTTTTTCTTTAATTTCAAACATAGTCAAACATCAATAATTCAATTAAGATAAAAATTAAATATTAATACTCTTCCATTTCAAAAACATTAAGAATAACTAATTCAAAAACATTAAACATAAACACCACTACAATTAACATTAATTCAAAAACATTAATATATTTTTTTTTCAGTCAAAGTTATCACTGTGAAGTCCAATCCAAGTCAACACAAAAACTTTTTTTTTACGAGCTAGCAGGTCAGTCCATCCCACCCTGCTGTTGGCCCTGCGGACTGCGAGTTATGCAGGACAGACTGAAACGGGTGAACAGGTTGAAAGACTGTACTCGCTTCACACTTTCATCCCGCTTTATCACCCCTACTTATATATGTGTAGCTTTTTTTTTTCCAAAAAAACATTCAAATTAAAAAAACAGTACCTACAACTGTGAGTTTTTGGGTTGATGGAAATTAAACGTGAAGTGACAACTTACTCGTTTGCAAGTCTTTAGTGCCAGTATATTAAAGTAATAGAAATGACTTCAAACTGCTCATTCTTCCTCTTCATCAACTCCTCTTCTTTTTATTCCTTTTTCTCTTCAATTTTTTCTTCACGTTTCTTTCTCTTATTCCTTTTCATCTTCTTCAACCTTCACTGAAACATACTGGATAAATCCCTAAAACTTATAGCACTCATATGTAATAGAATGATTTGACATATAAGAAGCATAAACTTAATGTTTTTTAAATAATTAAAATTAACACATTACAATGTTTGTAAATAACTACCGAGATTAATTTAATAGTAGAAAAGAAATAGCACTAGTTTGTAATTTAAAAAAATTCAGGGTAAAACAAAATTTCCTCTTATAATAAATGCGCGCATCACCATTTTAAGGAGCTATGAAGTTCGGTGTTTGGTGAGGAAGTTTCTGGATTATGCAATAACTTTTTTTTTTTGTCAAATATTCACTCATCTTCTAATCAACAACTTATTAATTATAATATTTAATACTTTTTTACTATAAAATTATGGATCTAGTTAATTATAATATTTAATATTTTTTACTATAAAATTATGGGTCTAGGTTGATTAGAGATTATCAAAGTAAACTTGACTTTTAGTTTTATTGACTTATTCTTGAGATTAAGAGCTTGTAGCATCATGGAAGGAACCTTTGTGTATAAAGGGATCGCCAACCAATATTCATATTTAAAGACATTAATGTCTTATCAGCGTAAATCAAGAGATCTTGTATATCATTCTTAAATAGAAGATAACATCATTTATTACTAAATTAAGTTAATAATAAAATCAGATACAAAGAAAATGGATAACACTATCCTATATAAAAGAAAGAAAATAACTCACATAACACACAACACAAAAAGTACTTTCAACTCATATTTTATCATTTATCCACTATATTTTTATGTTCTTGATGACTTAAACGTTTTCTCTAGAAATTCTTATTTTTTTGGAATCAATTAATGAAGTTTACAAAGATAAAATTTGGTAACATCTTAAAGTTTATCCGATTGAATGATTTAAGTTTGAGATTTGTCGGAAAGAGTTACTTTCTTCCCTCACTTTCCATTAAAAAAAGAAATCAATGAGTTGAGAATTCATCTTTTATTTATTCCACACTGAAGATTTTCTCTGTATCAGTATAGTTAGTTGAAGAATAGGATGGTACATGCATATCAAACATACTGTTATATTATTATTTAATATAATCAAGAAAGTAGTTTGCAATAAAGAAAGGCAACAAATTGTTTTAGTCAATGCGAGCAAGAATATATACGCGTCCCATCTTTCAACTTTTCTTCTCCACAGTTAAAAATAACTTCATAACTCATTTGTTTTCTTCTCTGAACCCAACTATCTTTACCGTCTCATAATTAATAAGCTGAGTCACACTCATACACCCACCAGCAAAAAGAAAAATATAAAAGGAAAAAGCACAGCACATTCTCACTCTGCGTGATCCCATTAATAAATAAATAAATAAATAAATACTAAGTTTTATTTGTAATATCCAACCACAAGGTACCAGTTGTGTTAAAGATGCTTCCCTCATTTCTAAGCCCCGTCTCCGCCTTCGGCCTCTACCTCCGACGCTGCTTCACGGGCGCCGGCCTCTCATCGTACACGGTGGACGTCGATCACGAAACCACGGTTCATTTTTGGGCCCCCACCAATCGGAAGGCCCAAAAGCCTTCCGTGGTTCTGATCCACGGATTTGGGCCTGCGGCCATATGGCAGTGGCGCCAACAGGTCCAATTCTTAGCCCCTCACTTCAACGTGTACGTTCCGGACCTAATATTCTTCGGAGGGTCGAGCAGCAAATCGAGCGAAAGGAGCGAAACGTTTCAGGCAGCGTCGGTGGGGAAGCTTCTAGATAAATTGAAGGTGGAGAAGTTCCAGGTGGTGGGAACGAGCTATGGAGGCATGGTGGCTTACAATTTGGCGAAGATGTTGGGGGAAGAGAGGGTTGAGAAAGTGGTGATTGCTAGCTCCGGTGTTAACATGAAAAGGAGCAACAATGTGGCGCTGGTGCAGAGGGCTGAATTGGACAAAATTGAGGACCTCTTGTTACCTGCCACACCGCAACAACTGCGAAAATTGATGTCGCTCTCCATCTACAACTCTCCGCAATTCCTCCCCCATTTTCTACTCAACGACTTCTTACACGTACCTTCTCTCTCTTCTTTCTTTCTGCCAATTTCTTCCACTTATTATGAAACATTGAGAAAGATTTTAAATTTAATTTAATTTCATAAAATCAGTTTATGATTTCATATTTGCACTCATTTATATACAATAATGAAATGTTTTAATTTTTAATCAATGTGAGATTGATATATTTATGGAGTGACATGATAAGTTCAACAAACATTATATGATAGACTCAAAATGATTTTGATACTGTAAAGTCATGGGCCAATCCAATTAATCATAACAGTCTGATCCAAGAAATCAATGACGGTACCCGCATAGTGTGGAATTAGCGAGGTGGGAGTTACAAAAATTTATAAAGGAATTAACTCAGAAAAAAAAAAGCTACAAAGAAGGAGCGGGAAGAAGTTTTCTACAAGAATGGGGACCAAAAATACCATATAATGAAATAGAATAGAGATAAAAAAAAAAGAAAAAAAAATACAAGAGCAGAAATATTTATTCAATTTTATTTTTCTTATTTATATCAAAAGTAAAAGGTCTAAATATATAAGTAATACATTCATTCTAATCTAATTAAATAGGGATGTAATGGAAAATAAAAGTTAATAAAGATTAAAAAAAATAAAAATAAACACTATACTACAGTTAAAAATTAGAAAAGGTAAAATTAATATTAACTTTCTTCTCTATCCATATTTTTGTTATGCTTTAAAACCAATCACTTATATGCTTTAAAACCAACATCACTGATCGATCACAGTACATCTCAATTCAATTCTTATGTTGATTAATTACAATAATTTTAAAATTATTTTTACGTCTTGTAGAAACTATACAGCGTGAATCGGAAGGAAAAAAAGGAGCTTCTGAGAGGGGTAACCATTGGAAAGGATGAAACTTCATCACTTTCACCTCTTGAACAAGTAAGCATGGTGTATATTGATATTGCTAGAGTTCACACTCACACACCTTCCCCAATATATTCGATTGTTACCGTCACTCATTTATATTACTCACACTCAGGAGGTTCTCATTGTCTGGGGGGAACAAGACCAAATATTTCCCGTGCAAATGGCCCGCGAACTGAAAGAGTATCAATTCTTTGCTTCTTTTACTTCATTTTTTTCTTCTTCTTCTTCTTCCATGATCCAAATTCAACTCACATCTATTAGATGCTTTTTAATTTTCATTCATAGTAAATCAAATATTAAAGTAGACACTTCTCTTGAATGATGAACTGGTGTCGGATACTCATATTGGACACCAACACTTGTAT
Source organism: Phaseolus vulgaris (assembly GCF_000499845.2). Classification (NCBI taxonomy): domain Eukaryota; kingdom Viridiplantae; phylum Streptophyta; class Magnoliopsida; order Fabales; family Fabaceae; genus Phaseolus; species Phaseolus vulgaris. Next base: position 13,653,404 of record NC_023751.2, on the reverse strand, counting down.
GACATTTATAGGACACGTATCCATAAAGTGTTCAATTAAAAAAAATATTTATTGAATTTCTGAAAATTTTATTACTCAAACTTATGGTATAAATTTTTATTATAATTATAAAAATAAGAAACAAATCTTTTTAAATCAATTTTGAAAAACATATTTGTACGTGTGTCTGTGTCGTATATGTGTGTTAAATAGTGAATTGTTAAAAAATAGTAAATTGTTAAAATGGTGAGGACTGTCAAATAGTAAATTTACTCTCTCTGAAGTGTGTTCTTTTAATTAATATATTGCAGGATAATCAGTAAGAAGGCTCGATTGGAATTGATTAAGGAGGCATCCCATGTGCCTCAAATGGAGAAGCCAAGAGAATTCAACAATATTCTCCTTAATTTTTTGGGAGGCCATTCTTGAGTAATTTTTTCATCAGCGTTGTAAAATACGTTAAACCCATGCTTTGTCTGCATCAATTTTAATAATTAATTACAACGCTATGTTTTTCAGTCCTATTAGACCTACTATTTAATTAAAATATATAAACTAGTATTAAGTTTTATTTTTAACACTGTGTTTGTATTATTAACTAAAATTCATTGAAAGCGTTAATTTTTTCATGCTGTGTCATCTAGTCATAAATTATTATTATTACGCATGATAAATTGATTGATTTTTAAAATAATTTCTTTAAAAAATCATTGAGACAACTTTTAAGTGGCTAATATTTTAATACATTTGTCTTAACCAAAAATTAATATTTGTACAAACTCATACTACTCTGAGTGTTATGCATTTATTTATTCACTTCATGGCTTGACTACAGTCTTAGTAAATGCGTCCACTAAACAGTCATTCGTGTTAATGAATCATAAATTTAGGCGTTGGGAGAAAAAGCTTCCATGGTCGAAATAAACTCTTGAGTTATATATGTTGTCTGGTTTTACTTAATTTTTCTTTCTTTTTGTTTTGTGTTAATATTTGTAGATGTTAGCAGATTGCAAACTTTATAATGATATCTACAATTAAAATTAAGAAAATAGTATTTATAAAAAAAAGGAATAAAAAAGTATCGTACTCATGAGAAAACTAAAATAATAATAATAATAATAATTTTTATTTATTTCATAACATAAACATGCTTTTCTTAAGAGGAGTTATATATATTAGAAATTTTACCAATGGTTGATTGACTTTTTAGCATAAAGTGACGTGTTTGGGATTATGTTTCCCTTCACGAAATTTCAAAATTTTAATTGTGAAAAAATATGAGTTATTTTTTTTATAAAGCTTCACATTAGATATTATTATCTATTAGATATCTCAAGTAAAAATAATCATATATTATAAAAATAATTATTAAAAAATTACAATAAAACTAGAGAAAAAAATATGACTAATTCGTATTTCAGATATTTTAGTTTTTTTAAAAGAAGAGAAAGTCCTTTTCACTTTCAAAATTTATTATTTTCACATAGAAAAAAGTTGCACAACTCAATTTAAATTGCAATTTGTTAATTTAATTTGACTTATTATGGTATGTCCATATTCTATTTTGATATTTTTTTTCTTTCAATAATTAAAAGTTGATATTAATAAAGAGGGTTAATAACAAACAATTTTTTAAGTTAGAAAAACTATTATTAAGATAATGTGTCATGCATGGAACTAAAAGAAAAAATAAAATAAAAAATTCAAAACCGGACTCCTTTTATATTATACTGCCGAAGCAAAAAAGTTAACGAAATCAACACTGTATTACTTTTCATCTTATCTCACTTTTCATGTAGGAAAAGCAATAATTACGCCCACATTCATCTTAATTTAGGGTGAATAATTACCCTTCACAAAGAAACTAAATGAAAGTTTGCGGTTTTATATTAATTCATGCAACTCTTAAAAAAGTGGGTTCATGAGTTAATATTATATACAATCTCTGATCAAACAAACTCCTGATCGAACAAACTCCTCATGCGAGAATGATTCGAAAGGTAATATGATAAGGTAATAAACATTAGTTAATTAGTTACTTTTAAAAAATAGATTTTAAGTCTAATTCAATTACTTATATAAGTTTAAGTTTTTCAACAATAAATATGAAAGAAAAAATGAGAATAAAATGAATAATAAAATAAAACGAAGAAAAACTAAGTTATATGAGAGGTTAGGTTTTTCAACAATAAATATGAAAGAAAAAATGAGAATAAAATGAATAATAAAATAAAACGAAGAAAAACTAAGTTATATGAGAGGTTAAGAAGAGAAGAATGTCCTAAGATGAAGGGGAGCCATTGCAGAAGCAATATAAATGGGAACGAAGCTTGCATCTCCCACGAGGGAGGGAGCAACCAAATTCATCAACATGCCTTCGTCATTCAACTTCGTCTGGATGTACAGCAGGTACATCCGACGCTGCTTCACGGGGGCTGGTCTCTGGTCGCAGGCCCTCGCCCTCGACGATCAGACCACCATGCACTTTTGGGGCCCAAGAAACAGGACGCCCCACAAGCCCTCTCTCGTTCTCATCCACGGCTTCGGCCCCGTCGCCACCTGGCAGTGGCGCAGACAAGTCCGCTCCCTCGCCCCACACTTCAACGTTTACATTCCCGACCTCATCTTCTTCGGAGGCTCCAGCACCACTTCCACCGAGAGGAGCGAGGTCTTTCAGGCCAAGTCGGTTGGGAAGCTTCTAGATAAGTTGGAGGTGGTGAAGTTGCACGTGGTCGGCACCAGCTACGGCGGCTTGGTGGCTTACAATCTGGCCAAGATGTTGGGGGAAGGGAGGGTCATGAAAGTCGTGATTGCCAGCTCCGGCGTTAACATGACGGCGAGTAGCAACCAAGCCATCGTCCGAACTTCTCAATTGGACAGCATAGAAGACCTCATGTTGCCTTCTTCCCCCCACCACCTCCGCAAGTTGATGTCCCTCTCCATCTACAAGCCTCCCCATATCGTCCCTGATTTTGTCCTCAATGCCTTCATCCATGTATCTCTCTCTCTCTTCATTCTCATCTTTCTACACCTTTCCTTCCTTCATTTTCCTTTTATTCTTTCTAGGAACTGTACGGAGATAACAAGGAGAAAAAACTGGAGATTCTAAAAGGAATCACTGTCGGCAGGGAAGAAACTTCCAACGTTTCACCTCTTCAACAGGCAACCACACTTTTCGTTTTCATTCCGTTAGCTCTTTCATTATCGTTTTTCAGTTTCTACACACAGAATGAATTGTTATAGTGTGGGTGATTGATGATGGAAATATGATGTTCAGGAAGTTCTGTTGTTGTGGGGGGAACAAGACCGGATATTTCCGGTGCAATTGGCCCATGAACTGAGAGAGTATGTTAAATCTCTGTAACTGTATATGCTTTTGTTTTTTCACAGACGTTCCATGGAAGAGAAACTGATGTGTGCTGTGATTAACGTGTTGCAGGGTGATAGCTAAAGATGTGAAATTAGAATTGATAAAGGATGCAGCCCATGTGCCTCAGATGGAAAAGCCAGAAGAATTCAACGGCATTATCATAAGTTTTCTACGGGGGAGTCATTGAGTACATTTTTAGCACTGTTAAGTGCAATTTTTTCTCCCGTTCTTCTTTTTTAGTCCATTTTATGATGATTATTCTTCACAAAAATTAAGATTAGTTGTGTCTTGTTTTGTTGATAAGAATATCATAGACCACACCGAGTTGGTAGGAGAGATGATTAGAATCCGAGGAACATAATGTAAATTTGTAATATAAGTTTGTAAGAAAACAAAAGTAGAGTTTGATTCACATGATGATCTGTATTAATCAATAAATACTGTGCTGGTGTATATATAACGTATTGGAAGATTTTAAAGAATTTTTAAGTTATAAGATATTTAACTACTTGAATTCAAATTCTTTTATTTCAAAATTTTGTTTTAAGATAAAGTAAATTATACAATATAATTGAAAAATTAAATAATAGAGAGACAAAACAGTGCAAGAGAAGAGAGAAGAAGAAGGGTTTAAGAAAAAAAAAGGGAGAATGAGGGTTGGACAGAAATAAAGAGAAGAGAAAGATCTATTTAGATTACATTATCTAAAAGGTAGTGAAATTTAGGTTTATTTTTTTCTATCATAGAATTTTTATTTTAATATTTTGCATGTGGATCCAAGTTAAAAAGATTAATGTCTTACTCTAGATCTATAATGATATGATGGATTTTTTAATCCAGTTGCGACTTGCTTTGAACAAGTTAAGACTTTATTAGAATAAGACTTTTAATAAAAAATATTTTCTTGGTAGTTTATTAGAATAAGTTAAAGAATTTTCATATCATGAAGAACACATTGATTTAAAGGTAAGGAAAAATATTTTATTTTACTTAATTTGAGTAAAAGTCCATAGATAATTGAGAATGTTTGTTATTCAATTTGGTTAATGTGTAATTATTTTAGTGTGAATTTTTTAAAATATTTATTTATTTATTTCTGAAGTTAAATATTTAATTTGAGTAGAGTTGAAGAATTTCAATAAATTGTAGCAGAAGAAGTTTATTTTGAGTTGAAATTAAAGTCTAAAAAGTTTATTTTGAGTTGAAATTGAAGTTAAAGATATTTGTTTTGAAAAGAGTTACTTGAGTTTCAATGGTTACAATTATGAGTTTATCCTCACATTATATTTAAGGAGTGACATTTATTATTGGAATAATGATAAATTCATACCAGTTTGGTTCACTTGATATTTATATAAATTATTATTTTATTATAATATAATATTTTATTTTAGAAAATATTTGTAAAGTAATTATTTTTTTATTTTAGAATGTGAAACAAATTTTATTCTCACTACTCTATTATAGAAACTCATTGTTCAAATGTTTATGTAGATGTTCAACGATGGTTCTTGGACCATAAAGGTTCAAGTGGTGGTAATTTAAGCAAGACAAAAAGTGTAAGCCTTCTTCTTCCCGCACCCACGTTTTTCTTCCTGCACCCCATATTTTTAAATCCCGAACTGACCTCACCTTTTATTTAAAATTGAAATCTGGAAGTGTGCTACGGATTCATCAATCCAGAATGATTTTTTTTAATTATGAATTTTTAAATTACTTGAATTACAAATTGGTGGATCTATAATGATTTTTTAATTACGGATGTTCTGCATTTTATTTACTCATCATTCATCAAAGATCATTCATCAAAGAGACAACCCATATATTATAATACCAATTATTCATCAATCTACCACATTTTCCTATTTCTTTTCTAACCAGTTCCTCAACTGGTTTTTCCTCCTTATGCTGCAAGATCAAATTTTGTTGAAGCCCAACCATACCCTGTGGCTTCTGCAGCGGTCTCTCGTCAGGAAACAATTTTTTTGGCTTGATTCAAGAAATAATGAACCAGAAACATGCAAACAAAGACGTGAAGGACTCTATAACTTTTCCCCCTTAAATCTCAATATGTTTGTGCTTGTTATGGACATTGAATGAGTTTTCTTTTTAACCCATTTTTTGCATAAACCCTAACTTTTATTCCTTTTTCTTTTTATTTTTTACACGGTTGGATCATAGATTTTTCCAAACTGGGGAGTGACATGGTTTTTTGAATTAACACTACCATCCATGTAACACCAGAAGCACTAGTATGTAAGGTTACCAAATACGTCAATCCAAAATTTTACCAGAAGAGTTAATCCAAAATTTTACCAGAATACAAAAAAATAAAATATGGATTCTCTATTCTGTAAAATTATCAGACTGTATTTTGTATAATAGTATCCTTGAATTGTGGGAGAATTTTAAATAGGGACAATGTCATCTTTGCCAATATTGTGGGAATATAGAAAGAAAAATGTAGGGATACAGGAAGAAACAAGAAATTGCCAAAGTGTAACAATTGTCAATTGTATGTGTGATATCAAGTTTCCCAGCACATTGAAAATAGACCGACATTGCATTCCGCACCCCATGTTTTCAAACCTTCACCCTATGATGACGTGAAATGACAGACTGTCCCAAAAGATATATTTTGAGTGTATTTTCAAATCAAGAAATACAATTCCGAAATATGCATTCTTAAAATACATTTCAAAGTCATATTTGAAAATGAATTTAAAAAAAAAAATCCAAAATGTATCATCTAAATACACATTTAAAATATATTTTTAGATTTGAAAATACATTTTAAAATATACATTTAAAAAAAAACATTTCAAAACATGTAATCTAAATACACATTCAAGAGTGTATTTTTGGATTTGGAGTGCATTCCGATATGTATCACATTACACAATTTTTTAAAGGATAGAACTGAAAATTTAATATTTATAATAATGCAAGATGAACAAATAAAGGTGGTGCAGAATGCAATGGCTGAAAAGGGTTGCAGAATGAGTAGGTTAAAGCAAAATGAATATGTACTCCTCCTTTTAACATTTAAAATGTCACATTTAGTTTTGCCCTACCACAAAATACATTTTACCCCCATTTCCCACTATTTTGGTTGTAATATAATATAATTAATTGCCCCTAAATACTTTAACCAGTTTTCCTATTCTCATTAATAAATGAAAAAGGTACTTTTGGTGTAGTGAATTATTATTTTTACAATACCTTACGTTACATTGAAAAAATGTCCAAAGAGGTTTAAAGTTATTTATAAGTGTTAATATTTCTTTTAGTAACTTTTAATTTGTACAATGTAATGAAAACTAATTGGTTTCACTACATATAATTATAATTATTAAGAGAAATATTAAGTATGTGTTTGCTTTTGGGGGTGATGGAGGTTGAGGGTGACGATGAATGAGTGTCACCCTTGTTTTGCTTCTATGAGAAGGAAGAGGTTGAGCGTGAGAGTAAATGGAAAGTTGAGGGTATTTAGGATCCTCTCATAATTGAAGAGAAAGGAGAGTGGAATGAAATGAAAAGATTATGATGCTATTACTTTCTCATACAATAATATTAATAATGGAAATTATTATTAATGATAATTTTGTGTGTATATATATATATACATATAATTAATTAAATTAATAAAATGAAAAATAATAAAATTATACTTACATTTAAAATTATATTTAATTATTTCTTTGAATTTTACATTTTTTTCTTTTATTTATAAATGAAACTTTAAATTATTTTAATTAACTAAAATATGCACAAAATTAATAATTATTTATTCTTTTTATATATATAAGGGTAAATTTGTAATCTTATAATTTATACTATTCAAAATAATTTAAAATACTCTTACAACCATCACATCACTCACTTATCTCAATAAACTTTATTCAGACATCCACTCTAACATACCCTAATTCAAACACACTCACTTTTTTCACACTTTCTTCTCACACTCTCTCACTCTCCCACACCCTCAACTTTTCACTTCTCAATCCAAACAAAGCCTAAGATATGTATAAGGTTGAGTTAGACAAAGTTTAATTCTTGTTATGATGTAGGAGACATTCAGAGTTTATCATATTACAAGTTTGTTGGGTTTATCAGGTCATCCGCTTTCGGATCGCTATCAAATTCACATAATATATACTCGTCTCGATGTGAGGAAAATGTGTCGGAGATTTCACATAGACTTAAGATAAAGACATTGCATACTATATAAGTGAGTACAAACATTATCTTATAAGTTAGTTTTGTAAAATTGAATTATACTTCAAATTCACTCAGACTCGCATTATTTATAAAGTTAAAAGAATTTAATTTATAAGAAAATGATTTCTAATTCTACCACGATGTATTCTAGTTATAACTATTAAAAATAGTTAATTTAGACATGATTTTCTGATGCTATTATGAGTTTTTGGATCTTGTGATTTTTTTTTTCTTTTTTTAGTTTTCAGCCTTCGTTTCAACTCTAAGTGGAGTTAGTTAGCTTATTTTGAAAACTTTACTATAAAGACAACTTTTCTTATTCACATTTAACCTATCAAGTTGGCTTTTGACTCATTTGATCTACCTAATAAATTTTTTAACTTAGGTTAGGTACGTTAATCCATTCAGTTCAATAATTCATCTATTTTTTTAAATGTTATAATTAATTAATTTAATCATTGTTGATTTTCCTTTTAAATAAAGAGACAGTAGTGTAAGTTTAGATATAATGCATGTGTTTAGATTTGTTTATAGCTTATATTGTGCATTCTTCACTTGATTTTTAAAATGGTTAGAAATAACTTATCATAGATGTGCATAATTTACTTAAATTTTGGAAATTAAGAAAAGTAAATTTTGTATTATATGTGAGCTCACACATGTATATTTCATCTTTTGTTTTTTTACAAATTAAAAGTATTTTTAATGGGACTTATTTGTGAACAAAATTATTGTCCATACAATAAAACGCGACAAAAGACATTAAAATAATATTTTTAATTAAATATATTTTTAGTCTTTATATTTTTTAAGTGAAACTAATTGTATTTCAAATTGTAAACTAATTATTTACTTGTACTTTGAAAAGTTTTAAAAAAATCATGGTAAACACGAGAGTAAATAAAAATATATTTAACTATTTTTTTCAAATAAAATAACTTTTTATATAAAAAAATTAAAAATATATTATAATTAATATTTTTGTGTATATTTAAACTAAATTTATCAATTTGAAAGTATAAAACACTTATGAATTTAAAAAACATGTACTTTGTCAAAACTTATTATGGATAATTTTTTTTCTCAGTCTAAATTTTATTTTCTTCAAATTTCGGAATTCACTAAATGAAACAAATCTTTATATTCTAAAAAGATTTTACCACAGGAGCTTTTAGAAGAAATATAAATTAGTTTATATAAAATATTTATTATAATATTTTAAATATAAACAAAAATATAATTTTAATAATATAAACAAAATAATTAGAGTTAAATATAAACAAACTTATTACTTATAACATATTCTTTAAATATTTGAAATGCTTTTTATATAAAAAAAACATTTTATTTAAGCATAAAAATATAATTAAATAGGTTTTGAGTTGTTAAACTTTGATGCTGAAGTGGACAAAAAGTCAAAATCAGATCTTCTCCTGATTAACATGGATAAATAATCAAAATTAGACTCTTCCTTGATGTGAAACTCATTTCGTCAAGTGACAAATAAGGTAATGTCACATATTTACAATGATCTTTTTCAAAATTTTCTAAAATAAAAAATAATAATTAAATTTTGAGAATAAAATCTAATTTCATCTAAAATATATGACTAAAAATATTAAAAAAATATTTAACCTTAATATTTTTTCACTCTTAGCATATACATACACATGGCTTAAAGGTGAGAAAAATGAATCTCATTTTCTCACTTGAAATATATACATTCATTATTTTAATTATAAATATATTAGTTATTTTTTGTTATCTAGTGTAATAAGACCGCGTATATTTGCAAGAAGAAAAAACACAATAAATTAATTATGAACTAATTTAACACATTCTAAAATGAATTATTCACGTAATACTTGGTATTTGAGGGTACTAATTTAAATGGAGTTAAATACAAAACAGATAATATGAAAATTAAAATATTCCATCACTGGATTTTAATGCAACTGATTTGTAACTAAATGAATTCAAAGAATACCTAAGTTCGAATATTTTCACAATAGTAAAATTATGCCCTTATATGGATAATTAATTTTGAACATTTTACACCAGTATCAGTGATATTTTATTTTAAGCTGTTAAAAAATAATTATATTTTAAGAGAGGTTAAAGTAATTATACCTTACATTATTGAACTATTAAACTAGTATAACCATGTTTAGTGGACCGATACAATATCATTATGTGTTATAGGAAAATGATTTTTTGACATTCATTGCTTCACAATACACCCTACTAAATATTAATATTTTAATAATTTTTAATTTTTTAATTTTGGAAATTATTTTAACATTTTTAATTTTATCTATATTTTTATTAAGGACTTTTTTTTATTACAAATATTAATATTTTATTGTGGATGTAAAGTGAAGTAAATGGAAAAATATCATCACCTTTTGTTATATTATTAAGTTAGGAGAGAGATCACTTTGCACAATATAAAATATAATAATTTACGGTAGGTTTTTTTTAAGAAATTATTGTTGCAAAAGAAATAAAAATAAACTATGGAATAAAGAGACTTAGAAGAAAAGCTAAAGTATAGAAGATAAGATTAATGTTGGTAAAAGATATATAAGATAAGATATGAGATAAGATGATTGATGTGATATAAAGAGATAAAAAAAATTATTATAAAGTATATTGTAGTAATTTATTGTATAAACAATATAGTTGATAACTTATTAATAAATAATTACATTCTAAAGTTGGAGTAAAAAAAGCTATTATATATACCAATAGAAAGATATATTTTTATTTAAATTTCTAATAATTAAATATTTGCGAAGTATAATCTATTCAAGGATGGAATTAACAAAATATAAGTTAATTTTTAATTATTTCCTTAAATTTGTATAATTTTCAATTCATATATTAAATATATTCAAAATTAAAAAATTAAAAATTTGTATAAATATGCTATATGTAATATATGATGATATTATTCCAAACACAAATAACGAGTATTTGAATCAAAACAAATTCATCACTTCAATAATAACTATCACATATATTATTAATATTTATAAATGGTATATTATTAATATTAAATATCACAAATAACTGATACGGTCAGTATGACTATGATCTTGACTCGACATCCTATCTATATCGACTGACATGATTAATAGCGAGGTTAATTAATGACTTAACGCTTATTAATCTTCTTATATTAGGCCCACTAACCACAACGGACCCACAATAATAGTATAAATTAACACAAATCTCAATGAACTAGGTACATAATCATGTAAGGATAAGAGAATGAGTGTTCATACAGAGAAGATTTAAGAAGATTATTATTGAAAAAAGTATTTACAAAGAGGAGATAAAACCTAATATATACAAGAGAGAAAGACCCACTAAAACAAACTAACAGCTTTATTGCTTAATATCCCCCCTTAAACTTATGGTGGAAATAGGTTCAACCATGAGTTTATTTCTGAATTTCAGAAACATAGCACCAGATACTGGTTTTGTCAGCAAATCAGCAATCTGATATTGAGAAGGAAGATGAACAACAGAGAGGCGTTGTTGTTGAACACGATCACGCACAAAAAAGAGATCAAGCTCAAAATGCTTCGTTTTAGAATGGAGAACTGGATTAGAGGCAAGGAGAACAGCTCCAGCATTGTCACAATATATCTGTGGTGTGGAATCTGGAAGGCGAAGCTCAGTGAATAAGGACTGAAGCCAAGTGATATCAGCAAGAGCAGCTGCAACACTTCTGTATTCTGCTTCAGTGCTACTTCTAGAGACAACCTTTTGTTTTCGAGACAACCACGAAACCAGATTGCGACCAATATAAATACAGTAACCTGATGTTGACTTCCTGTCATCGAGATCAGAGCCCCAATCAGAGTCACTAAAGGCGATGATGGAGAAGTCAGTGATGGGATGAAGGAGAAGACCATGATGTAAGGTGCCCGCAAGATAGCGAAGAATCCTCTTGACAACTTTCCGAAGGTGGAGGCGAGGAGAGTGCATAAATTGACAGACTTTGTTAACTGAAAAAGAAAGTTCAGGACGAGTTAGAGTGATATACTGAAGAGCTTGGCGTCCAGCATTGCAGCACGTTGGAGAAGATCTCGTATGTATTTTGTTTGAGACAAATGGGGAGATCCATCAGCAAGCCAAGCTACCTCAATACCCAGAAAATAGTGAAGTTTGCCTAGATCTTTCAAAGCAAAGTTGTCACTTAACTGTGCAATGAAACAGTCAATTAAATTAGATGAGGTGCCAGTAACTATGATATCATCAACATAAATAAGAATAATGAGAGTTTCATTAGGTGTAAAACGAAGAAAAAGAGAAGAATCACTTTTAGAGGAATGAAAACCCAAACTAATAAGAGTGTGTGAGAGTTTAAGAAACCAAGACTGTGGGGCTTGTTTTAAGCCATAAATCGCCTTATGAAGCTTGCAAACAAGAGTGGAGTCAGGTTGTTGCATGTAGACATCTTCAGCAAGATCTCCATTCAAGAAAGCATTGTTTATATCAAGTTGATGTATAGGCCAGCGTGCAGACAAAGCCATAGTGAGAACAACTCTTATAGTAGTTGGCTTGACAACAGGACTGAATGTTTCAGTGAAATCAAAACCTTCAGTTTGATGAAAACCCTTGGCAACCAGTCTTGCTTTATGCCTTTGTAGGGTACCATCAGCATTAAACTTACGTTTAAAAACCCACTTACAACCAATAAGATTTGCTTCAGCAGGTAAGGGAGTAAGCGTCCAGGTTTTGTTGTCAAGAAGGGCTGCATACTCTACTTTCATGGCATGTAACCATGGAGGTTGTTGCATTGCTTGTTTGTATGTGGTTGGTTCTAGATCCGATTGAGTAGTTGAGGTGGAAAGAACTTTGGGTTTGTAGATGCCAACCTTAGCACGAGTTGTCATCGGATGCATATTAGTACTAGTAGGAGGTGGTGCAAATGAAGAAGGGACAGTGCCTGCAGAAAAAGGTGAAGAACTAGCAGAAACAGGTGAAGTACTAGCAGAAAGATTATCAAAAGTAGTACTAGTAACATTATCATGAGCAACAGATGAAATGTCAGTTACAGAAGGAGAAAGGGAAACAACAGTTAAAGGATTAGTGAAGGAAACATGAGGAGAAGAAGCAGGAGGAGAAATAGGAGGAAGAAACGGATTATCAGATAAAGAATAAGGAAACAAGTACTCATTAAAAAGCACATGACGAGATAAAATAAGTTTTCCAGAAGGTTGTAAACAAATATAGCCTTTGTTACGAGTACTATAACCTAAGAACAAACACAAAGAAGAGCGAAAATCAAACTTATGTTGATTATATGGTCTTAAAAGCGGATAGCAAGCACAACCAAAAACCTTTAAAAAAGTGTAATCTGGTTTATGTAAAAACAGCGTTTCATAAGGGCTTTTATTGAGTAAAACAGGTGTAGGTAAATTGTTAATAATGTGAACAGCAGAAGAGATAAAATAAATAAAAAAAATAAAAAAAAGATGTTCTGAATATTATATTTTTTTAATTTTTTATTTTTCGTTTTTATTTTTTATTTTTTTCGTTTATAAAAAAAAAGAAAAAAAAAGAGTTGAATATTAGATTTTTTAGTTTTAATTTTTGTTTTGTTTTTTAGGGTATACTAAATAAATAAAAACTAATAAGAAGAAAACAAAATTTAAATATGCAAAAAAAAAAAATTAGGAAGGAAAAAAAAATTAAAAAAAAATTATACAGATAAGAAGAAAAACCTGATAACCAAAATCAAATTGGAATCCCCGGCAACGGCGCCAAATTTGATAGCTGTCGTTTTGCTGTCAAATTAATATGATTCTAGCGTAGACTTGTCTAACACTAGAGAGATGATAATATAGTTGTGGTCAAATGACCCCAAGTCGTCTCCCAACGAATCCAATAGTAATTTCAGTGAATAGAATTCAAAACCTATCTGCAAACAATGAAAATTAGCAATAATGGTAAAGAAATAGGGGTTGTGATCGCTTAGCAAGAAAATATAAATGATGATTTGAATCAATAAAGAATGCAGATTGACTCCCAAGTTCTTCCACCAATGAATTCTTCACAGGCTCTCTAAAGATTGTTCTTTTCTCAATCCTCAGCAGAGATAAACTAGATTGAACATGCGCCAAACCTAATTCAACTGAAGCTCACCAGTAAAGCATGCATCTACCGGTTTAATCAATACCCACTTTGTTCCATGCGTATACTCCATGGGAATGCTTATCTCCTCTCTCTTGAATCATGCGCCCAAGAAATTAATTAGAACAATACGAACTAACTAAGAAACCAAAGTTTAAGATAAGGAAGACTCTCAATCATGCGTTCAAGTACAACCTCTCACAAAAACTAGTTTTCTAGGAGATTAGACAATAAAAACAACTGCTATAGAGAATTAAAAATAGAAACTTTTATTGATCAAAACCTCAGAACTCAATGGGGAATCACAAAGGAATCAACCAAAAGGTTTAGCTTTCCATGCGGAGGCAAAAGAATTACAAATAAGAAAAGAAACTAAGAAAACCCTATGAAACTCTCTCCTTTCTCCTTGATGCTTGTGTCCTTTTATAGGTTTTTCTGCTCCAAGGATCTTGGGAAAATATTGCAGTTTAGATTTTGTAAACAGTTTCCACTTTCCATAATTCTTTTTATTTTGCAGAAGATTTGCTTCCAATTCTGTTTCTGGAATCTTGTAGCTTTTATTTTCTCTTTCTTCTCCTCAGAATTTGTTTTCTGTTTTGATTCAAAGAAGCAACCTGGACTTTTGCATATTTGGCCCATTCACAAGGGTAGATGCTTCAGATCATTTACCCTAAAAACACAAAATTAACAATAATAATATATAAGGCCCAAATAAACCCAATTATAAGAATATCAATTAAAACAATGAATTTATTTATTATTATAGTCCAATAATCTATGATTAAGGCTATTGAGTGTGAATAAATATATGCTCATCAGAGTGCAAAAGATAAAGCCATGTATAACGTGAAAAAGCATTAAGAAAGGCAATATAATATTTGGATCCATTAGAAGAGGAAATAGGAGAAGGTTCCCAAATGTCAATAAAAACCAATTGAAGCGGTATAGTGTAAACAGTAAGAGAATCAGTAAAAGGAAGCTGATGAGATTTAGCTATAGCACATGTTTGACAAAAGAAATCACGTTTGTGGCCAGTAACATTACATAGTTTCATCACATTATGAACAATTCTAGAGGAAGCATGTCCTAGCATAGAGTGCCACAACTGAAAAGTAGAAGATGCAGGATTGAAAGTGGTACTGGAAACAGAGGGTTTGAGAGAACATTGCATTGTGGGAAACACATATAAGCCATCTTTAACTTTTCCTTGGAGGATTATTTCCTTAGTGTCCTGATTTTTAACAAAACAGTGGTTAGGATAAAACTCAAAATAGACATTATTATCTTTTGCAAATTGAGAGACACTCATGAGATTCTTATTTATAGAAGGTACATGCAGCAAATTATGTAAGCGTAATGTGGTCATAGTGGTAGGATTAGTAAATTTTGCAGAGCCAATGTGATTTATATGCATACCTGTGCCATTACCCAGTTGAACCATTTCAGATCCAGTGTAAGGAGTTTTGGAAGAGAAAATATTACTGTAATGGGTTATATGATGTGTAGCACCACTGTCCGGGTACCAAAGAGGGTCATTAAGGGTAGGGGGAGTACCCAACAAAGATGGCTCACCAGAGTCATTATCTGAAGAATAAAATTGAGAAGAATTAGCACTAATATGGGAAGAAAGATTAGTGTCAAACCGATGCCAACACTCCAGAGCCGTATGGCCAAACTTCTGACATAGTTGGCACTGAATGCGAGCAGAGGAAGACGAATTGGGCACGGAAGTAGCCGTCCAAGAATTCTTGAGAGGAGGACGAGGGCCATTAAAACGTTTATTGTTGTTGTGTCTGAACGGTGGACGTGAACCACGATTCTGAGAAAAATGGAACCCATTCATGGGTCTAGAAATAGGGTTGGATGAAGACCGAGTAGTCGCAAGATGAGCTTGAGGCAAAATGTGATCTTGAGTTTTATACCGTTCAAGGCGTTCTTCATGAGCCATCAACAAAGCTTCAATATCTTCCACCGTGTAGGGATCAAGACGAGAAGTGACCGCGGTGATGAAGGATTCATACTCCTCGGATAAACCGTAAAAAATGGCTTCAAGATGTTCTTCATTAGTGAGAGAGGAGCCAGTAGCAGCAAGGGTATCTACAATCTTCTTGATGTCAAGAAGATATGTAGAGATGGATCGGTCACGCTAGGGAGCCTTCAATTGCGTCTTTAATTTGACAATTTTAGCACGGGTCTGAGATGCATAATAAACCTGTAATTTCCCCCAAATTTCTGATGCGGAGCATAACCCTGCCATTTTGGTCAAGATCAGTGTGGTCATGGAGCCAAGAAGCCACGCAACCAGAAGATGGTCTTGTTGTTGATGAACCAGAAACGCGGGATTAACCTTTTTGGCGGTAGCATCGTCGGTGGTGAGAAAACGCGGTGGAGGAGGAGCAAATCCGTCAAGAAAATGAAAAAGCTGAAGACCACTTACATGAGCAAGAATTTGTTGTTTCCATATGAGATAGTTATCATCGTCGAGTTTTAAGAAGAGAGGAACCGGAAAGGTATGCAATTGTGTGGAGGAAGAAGAAGAAGGAGACATGGTGGTTTGAGAAGAGGCAGCGGAAGGAGATGTTACGGACATGGTGATGAGGACAAAAACAGAGGAAGAAAAAGAGGGGTAGAGGAAAAAAAAATCAATGCTCTTGATACCATGTAAGGATAAGAGAATGAGTGGTCATACAGAGAAGATTTAAGAAGATTATTATTGAAAAAAGTATTTACAAAGAGGAGATAAAACCTAATATATACAAGAGAGAAAGACCCACTAAAACAAACTAACAGCTCTGTTAACAAACTAACAGCTCTATTGCTTAATAATCTAATACTAAAAACTGAATGTCGAGTGCTGAAATTTGACTTAAACGTCGGAGTATCTTTTACCAGTACCATCCGAGTCTGGAGTTAGCGGGGAGGAGGAGGAGTAGAAGAACAAGTGGAAGTTCAGCCAATAAGAAAGAGTGAAGTGCCAACCGTATGAAGGAATACGTCAAATTATTCTCTTGATTCCAACCCCGTTTGAGAATAATAATTAATGTGTATTCATAATCACTTACACTAAAATTATTATTAGAAAAATATGATAAACATGGATATATAAATCAAATACAAATACTTTCATTAAGAACAATAAGATTCATCATCGAACAATATTTTAATTTTTTTCTAAATAATTTTAATGAAATTATTAAATAAATTTAACAAATTTGTTGAGAGCGAGTTAGTTAAGAAGAGAGATAGTTGTGTATTAGGGTGATATACTTGGTAAAATTCCATCAATTAGATAAATTATGTAGAATTTATAATTCTGAATAATTATCCTAAAACTGTTGTCCCTTACTAAACCTAATTCCTAAACTTAACAAATCATATAAGAAATTACTTAGTATTAATAACTAATATTTCTTAATTTGAATCTCTCATATGAAAACATAGTATTGTATTGCACAATTTAAATTGAATCATCAATACTTAAAATATGTTAACAAAATCAAACAATTCTACCAAGCCTTTGAACTTACCTCTAATCTATTTCCAAACCAAGTGACTACCCAATACTCACAGACAATTACACCTAACAATTTTTAATCTTTAGTTTAAAATTTTCTTCAACATAACAAACATCATCATAACAATACACAATTTCATGACATACTAAGTATTTTAACAATTCAAAATAACACTTCTTACATGAAATTTAAATGGGTTTCAAACAAAAATATTAAATAGTCGAAAACTTACAAAATATAACTACGTTACAGATTTATCGCTAAAGATAATCAATTTTTTTAAAAAAAATAGTTAAGATAATCAAAATTCTTTACCAACAACATAAAAAAATAACTATTTACAATTAAAATCGAATTATAAAAAATAAAGAGATTACGAAATAAAATAATCTTATTTTATATAAATATCCAAAATTGAGGAGAAATGTCTTATACTATATTACCATAGATGGTATGATCTGAATGTGAGAGATTTGGGAGATGAAATAAAAAATGGGAGAAAAGAGTTTGAGGTCAAGTGCAAATAGCAAGCATGTAAAGTTGAAATTTTAAAAAAAACAAAGAAGAAGAAAAAATGACAAAAGAAAGAAGAATATTATAAGGATCGATAAAAGCATAATTTAGACTAATGCATAAGATGAACTCAAACCAAGATGTAAAATAATTTTAGTAAGAAGTATTAGACAAAATTAATAAATATGAGACAAAAATTATAAGCACCAGACAAAATAAAAAAAATACTAAACAAAGTCGATAAATACTAAATAAAGGCAAGAAATACCAAAAAATTGATGTCATCTCAACCTAAATAAACATATATGATATTTACATAAGTAATCAAACAATATTAAATATCCAACACTAATCACCATACTTAAATAATAACTAAACCAAAATTAAAAATAAGGTCATCCCAAAATCTCACATAAAAAAAACCATTAAAAATAATATAAATAAACAACTACTTTAAGATATATTTAACATAAATATTATTACTAATTTATTATTATAATTCTAAAATACTGATTTGTTAGTCGAAATGTTTTTAGAAGCATACCATAGATGAAAAAATGTTGAAGAAAATCGAAGACTTCAAACACCATTAAATTAATCAGTTAAAAATGACATAATTTTACAAATGTCTTCTCATTATTAATAAGAGAAAAAAAGACGATTAACATAATTTGAATTGATTATGTTTATATATATATATATATATAAATATATATTCACCTCTTTTTACTATAATAAAAAGGTACTTGTAATCAAAAACCAATTATTACAATTATTAACGGGGGTAGTTGGAATTTTCTGAATCTTTATGATCAAGTGTGTTTTTTTTTTCTTGGAATTGGAATAATAAAATAGTATAATATTAGGATTAAAGTACTGATTATATATATATATATATATATATATTTATTAACGTGAATACCCCATGCAATGTAAAAGCTAAGCTACACTGTTACTCATTGTTTGCAATTGCAACACTGAACTTGGCATTTCCTTCTCTATCTATTTTCTCTCATTTTTTTTTCTAACAAAACTATAGACAGTTATTAATTATAGTCTATTTCTCAATTAGTTTCTTTCCTAATCAATGAAAACAAAAGCAGTGTAATTAATTAATGACAATATATAGCACATTAAGAAAAAAAAATATTACCAAAAGAATACAGTATATAAAAAAAGTTTAAAAAATAAAATACTATAAATTTCACATTTTTTAAACTAGAAAAGAAGAATGTTTCCAAGTCTGACTACGGGAAAAGAAAATTTTTGTCCTAAATTGCCAAGAAAGTGAAAAAAAAAACAGATTGTCCCAATCTTTTGCCTTTTTAAAGTATTTTTTTCAATTCATTACATATGAATAAATAGTTTTATTTTTGCATTTTAAAAACTTATTTTTTAAATCATTAAAAAAAAGGTAAATTCTCTATCTACACCATTTACACTTTTATTTCCTCATCTAGCACATTTTGTTTTTATTTCTCTATATAACACCATTTTGTTTTTATTTCCCTAACTAACATCATTTTATTTTTTTTATTTCCCTATCTAGCACTATTTAAAAAAATAATAATAAATTATTATTTTTTGATAATTTTAATTTTGAATGTATTAAAAAATAAATATTTTTAATGTTTAAAATAGTTAGAAATACAATTAATGAATAAAGAAATAAGTTTTTACAAAATAAAAATAAAAAAGTAATAAATTTAAAATGTATAATTTAAAAATTATTTTTTTAAGAATAAAAAAGATAAAAAATTAAACTTTACAACAACATAAAAGTTAAATCTATAAACATAAATTAGTATTTATATTTATTATTATTGATGATGTAATCATGTTAAATACAAGACATAATTATAAAAATATCAAGTTGAATAAGGACTGATATGTATATAAGAGAGCAAGGAATAAAAAAATGTTCATATTATCAAACACCATGACACACATAAAGAACTTGTCCCAAAATTACTGAATTGTGCATTTTTCGTCATTAATTATGTTTCATTTCGCACAAACTATTTAATGTATCATTGAAAAAAATATTAAATAAATTTTAGATGAAAAAATATAAGTGTAAATGAGACTGGATAGATAATTCAACATTTATATACTATTTAAAAAAAGTGATGTATTTATCTAGAATTTGTATGTATTAAAATACATATGTTTGAGTAATGAAGGTGTAAGAAGGAAAGGAGAGGTTGAAAGAGGGAGGGAGAGTGAGAAAGTGAAGTTAGAAGTGGCAAAAAAGAATACAATAATAACATCAAAACCAGACACACATAGATACAGATACTGATACAGATACATATGCAGATGTGTCCTTTCTTGTCTCCTTTGACCGCCAACAGACATGGAATGGAATCACAATTCTCTTCTCTCTCTCCTTTTCCTTTCTCAACTCACCACACTATCAAATCAAATTCCATTCCCTTCAGTCAAACTACTCTGTCACCCCTCTTGCACTTTCACACTTGGAATCTAATGGATAAGTACCATACCATCTCATCATCTCAACCCTCTTTCATTCCACATTTAAATATAATATCATTTTGTTCATTGAACAGCTAAAAACTATATCTTTTTAATGGATTGTTTTCACATAGAGTAAAAAAAAACTATACTTTTTTGTTGTCAATGGTGAATATTTTTGGTGATAGAAATAATGTAGAGTGATGCTAGTTGGTCTGCGTCAAGATTTTGTTGGAGTTGAGAGTGGGAGGCGGAGAGAGAAAGAGGGTGAGTGAGAGTGTGTGTATTTTCCCAAGAAGACATAAAAAAAGTGCCATAGCTGTGCCTGTTGCTGCCTTCTTGTGTCTTTTCTAAACTAAACTTTGACCCGACCAAAGGGTGCAGGAACAACCAAGAACCCTCACACAGCTTTCGGCGCTCTTTTGTTTTCATTTTCAACTAATTAATTAATCTCTATTTTCTTTCCCTCTTTCACCGTTCTCATCATTTTTATTTTTATAATTCATTCACATAAGCACACTCCTCCAAATCCCATTATGTTAATATTATAATCCACACTTTATGGTCATTATTATCATCACGCTGAACTAAACACAATTGCTATTGTTGTGTTACTATACTAGTACTTGTATACAACTTGAATTCTATACTATATATATATATATATAGAACTTCCTACACAGAGAAGAACACAGACTGAGCTTGTTGCTTTCTAGTTTCGCTTCACACTTCACACTTCATTCTTAACGTATCCGCCAAATCAAGGGGCATATTCCACCTCCACATCTCTAGTTTTGCTTCTTTTCGGGTAACAACTCTTTCTTCTGTTGCATTCCCAATCTCTCTCCCTCCCAAGATCCTTCTTTTTTGTTGTTGATTGTATATGGGGGGTGGGTTTGGCTCAGGGGATCTCTGTGTTGATGTTGCATATGCAGATCGAGATGCGAAAAGATTCTCCCTTTTTCTCCATTTCTTTGAATAGTTTTTTAACAGTTGATTTTTTGTACCATCTTCGACTATATTCTCTTTCTGGTGAAAACTTTGATGATGGGGTGGTTGTACCTTGCATGCTGCTCTTGCCTTTTCATGGTACTTCTACTGCTAAACTTTCGTTCTTCGTGCGGAGGGTATCAGCATTCGAACCAAGAAATAATTAGCTGGAAAATAAATTAGAAAAAGGATCATTCTTGCCCATATACAAGAATTGATAACTTGATTATTAATTGATTCGGCTCAACGCCCGAAATTGCAGTTCTTCTTAATAGTCACGGGCATCTTAACTTCACTTTATGTATCTGGTGATGGGGTTTATCCATTTGATAAAATTCTTGTTATGGGTATGTAACAAAATTATTTTCACTTAAAAAATAAAATTAATAAAAAAATCCAAGTTGTTGGTGATCACCCCATAACATCACTTCCCATATGCGAGGAGTAGAATATTCCAATGTTTGTTGAATCTAGCATTTTGGCCGAATAACTTGCTCAGGATAATCATTAACTTCAGATCTGATGTGTGGGCCGGAAACTATTCTGGTTAAAGCGATTATTCAGTGTTTGTTTCAGCCTACTCCTGCTATCCAGCTGTGCCCTTGAGTCTTTTTGATTTATTCAGGTGTCTTATTCTGTGGATTGAGAATCTTTTATTTGCATATATATTATTTTAAGTTGCATGAAGTATTAGATTATGGAGTTAGTTTGCTCTGTTTAAGTCCTCTTGTTGTTTGAACTCAAGTCCATAGTGTTTGAGTAAACACCTTAATCAGTAATCATTCAATAAGCCCTTGTCTAATGAGCACTTGCTTATAAACTTGAGTGTGAATCGCAGTGTAATTAGTTAAAAAGAGTTTACGTTGTTGAGTTTAACCATGAAAAGCAAGGTTATTAAAATAAGTTGAATAGTGTTTATGGGAAGCTCATAATAAGCTACTTCCATAAGTCCAAAAAATTCTGCATAATGTATGATTGTGTTAAATGAGGGCATTGAAATAGTGATTTCTGGCGGAGCTTGAATAGTGCATCTTCTTGGTTACAGAAAATATGGGCTTAGTCTGCAGCAAAAGGCGACGTTTTCGTGATGCTGATGCTGAAGAAAATGCTCAGGTCTTTTGTCCTTGATAAATTTGGTACTTGTTAAATTACAAATAATACTGTTAAATAGGCTTTTATTTGAGGAACGTGGCATGCATTTGCAGGATGCCGAAATTGAAAGAAGAATCGAGTTAGAAACAACGGCGGAAAAGCATATTCAGAAACTTCTACTTTTAGGTGTGTTTTAGTAGGGTGGCTTTCCTCTGTAGGAATATTTGGAATTTAGCATTAACGTATAACATGATTGAACTCCCCAGAGTCTGAAGGAATCATATGTACTGTAATGTCTTAGTAGCTTGTCTTCTTTTGTTATTTTCTGCACTTACCCGTGTCAAGTGCCAATATCTCTGCTGTTTAGGTGCTGGAGAGTCTGGGAAGTCTACAATCTTTAAGCAGGCATGAAATTGCATCTTCAGAACTGCTTATGTTAGTATATGATGGTTAGATTATTGATATTTGCTTATTTGTTTATAATACGCAGATAAAACTTTTGTTTCAAACTGGCTTTGACGATGCCGAGCTAAAAAGCTACATACCAGTCATTCATGCTAATGTGTATCAGACAATAAAAGTACGCAATACTTGAAAGGGTGT
Source organism: Phaseolus vulgaris (assembly GCF_000499845.2). Taxonomy (NCBI): domain Eukaryota; kingdom Viridiplantae; phylum Streptophyta; class Magnoliopsida; order Fabales; family Fabaceae; genus Phaseolus; species Phaseolus vulgaris. The sequence goes on along the minus strand of NC_023751.2, from coordinate 13,630,496 downwards.
GTTGATTATTTTTCTCTTAAAAATACAGAGTTAAAGTGTCCACAATGTTTTATGAGTTGAGTTCAGTAGAGATAGCTTAGAAAACTGCCATCCTTAGTTTGTACTTTATGTGTTTCAATAGGTACTGCATGATGGGTCAAAAGAGTTGGCGCAGAATGATGCTGATCCTTCAAAGTACGTGATATCTAATGAAAACCAGGTAGTTCACTATTTCCACCTCTTTTATTCCCCAATATGGTTGTTTAATAACAGTTGAGTAGTTTATCTTCTGCTACATTTGTCTCTAAGTTTTTTTTTTAAAGGATCAATTGTATTGAGTTTTCTTTCTTCTGGAGGGATCTGTTGCTCTAACAAAGCTATATGCCATAGGCTTCTTAATTCAAGTAGAGTCTAATTTTTGTGGCAGGACATTGGTGAAAAGCTCTCAGAAATAGGAGGAAGGCTAGATTACCCGCGTCTTACCAAGGAGCTTGCGCAGGAAATAGAGACTCTGTGGGAGGATGCTGCAATTCAGGTGTCCACTTCGCACCCTTTTGATACCATTTGATTGCTTTAACCTTAATCCCTACACATATTAGTTACGTAGAATGTCTGTCCCATATGTTCTGCTTGCTGTAGGAAACATATGCCCGTGCTAATGAACTCCAAGTTCCAGATTGTACTCATTATTTCATGGAAAATTTGGAGAGGCTGTCTGATGCAAATTATGTTCCGACAAAGGTATCCAAAAATCTACCATTATTTTGTTCTGACAAGGATACAAAAGCCAACTACAAATTTCTGTATATTATAAACCTAAATTCTTCTTGGAGAGCTTTGTATTTTGGATTTTCTATTTGTATAAATTATTTCCTACATGCATAGGTTGCCATCTGCCACACTTCCATTTTGTTACCAATCATCAAACTAAATTTTGAAATATTAGTTGCTATTTACTAAGTGGTTTTATCCTTATTTTTGAGTGGTTTGTATTTCTATCTTGGATGGCCTTGCTGTTCTTTTCTTTTATCTATCCATGTATCAGCTTATTGTCTAGAATTGTCATGCATTATGATGTGAATTTTGATATTATATGCTAATTCAGAACATCAAATCAGCATATGTTGTAAGAAGTTTACTGTATCTTTAGTTTTCATTTTGTGGCCCTCAGTTTTGAAGGTAAACTTAAGGTTCTCTTAATATTTCTCACTCGATTTGACAACTACAGGAGGATGTTTTGTATGCAAGAGTTCGTACAACTGGCGTTGTCGAGATCCAATTCAGGTGAACATGCTGAACTGACATAATTTTTGTACTGAAATGATACAGAAAGGCTATTACTCTCCTCACTTTGTCCTTTTGTTCTTCAGTTCAAAACAGATTTTGTTGTAGCAATGTGTAGAGCTCATTTGTTCTTATGGCCTTGTCTTTTTTTTTTTTTGTAAGGGAATCATGTATTTTTCACATTCAACTACTTGTTTTAATTCTTATTTTGTCCTCATATGATTGCTGTAATTATTTTTGTTACTTATGTTGTATTTTCATCTGCTATATCTGTCAAGTGTTAACCGTCTCCACCTTCCCAAATATTCTAAAATCTAAATAGTTAAAAGTTGAAAGTGACCTAAAATTTGTTGCACATGCTTACGTATTTTTTTATATGTTATTGAAAATTATCTGTCACTTAATCTGGAAGGAGGAACGAATTATGTCACCCTTGTCGTGTGATTGGGTATGTAAAACCACCTGTATTACTTGAAGCAGAGTAGGCTCCTGTTTGCAACATCTATTCTGATCAATTGCATTTTTTCAATCATTATGTGTTGTTTGAAGATACAAATTGTGTGATTAAAAATTCAAACAACGTAGAAGGTGGTTCCTCATCTGCATCTTCAATATAATTTACTGAGTGGACCAACTTCTTAGTATTTTTTTGCTATTTTGACAGTCCTGTTGGAGAAAATAAGAGAAGTGGTGAAGTCTATAGACTCTTTGATGTTGGTGGCCAGAGAAATGAGAGGAGAAAGTGGATTCATCTTTTCGAAGGAGTTACAGCTGTAATATTCTGTGCTGCAATTAGCGAGTATGGTCTGCCATTTGGTTGCATATCTTAACATGATTCATAATAATGATGGTGATAAAAGACTATTTGAACTACTAAAAGTGTATAAATCTCAATTTTCTTGTCTGCATATCTGTTTTGAATGTTTTGCACACCAAATTAAAAAGTCATAGTCCAGCTGCACATCCACAGATACAAAAGTATGATTTTAAATTTACTTCCAGGTATGATCAAACACTTTATGAGGATGAAAACAAGAACAGAATGATGGAGACTAAGGAACTTTTTGAGTGGGTCCTGAAGCAACCGTGTTTTGAGGTTTTCTTTTTTCCTTTTCAAATTGTAATAACTACATTTGCATAGAAAGTTTCTTTTATATGACAATTAACATTTGTATCTATCTTAGTGAATAATGACGGTGTTATCTTTTGTGGACAGAAAACATCCTTCATGTTATTTTTAAACAAGTTTGACATATTTGAAAAGAAGATCCTGAAAGTAAGAACCATCCAGATGAGTAGTCTTTGTCATATATTATCATTTCAGTTTAATATCTTGCATTGTGCAGGTTCCGCTCAATGTATGCGAGTGGTTCAAAGAATACCAGCCAGTTTCAACAGGAAAGCAAGAGATTGAACATGCGTACGAGTAAGCAAATTCTTTATACCTCAGGGAATGAAGTGTGTTGCTGATGGCAAGTTCAAGTGGTAGATGATGAAGTTTTCATGTAACTTAAACCATTGACTTACTTGGATAAACTATGTCTGCAGGTTTGTGAAGAAGAAGTTTGAGGAATTGTATTTCCAGAGCATTGCTCCTGACCACGTAGATCGTGTCTTCAAGATCTACCGGACCACTGCCCTTGATCAGAAGCTTGTGAAGAAGACTTTCAAGCTTGTTGACGAGACTTTGAGACGGAGGAATCTCTTTGAAGCTGGCTTATTATGACCATGCAGGAGTGTGTTTAAGAGGAATATGTTATATTTTTTACATTGAAAAGGTCTTCTGATTTTGGGTATATTAGAGGTCAGGTATACAACAATATAAAATCCATTTGTTGATTTTATGTCAAGTAAATCCTGGGTGAATTGGGAAAGCCTTTCTGAATACTTAATCACACATCACATCCCTCTTTAGAAAGCAAAATTAGTTGCCCTCAAATTTTCAGAGATGACATTATGCACTGTGATTATGTTTTCATTGATTCAAAGTCACCAATGAAATATTTCATATCCTTTATTTCTGAGTGTTGATGTGCATTTTCAGCATGCATGTTAATTTTAGTTTACTTTCTAGCCTTCTGTTCTTAGTCCATGTAATCTTTTGAACACTTGCACCAAGGCTTGCTGATTTTGTCAAGCAACAGCTATACTTTATTGTCTAGAACCTATGGGTACCTTATGGGAGGAAAAAACTCTCACGTAATATGGATTAATGACAAAAATAGTGAAACAACATGCAAATTCGTGGTTCTACATTTAGGTATGTTCTAAAAACTATTGATTTTTGTAATAATTATTTTGATTCGTTAATAGGGAAAATATTATATATAAAATATGAATCTAACGTTGATGGAATATGTATTAGTTGAAGTTGATCCAAGAAACGTTGGCTACAGAAAAAAAAGGAAGATTGTTTTGTTTTTCTTTTGGTTGGTTGATAAAAGGTAAAAGAAAGAGGGAGAATAAGCGGTGCATCTTGATTGGCCAATTTTATCTTTGGTTTACTCTCCACTTTGTTTGTGAGGTAACAACTTACCAATCCACATTACCACCTCATGCTAAGAATAGTAGTAGTTTCAAAATGGAGGATGGAAAATCCCTAAACAAAGCCTTCTGGGTTCTTTTTCTCTTGCAACCATTCTCTCAACACCAACTCCATTTTCCAAGGAACAACAAAACAAACAAACACCCATATGAAAGCAGCTGTTACATTACAGTTTCTTGGTTCCTTTTGTAGACAGATTAAAACAACTTTCCAACAATCAACTCAACCACTTCTTTTCATTTCTCTATAAAACTCTCTAATCTGCTTCTTCCTCTTACAAACACCTCACTCTCTCTTCTCTCTTTCACCCCTTTCCAGATTCTAAATTCAAAATATTGGGTTGATGGGTAATAGACAAGTATATTTGGCCATCATTCTAGCATGGCTAACTTTGTTTGAAGGAAATATGATGGTTGTCAGTGGTGGTGGTGGTGGTGGTGGTGGTAGGGGTGGTGGTGGTAGCGGTGGTGGTGGTGGTAGGGGTGGTGGTGGTAGCGGTGGCGGTGGTGGTGGTGGTGGTAGTGGTGGTGGTGGTGGTAGGGGTGGTGGTGGTGGTGGTGGTGGTTTGAATTACAAGGAGGCTCTCACCAAGTCCCTTATCTTCCTTGAGGCACAACGTTCAGGGAAACTTCCCAAAAATAATAGGGTGCCCTGGAGAGGAGACTCAGCACTCGATGATGGAAAACTCGTTAACGTCTCTTTCTATCTTTTTTTCTTATACAAAAACTCAATAAATTGTTATATATAGTTTGAAAAAATGAATAATTTACATGCTTGCATGCATGCATGGATGCAGATGGACCTTGTTGGAGGATACTATGATGCAGGGGACAATGTGAAATATGGTCTCCCCATGGCTTTCACCGTTACTACGCTAGCATGGGCTGCTATTGCTTACAATTCAGAGTTTAAATCAGCACAAGAGTTGAATAATCTTCACGCTGCCATTCGTTGGGGTACTGATTATTTCCTCAAAGCTACTTCTCGAAGCAAAACATTATACGTAGAGGTCGTGCATTCTTTTGTTTCCCTTCTTTCTAATACCACGCTTCATTTGTTTTATCTTAAAAACAAAACATAACATTGTAATATTATTATTATAACATAGGTAGGGGACCCAAATAAGGATCACAAGTGTTGGATCTCACCAGAACGTATGAAGATAAAGAGAATGGTTAAGATGATTGGTGAAGGCACGGCCGGGAGTGAAATTGCAGCAGAAACTGCAGCTGCAATGGCAGCTTCTTCCATTGTTTTTGGAACCACAGATCGTCCATATTCCCGTAATCTTCTCAACAAAGCTAAATTGGTACGTTCATGTATATGCATGGAATATTAATGTCTACTTAATTAACTTTCTGGGTGCATATGCAAGCAAATCTTATAGCCTAATTTTCTCTCTCAAACATTTGGTGTAGCTTTTCGATATGGCCAAAGCGAACAAAGGAACCTATGATGGAGAATGTCCCTTCTACTGCTCTTATTCCGGCTTCAATGTAATTAGTTTCTCTCTCTGAATTATGGAGAAGACACCATATTCTATAATGTGTGATAACTTCTCCCGAATTATGAAGTTTTAATTAAATATTACTACAAATTGAACGCAGGACGAATTGATGTGGGCAGCAACATGGCTATACATGGCTACGAAGAGTTCAATGTATATCAAGTTCGTATTAGAAGAATCCAAGAGTGCTTCTGTAGCAGAATTTAGTTGGGACCTTAAATATGCTGGAGCTCAAATCCTTCTTAGCCAGGTTTAATTTCCTATCATCATTATCTTCTTCCTTTCTCATGAATGCTAGTCCTAATTATAACACATGATGTTGTTTGTCAGTTATTTTTCGAAGGTGAACAGAAGTTGGAGAGATTCAAAAAACAAGCAGATAGTTTCATATGCTCTGTCCTTCCTGATAGTCCCTACAGCCAGGTTAAATTGACTCCTGGTTAGTACTTACTCTCTTCCTTCTTTGTGTGTTTGCTTGCACTGCTAAAAGTGAAGAAATTAGAAAAAAAAATGTTACTTTCACAACAACTGCAAATTCAAAGACACTAAAGACACCAGTTTATAACTATGATCTGACCCAGTACAATTCCTGATTAATTTTAGCTAAAATTTGTTTATCTTTTCATTGTAATCTGGTACCTGTTTATGAACATGGTGTATTAATATTGCAGGTGGCTATATTCATTTAAGAGACGGAGCCAACTCGCAGTATGCAACCAGTGCAGCTTACTTGTTCAGTGTATATAGTGACTTGCTTGCCAAATATAAAGGCAAAGTTGTTTGTGGGGACAAAACGTTTGGTGCTCCACGTCTCCTTGCTTTTGCTAAGAAACAAGTTAGTACAACACACACTCACTCCATTTTAAGATTCATTATTGCATTTGAAAACAACAATTAACATAGACAAGACATTGATTTATTGCAATATTTGGCATATGTATATAGATGGATTACCTTCTAGGGAAAAACCCGGAAGGAAGATCTTACATGGTAGGATTTGGAAAAAACCCACCAACACAAGCTCACCATAGAGGAGCTTCGGTGCCGGCATTGAAAAAGGGTGAAGAAGAAGTGAATTGTGGGATGAGCTTCGTAAAATGGTTTAAGAAAGATGAACCTAACATCCATGAACTCACTGGTGCCATTGTGGGTGGACCTGACATCGGTGACAAGTTCAAAGACAAACGTTGGGAGTCACCCTACACTGAACCATGCACCTACGTCAATTCCCTCGCTGCTGGAGTTCTAGCTAAGCTTGCATCTATGTATTGATTTTCATCTTCTTCCAAATTTAGTATATAGATTGTTACGCATATATGGATAACACTTGTAATTACTTACCTTTGTCACTCTCTTAATTTAGCAATGTCAAATTAATCAGCTTCTATTCTATCTTGCTCCTTCTACCAGTAAGTAATAGATGATGAATAAGAATTAGGAAACATATGAACCATGATCTTACCATTTTCCTCATCTTAGCTTTAACAATTAAGTCAAACTCTTTTTTCCTAATTTCCTTAATTAGTGTGATTTTCTCAAGAAAATAAATTGTAAGGCAAAGTCTCCAAATGCTCAATCCGATTAGTTAATTATAGTAAAATAAATAAGTGTGTTTGATAAAAAATAGATGCTTATAATCTCATTTTTTTTTTGTTCTTAGATTGAGGAGGATAAATTTGAGATTCCATAGAGGAAGAACACTTTCTTCACTTATGTCTTATTCTTCTTTTTTTTATAACAGAATAAGATTTGTTTAACGCTAAGTAACTACTCTACAATTTTTCTTTCTTCATAAGTCTAAAGAATATAACATATAACTATATATTTTTTTATTTTAATTTTTAGTTTCAATATTTTTTTTATGTTGATCCTTGTTATTTTCTTGTAGTCTTTCTATTATATGCATATTTGATCCTAACTAAAAACAAAATAACAAGAACATTTTTTTTAAATATAGTAAAACTAAAGATAAGAAAAAAAAAAGAGAGCTTAGGAAAAAACAAAATTTGACTATATTTAAGGGAAAAACATCTTTTTGAGAAAGCCTGTACTCTTAATCATCTTTACAAATTTTAATTTGTTAAGTTGTTTAAACAAATATAAAACATTTAATATTTAATGTTATGTATTATTAGAGCATGGGAAGGGAGTTACATCCTCCACCCTCATATTTTCCTAACATGCACCCTTATATGAGGTGAAATGATAAAATTGTGTCTGAGAAATACATTATGGACTATATACTACAAAAAGACTTTTATAATTTATTTTTTATTTTATATTCTAAAACGTACTTTTATGATATAAAATAAAATAAAAATATATTTTAGAATATAAATGATGTATTTTAAATTATATATTTCAAAATGAAAATAAAAATTTCATTTTGTTATGTATATTCTACAATCAAAATTTTATATTTTGAAATATATATTATGAAATATAAATTGTGTTTTAGGATGTATGTTTTGAATTATAAAATAAAAAATGTATTTCCAAATTTCAAATTCCGCAAATGAAAAAATGTACAAAAGAAAACTGAAACTGCAAAAATGAAAACTAACTAACAATTTACTATTAGAAGGATAGATTTGAAATTTTAAGTTTTATGGGATGCAGCTTAAAAGTATGAAGGTGCAGAATATAACAACCATGGAGAAAATTAAAGGGGAGACGCAGATATAAAGGGTGTGCTTTGGACTATTTGGGCATTAATTAACTGAGGAAGGAAAACAAGTAGCGTTATATATATATATATATATATATATATATATATATATATATATATATATATATATATATATATATTTATTATGAGAGTATTATTAGAAAAATCAAATTTTAACATTTTTGTAAATTTAACAATTTCATTTTAATAATAGATATTTATATTTTAGGTTAAAAAATAAAAATGAAATTTAAATATTAATATAATTAATTGTCAAAAGAGATGTTTTATTATTAATAAGGATCAAAATATCAGTGTCCATATTGTTGCATTTTAAATGACTATAGAAGAAACAAAGTAGAAATTAAAATTATAAACACGGAAACATGCAGGTCCTAGTTTAGTCTCTCTTTCTCAGTTCAGAGTTGTTTAGGGTGAAGATCCTAACCACCACTCTTCACCTACTTCCTCCATTGAAAAGATCAGTGACTAAGACTTTAAAAGATGATAGGGTTATCAGTTATATTTCTCACCCTGATTAAGACTTAACAGGTATCGATCATTGATGTCGTTATTCAATTGTTACATGGCTGATTAGAAATAGTCCCTATTTAATCGCCAGCAAAACTGTGCCGTGCTTCCAAAGTGAAACAATACATCCAAAGTCTCAAGGCTGAAGTTAAAAGAAAATTATAACGTTTAAAAGGAACAAAAAAATGTAACACGGAAGGCTGAAGTCCAGCATTTTTAAATAAATGAATAGATTTTTAATTTCTGGCCAAGGCTCTGATTACATTGCATACCTAGATAGAATACAACATAAATGATAAATACAGGTAAGATGAGCTACATGATAATAGAATCAGCACGTCAAAACTTTACTCTTATCCTATCTTTAATAATTACAGTTTGTTGGTTTAACGGTAATTCTTCCACCTCCGATGGGTAGGTAATTAATATCATCAGTACCAAATGCATTCAGTGACGATGCCGATAAATCTTATGACAACTAAGGTTGCTGTCCATTTGAATGGGGAAACACTTCCGACTAGGCCGTGCACTCATTTAATTCCAGAGATTAAATATTGAAGCACAGTTTCAAGCAACAATCTTCCAATTGTAATCTAGATCAATTACTTCACCTGTAAAGTAAGAAACTGGGCACAGGGATATTCGCACAAAAATGCTGGGGGATCAATATCATCAGTATTTATAGCAGGGATTGCCATATCTATATCTTCAGCAGAAAAGGGAATGCTGCAAAAAAAAAAGTTGAAGGTTAAGAGAGGGGGGTCAAAGCTACCGTTGTTTCCAATATATTATAGGTCCTATGAGAACATTTTACCAGACATTGAATTAATGAGTAAGCAAAGAAAATCCTACACATCAGTGATTGTGGCAAACGTATTTTTGTGTCAACCCAAAGAAGAATTAAGTATGCAATGCAATATAACCTAAACACGCTACATGACATAGTCAAATTAGGCTTACTGGATTTTACTGAGTTTCAAAATTACATAATAGGTTATTAGTTTATTACCAAGTAGAAAATCACAAATAAAAAGCATCTTACAAATAAACTTTTCTTCATACCATGGCAATAATAAGAACGCCAATGGCTTGCTAAAACTACAAAGAACTTGTATTGTTGAAAGAAAAGTACCTCATATCATCGTCCAACAAGAATGAATTAGATGTCAAACCCTGATTGTCCTTGCTCACAAGGTCCCTCATTTCACTAACTACCTGTTCACCATATGTAGGTTAGAACTCCAAAGATACTACCACAACATAAAAGTATTTTAAATCAATTCAAAACACAACTTGCCTCGTTGGACACACTCTGGGTTCCATACTTGTCGTCCCAGTACATAGTACTGATTCGATAAATTTGCCTAACTGTTAATGCCTGTTAAAGTGAACTAGAAATAGGTTAACCTTCTATAACAGTATTATTTTCGGCAAAGTATAAATGAGAATATTGCACCTGTGATGCAGGTAAATAATCAAATATACACATAAAACAACAAAAAGAGGAATAATAAATAATAAATAATTAGGGGGGCAAGTTCCTCCCAATACAGTGAGGTACAGGTAAGTCGAGCAAAAGAGACACCACATATTTTCTTGAAAGAAACTAATAATTTAAGAAATAAATGTATCGATTACATTAAAGCAAATATTGACTTTCACATCTAGGTATATTATACCATGAAACAAAACTAGAATCAAATACCCACGGTTCAAGGTCATAAATTTCTTTAATTGCAGGTTCAGTTTCTCAGGCATATTCGCGAAACAACAGAACTTAAAAATCATTTGAGATGAAAAAAATATTCAGTTTAAAAGTGTGATAAAAGAGATGTTGCAATCATTTAGAACAATATAATGTTTATAATACCGGACAAAGATCCTGCCGAATTTCTTCCAAAGATTTCTTAATCTTCTGATGTATTACCTGTGCAATTAAAATAAATGAAAATAAATATGGCATATCAGTGCTATTTGAGAAAAAAAGTACAACTAAGGTAGTGCTTATACCAGAAACCCAACAGCTTGCCTTATATAATTCAGTTGGTGCCAGGATGTTCCTGCATACTAAATTTCAGAAGTACCTAGTTAAACCTTAAAACTATAATCATGAAGTAATAGCAAGCTCAGTTTACCTCCTCATTTGCATTAACTATCCATTTCTCCAGTTCTGCAAGCCCAGACTTTACATATTCACCATTTGAGAAAGTACAGCATTCACGTCGCAACAGAAGGCTAAAAGATATTATTGGCAAAATAAATTAAAAATTAGAAAACTGAACTTCAGAAAATCAATTCAATAAACATAGCAAATTACTGATTTGAGGCAACAGAAAAACTTCATCTAGTAAATAGGGGGTTTTACCTATTGAAGAGTGTAATATTGATGAAGGAAAAAACCTGAGTAACTAGCTTGCGGATGAAAAAGGACGGTACCTGTACACACAGCCTTTGGTAAGAAAAGATTAAGAGAAACAAATACATCACATTGAGTGGTTGATACCAATTAAAACAAACAGCTAAATTCATAACCATAAATTATCACTTATCATTTATTTTCTAATAGAAATGGGAACTTTACTAATTATGTTCCATAAAGCTTGAAAAATCAAGTTTCAACCAGTATAATGGCATAACTAAAAACAGGAAACAATTATATGACCAATGTTTCTGGTGGCACTGTTGAGATAAGTATTGGAACAACCTCTCCTAAAAATATAATAACATGAAAAATATATTATTAAGAAATCATAGCATCTAACACTTATACATCCCCATTCATGCAACTTTTACTGAAACATGATTATATTTTTAGACAAGAATTTATAAACATGAAAAAGTAAGAAATAAAAAGAGAACAAGAAATCCTCCAGAACTAAAGATGAGGCAGCAACAACAAAAGGAACAAGAAACATTACATGCCAACCTCTTCAAATATAACAAAGTCACCCAACTAAAAAGACTTTGAGAAAAACACCGCATAACTAGATAATGTACTCAATCCTAAAGGATCAGTTGAAGATAGTCAATCAAACTGGTCATTAAACGGTTAAGTGCATTGGTTCAATAATAAATGTGTGAACTGTGATCTAACCAGTAAAATAGATATTATTTTTTCTAAGTTATAACATTATATTAAAAAATGATGAACAAAAAACATGATCACAACATTAATAATTACATAAAGTAAAATTACATATATCATTTAAGTTCAACAGTACAACAATACCATTAGCAATAATAACATCTACAAATAGAAACTAAAAAAATTCATATAACTACCAGTCATCATAACATTCACCAAGTTTGATTTCATATTCAAACATGTTAGACATTTCTAAAATAAAAACAATTGTTTTGAAGAGCTAGTTAAACTGGTTGAACCACTGGTTTGCCCGAATGAAGACTGGTTTTAGCAGTTTTTGTTCCATTCTTTCATGGGATAGCTTTGTGGTTCCTTTGAACAAGATGGCAGGCCAGTTCACAGTTGGTCTAGTTTGGTTTTGATAACCACGGTTCAAATAAGTAAACTGTTACATTCTCTTATCTCAATGACCAAACAAATGCTTACAAGACTGGAATGGACAAAAATAGACCACATTGAATAGTGACAAACAAATCAATAAAGCAATAAATACCATACATGATTTACACGCATTCTGCTTATAAATGAGTCCAAAAATCTGATCATGTTGTCCCATTGAGCAACAGGTGATTGTGGAGGAAGCCCACCAGAAGATTTAGATGATTTTCCACCTAGCATCCGACCTGTTTTAGGTGCCTAAACAGTATCATATATAATAAGAAACATGATTTTGCAAAGTATCATTATGAAAGCTTGACAGCAACAAAAGCACTTCCCCACTTAGTGGGATTTGACGACATGAATCATACAACACTTTTATGTTTTAGCATAAACAAAAGTGGCACTTGTATAGTGATGCTATAACATTCTTTGATATAAAAAAAACATAATAGTATGAAAAGGAAAAATATATAGCAGCTGTTGAAAGAAAACAATCTACAAAGCAGTAAAATCATCTCATCAATGCAAATAATGGGTGCAATTGATCATCACTAGGCTAAACAAAGGTATCTCTCCCAGTCTCAACCATCCCCAAGGTTGCTTCAATTCTCATGTTTCACAACATCACAATAGCCACAAGAAAAGAAGTTAACCATCACAATCAACGTGTTTCCTTGAACAAGCAAATAAAAACACCCTTCGATAAACAATTTTTTTTCTCCATACAAGCAAAGTAGCCACAAGAACGAAGTTGATCATCAAAGTCAAGTTTGTTTCCTTGTACAAGCTAAAAAAAAAAACAACTCTTCAATTGTAAGAATTGTTTCTTTGCATTGCTCAATAAAATCTAATCCTTACTATGGAACTTAAATTGCAAAGTAATGAAATAAAGTCAAACAGCCATCATACAAGGATGCCAAACAGAAGAAAATAATTGATTGAAACCAAATGCAAACATGAAGTTTATGAAGCAAAGTCTAAATCAACACAAAACATATATATTTCATTAGTCTGGACTTCATTAAGTCAGTACTTCATAGCATTCAAAAACAGTGGTGTGGAGAAACCCGTGGCTGTTACACGGGCTACTGTCACAAAGCAGTTTAGTGTATCAGCAGCTGTTATGGACCAAATAGCGGCTGTAGCACTACAGTGCTGCTGTGTTGATTTCAAAAGAAGCCCTAAAGTAGGACTTTTTAAGGTGGGCTATATTTTTTTGATGAAAATTACAATTGTTTATGAAAATTACAATTGTATAGTAGAAATTTTTTTGATGACTTGAATTTAGAAGATGATAAATAATTTCCATTTAAGGAATCTTGTATTTGACTTTAGTTGGTATTTACTTGTATGCTTTTAAGACACTCAGGACTTTTCATTGTTAATTAAGAATGTCATTAATTTTGAGTAATTTTTATCATTTTCTAGATTTTAAATGTATAGTAAACATTATATAAACTATATACAAATTTCAAAACTAGCAGCAACTATAGCACTATAACATATTTAGGGCTGGGCTGGGCCCCCACAAACCATCATCCAGGATTTAAAACGTAATACCCGGTGGAACCAAGACTAAAACAGCAAAATATGACTAGGCAAATTTAGTGACACATAGCTTGTATCCCCAAAATATCAGCTAGGAATTAGAAATACCACCTGAATACATAATGTCAGAAGTGGAGAAAGCTCCTTTTTCAAATTATCACGTATAAGGCCAAAAATCTTCTCTACACAAGCAGTCAGCTGTTGTTTAAAAAGAATAGCTGGATATCTTGCTTCCACATGTACTGTATTATCATCATATCCAATAAGCTTCAATGGAGACCTCGGCTTCTAAAAAATGGCATCAAATCACACTGAATAAGGAGGTAGAAAAAGAAAGCAGGTGCTGGAAGACCACCAACTAGGGTGAAATGCAAAAATCTGAAGGGGAAAAAAATTCTTGGCGACAAAACCAAATAAATCAACAGCTATAAAGCATGCAACAACAGTCAACACAACCTTCAAAAGAATCCAATAATTACTATTTATATATTTCATAGAATGATCAGTAATTGTAAGCTGAAAATACAAAATAATGATGAAATCTTCAAACATTTCTAAACAATGAAAAAATAGGTGTTCTCTACTTTCTGCATCATTGAGCTTTCTCTTAGCAGAACCAGATAAGCAGAAGCTTGCTAAAAGAGGAATCTTTAGAAGAAAGGAAATGCCAGCAATAAGGTTTCAAAAGCGTCCAATACTACACGATCATTCAATGACTTTGTTCTGCATAGAATCATGGCACACGACTAGTACTGGAAAGGAAATTAGCAGAATCATGGCTCAAAACCAGTACTTAGAAGGAAATTGGTAGTTGGTAGCTTTGTAAAGTGAATTTATAATTCAGTTTGACAAGTTTAAGTGGAATTTTAGAGATTTAATAAAAAAAACAATTGATGTATCTTCACTTAACTGCATGAGATTTTGGGAAAGTTGGTTAATGACATGGTGTTTATGTAAGGAAATAAAAAATTGTTTGACTGATAACAATCACGCAAGTTATATTTCCATCACCTCTATTTATAACAATCAAACTCTATAAAATAAGAAAATAAAAATATGGTTAAATGAATAGCAAGATTTTAAAAATAATTTTCTTGTAATTACTATGGAAATAATGAAGATATTCCTAAACTAATAATAATCCTCTACTTACAACAGGTTTTTTAGATTATTGTCCAGTGGCCGAGAGGAGGTAGCTGTGTAAATAGAGTGTAAAACTACGAGCAGCACTTAGAGAGTGCACCATGTCTTATTTTATTCAATGCAACACGTGAACTTAATAAAGGAACCAAGGCACAATATGATAATGTGGAAACTTAGATCATTACACAGTACTATGCGGAATGCTATCCGTATACAACTTCTTCCAATCCAGTCATTGGAATTTATTATCTCAATAAATCTCTTTTTATGCTTTTCTTATGACAGGGATGGTGCCTGCCAAACAATTGAACTCTGCTTTATATTAACACGGTATTAAGTTTTAAGAAGGAATTAATATGGCACGGCATCAAAGCCTATGACCCTTTTCTATTCATGTGATTTGAGGTGATCTCCATGGTTTTTGTTGCTACTAATATTCACCGTCTAGTCTGGCAGGCCTTTTTGGAAGCTGAAATTACTTATAACACATGCATAGAAACATGAGAAGAGAAAACACCTCTACATCCGAACATTAATAATTCATAAGCTCATAACATAATAGATTATTAAAAATTCATCACATTATGCAATTGTTTGAACCAAGTTAATCATCACCAAAAAAATAGAAGAACATTTAAGATGCACAAGTGAGGGGAAAATAATCTGATATCAGTATACAAACTTTATAACTCACATGCCCAATTCTGCTGGTCAAGCCGGATGATCTGGCACAACGTTGAGCAGTGGCTGTTAAAAAGCCATTTGAATGCAAGTTCCTTTGCAAGAGGCAAAGAAGTGCAGATGTATTGGACAGCCAATATGGCAAGACAATGTCATCATCTCTAACCTGAAACAAATGACACTCCAATGAATAAATCTCATGTGAAAACTACACAAGCTACCGGCAATTCAAATACAGTACTATTACCTTTAGGACATCATTAATTCCATCAACAATGTAATCAAAAATGGCTGTTCGCTCAGATTCAAAGGCATGCCAATGATGAAGACATTTGTATATGATACAAGCTGCCAGCGGTTTACCATTTTTGAACACCAAATCCTCTTTGATACACCTAGAGAGCAGTTCATTGTTATCCTGCACAAGGCATGGTAATAAGCCTATAGGGCACAATGTTTGGCAAATTGCAGAGTCAATCCTAACTTCTGATGAATATGTTCAAGTATAAGAATCTCATGATAATATAGACCTTAAATTTATTTTAGTTATGTTACCGTTGTATTCATGCCAAAGTCAATTGAGTCTTACATTTCCTGTCTTTCATTTTGTTTAGCATAGGGATAACTAGATAAAGATAGGAGGAGCAAGAAATCCACCATAACAAATGATACGTGCTCCCACCAAAAAAGTAAAATTTTTGGGAAAGGCCTCAAAGTGATGATAATCATTGTAATCAGTGATAGTCTATTCCAAACCATGTGGCTAATGCCTATTTATCAAGGATGCAAATGAGAGAACAAAACACTACTTAAGTCTTCTAGAGACATGTGAAAGAAAGAATCTAAAACAAAACATAAACCCTTTTGATGTGAACAGAACAGACTAAAGCAGCTGGGAACTCCAGGTCAAGTGGTTTGCATAACGAGAGAAATGGCCTATATTGTTTATATCTTTCAAATAGAGTGAGTGCAAGTGAGAAAATAGAATAAAACAAAAGAGGGACATAAACCCAAGAATGCCATTAAACAGCACCAAACACCATGATTTAAGGGGTAAAAGAACAGAGTTCCTGCACTGAGCCAATACAGATCAATATGGCCACAATCGGCATCACCACAGGTACAACAACACAATGCGCTACAACAGTGTACCATTGAACGGTTCACAATCACAACACTCCAAGACACAGTTGACCTGGGTCTTAGTTCAATTTTCTGTTGAGCACTAATATCCGAAAAAGATAAAATTAAAAAATATGAAGTTTCCCTTCATTCCCCTCATCAAACTGAAGTATTTTATACCATCAATTTCATTACACCACTCACGTACTTACAACTTAGCTGCTTTTTCTTTGTGGCAACACAACTATAGTTTTGTGGACAAGCCAAGAGAAAAACAGCTAATCAGTCCCAATCCCAGTAGATTAAACGCACAAGTTTATTTGAACAAGGAAATTGTCAACAGACATCGACAATAATTGCAGCTATAGTGTGTCCCAGCCCCCTTTCACCTTCTAACTAAATCGAAAGAAATAAGCAATGACAATATCTGTTCCAGAACCTTATTCATTGAAGGGAACCAGATTGATTCTTCCAAGAATTTAGAATTAAATATTGCATGAATATATTGTAAACAGAGCAGTTCTTAATTGCTTCCTTTAGAGTAGTTTGTTATATATTGTATACAGAGCAGTTCTTAACAGCTTTCTTTAAGAGTAGTTTGTTACAAGTTAGTTAGATTGTGTACAGCTGTTATTAACAGCTATCTTTTGTACACGAATAGTTACAATAAAACCTTTAAAGCAGCCATATGAAATCTGAAAACAATACCTGGTGCCTCTCTGCTGTTAATTTTGATCTACGAGAGTCTGACAAACTTCCATGTGTAAAAGGGAGAATAAGTTTTGTAGGTGTGGGCGATTCCTGAATCAAATTGGATTCATTGAAAAACAACTATAATTGTGCTCAGTAATTATTGTCAACAGAAGCCAAAAATGTAGCATCTTACAAATGTGGGCTTTTGCTCAGTGCGCGGCACTGCATTTGAGTATCTCTGTTTCAGAAAAGCAAATTAAATAGATATGTCACAATGCCTCAATCAAATTTTTTGCATATTGCCTACATGGGAAATGGAAACCCGTAGATACAATTTATGTAAATGATAATTGATATCAACATGGAGTGTTCATCCTTAGTTTGCTCAGCTTTCTCTTCTAAATCTCCTGTGCCTTGGTCTTTACACAATAGATGGAATAAATGCTTGTCTTTTTGTAGAGGGATTGATTTTAAAATTTCTCATTTTTAGAGAAGGCAACCATTGTGCAGATAAACTTTTGTATAGTTTTTAGGAGTTTCTTGCTTTTCAGCATAGGTTTTGGCCTAGTCCCCATGTGTTTGTATTTTTTTTTTTCTGTTTTATGTTATCTTTCATGTGATGGCATATGGTAGTTGAAACCTGGGGTGTCAACCTATCTGAGATATTAGGTTTCATTGTGATGCCTAACTACGAGTTTTATAAATATATATATATATATATATATATATATATATATGTTGAGGATACTTACCTCTGAAAATGACTTTGTTAAAGATCGATGGTTACTCTTGGGAGATACAGTTAAGGCTTTCTGACGAAGCACGTGATTTTCATCTTCTAAACTCAATAGCTTTTCCTGGAGACTATATTAAAATTAAAATACAAGTAGGAAAATCAGAATTATAAACAAATATAAGTAAACTACTGCACAATATTCAAATTTTTAACAAGAATCAAACTCTAATAAAGGAAAAATAAAAAACCATTGGTAGGGGAAGATGAGATCCAACACCTTTGGCACTTGAACTAAATCAATTTGTAAAACAGGAGAAATGAAAGTAGAAGAGGCACCTTTTCACATCTTGCCCAAGTTGAGAACATTTGTGTTCAAACTCCCTCATTTTCATAATGGTATTGTCATGGTCTTTCCGAGCATTAACAAGCTCAAGCTCCAAAGTTGTGCTCTTCTTTTCAAAAGCATCCAATGAACCCTAAACATATGAGACAAGCAATCTATATAACATAATTTATTAGAGAAATCAGATAAAATAGAAAGTGAGGGATGAAAAATGTCATGAAAAAAGCATAAACTATTAAATGAATGGTCTCATATGTAACACGCCACTTAAAGAAAGAGCCATGTGAGTTTTAAGCATGGACAGTTCACAAACAGACCACACCTCATGCTGAAGCTGGAATTAATACATCATTCACAAGAATGGATACGCAGACCACATAATCATAACTGCTCAAGTACCATATCATCAACTAACTATCCCATATGTTTAATTTGTTGGGTAAAAAACATTTAAATGGTTTTGTATATAACAAGAGTACTAACAAAGCATGGGGGGTGGGGAACAATCCTATCCGAATGCAAAATGAATTAAGGAAAAAACTACAAAAAAATGTTGCACAAGCCAACACATGCCCTATTTTGAACACATTTTCAGTTACGTACAACAGATAACAGAGTAGACGTGACCCAAACAAAAAAGAGTATTATATGCTGGATGAAGATGTTGCAGCCGGTAAAAGCATGTACCATCCAACTACTTTGCTCCTAATCATAGAAGTAAAAAGTATTACCTAAAACCATAAAAAGAAAAATTGTTTGCTACTAATCCATGTTCAACCCATAAGCCATAAGCCTTAAAACGTCAGTACAAACTATGTAAAACCACATTTTCACAGCCAATGAACCCAAAAGTCAAGTAAAACATTTCATACTACATTGTCCCGTGTGATCTAAGACATGAGAAGTAAAACCAAAACCATTTCCAGCCACTTTGGCCATTAGTTAAAAAAACCCAAACTAAATGTTTAACCACATTTTTGACCCAGCCAAAACATACTGCAGACTGTCTATTCAATTTGTCTAACAGTAAGCCATCTTCAAATTTTAAATCTATCCCACATCATAGATAACAATGCTTAATTTCTGCAGTTTATAACATGAGCCTGCATTACAGAAGAGAATAGGTTACGCCACATTTTGGGGGGTTAGGCTTGAATGTCATCCCGAAAGCTTTTTGGACCTATCAGATTATAACAATATTATTGTATTAAATTTTTACTACAATTTGGAATTATATACCTGTTGGTCTATTTAAAGACTTAAACACCACTAGCCTACAAAAAAGATTAATCAGCTTAGGTATGCATGTAACACTTATGTAATAGGTTTTATTAAAACTAAATAGAGCTTTTTAATAGGCTTTCTGCCCAAGCAACGCCGCCTTGAAATAAAACTTAATATAAGGTAAACAGGCCTTAGGCTCTACCCCAATTTGCATACATCATGCAAATTAAAAGGATAACTTCTTGCCGGGAAACGATGTAGGGGAAAAGAATAAATTTGTAATGTAATTCAAGCTAGATTCTAGACACAGAAATAGAAAATCTTGCCATATAAATTACATGGTAAGAATAATTGAAATGCATTGTCAAAATAAAACAAACTCAATTGAACACAACTATTTAACAGAAGCACCTTTAAATGAGCATTTTCCCTTCGTACTTCATTCATTACAACTAGCTCTCTTTCTAAAGAAGATTTTTCCTTTACTGATAATTGCAACTGATTTTGCAAAACTGCATTTCTGTTGCACTCGTTAATTGTTGCAAGTTTAGCTGCATCTAATTCAAGATTCAGAGCCTCCACCGTCTTCTGTAATTTGGAAATCTCAACATGCTTAACCTCTTCATTAGAAATCTGCATGACAATGAAGAATACAATATCATAAGTTCCCCATATCTCATCATGTCACAAATACTTACCATATGCATAATCAAATTTTAAAACATCTCTTATTTTTTTGGATGTAATACCCTTATTTTTTTCTCAAGATGCAAACGCCATGTAAGCTCTTCCAATTGTTTCTCAAGTTTATTCTTAGCCAAACGCAAGGCTCCAGCTTCATTAGCCTCCTAAAGATAATTAAAAAAATTAAGGTGGTGAGAACAACTTCAAAATCATTTTTTCCTCTCCATGGAAAAAGAGAAAGAAAACCTTACTTGCTTAAGTCTACGAAACTCTCTTTTTGCTTGTCTGCGTCGCCAAAGGCATTGTATTGCTACAATTGAATATTGATGTTTTAGGAATGCAGATCGAACCTTGCACATCCTCCAATAGGCCTATGTATAAATGTTACATATTACAAACAAAATACAACATAATGTATGTTGTCAACCACACAAAAATGGTAAGCAATTGAAAGTAATGCAGGGAGCAATTGAAAGTAATGCAGGGAACAATTGAAAGAAAATTATGCATCGTCATCTTAAATAACACAATAACACACAAGCATAATTCAATGTTATGAACATAATATGAAAAAATAAAATGAAGAACATGCAATTGCTGTGACATTTTAAAGGTCATGTTACTACTCCATCTCTATGGTAAAAGACCTGAATGTAAGTGGCAGCTTTGTGCTCCTTTCTGTGCAAGAACCTTCGACGAGTTGTGAAACCACGAACATTGGATTGTACAATTATAGCAGAATAACATAATTTCACATAAGCATGCCTCATCAGACACATACGAAAGTATTTTTGAATAGAAATAGCTGCTGCTGTCTCCCGCTTAGAGGTATATATCCTTCGGCTAATGCAACCTTGTAAAAACAAAAGCTGATGAGGACCAGGACAGTTCCTCTAAAGTGAGGTGTACTTTGAAGATAAAGTTTAGTTATAAGCATTGATTAGAAAATCAATTATTGAGATTGTGAATCAATGCATGAACATTAAAAAAACTATAAAGATATGAAAACCACAGCTGATTTTCTAATTAAAATTCATAAAAGAAATGTACAGATCTGAACAGTAATATAGCTGTTGCTGCTGCACCCTCCTTGCTCCAGAGGAGCTAAATCCTACAAACATTTGACCGATTCTAAATCTAAATGACATGCATTCTTTTAAGCTGGAAAGGAATGTGTTATGTTCCATACAAAATCACTTCTGAGAAATATTGATTGATCACAAGTTTTAAAAAAGTTTAAAGGGAAATTTTAGTTAAACATAAATAAATCTAACCCCTGCAGCATGCTTGAAGAGAAAGTACAGCAGCACGAATTGAGATGAAATCCCTGCGTGCAATAAACGTTCTCAGTTGACGCTGAATACATCTTGCAGCATTGTCCAAAACTTCTGCACGTCTAGAGTCTAAAATGCAAATTTGACCAGCCCTGAGAAATACTTTGGTCCTACCTAACTGAATAGTAACAAAGATTAAAATTAATTAAAAGAATAACCAACATAAATTGATTTAAGCTTTCAGACCAAGAGCTGAACAACAACAGTATGCACGGTCCCAAAGAAGCACACCTGAAAATTCTCAAGCTTTAGCTTTTGCAATATTTTCAGAGTTACAGCTTTGTCATCGTAGCTGTCAGCACAAAAATTGTAAGCAAAGCATTAATGACAAGTGAAAAAAATTATCAAATAAGAAACTTGAATTGCTGCATTTGCATTGACATAAGTAAAATTGAATGTATAATAGTACTAACAATCCAATAATGCAAAATAATAGATGTAAACAAGATGAAAAGAAAGACTCACAAATTTCAATAAGATGTACTCAGAACATACGCACACAAATGCACACCACAGCACACAACACTCACAAGACTCAGACACTCCTCTTAAATGGTGTCTATGTCTAGACACCGACACTCATACGACATGTATCGGAAGTTTCTAATTCAAAAAAATATTTGTTGGACCTCTAACAATTCTAGCACGGTTCCAACACAATTTTAAAAAGGACAAATACATTAATTTTCTAAAAACTCAAACTTATTGTATAAATTTTTATTATGATTATAAAAATAAAGAACAAATTCTTTTGAACTAGCCATGAGAAATATCTTTCTACCACAGAAAAAAGAAACTAAGACATACTTGTGCATATAAATCTCTATTATAAATTTATATAATTCATAATTATAAGTGCCCCCGTGTCCTACATTTCAAAAATCTCTATTATATGTCGGAGTGTCTGTGTCTGTGTCGTACCAGTGTCCGTGTTAGTGTCTCAACTTCAAAACGAGGAAGATTATAGAGGATAAGAGAACTAAACAGAATTATTAAATTCTGTTTTGACAGCTGTCACTACAATAGTTATTACATTATTTCATCACCAATATTTTAATAACCAGACCAAGTTCGCTATTTTATGCCAATAACCAACTAGCCCACAATATGGCCAAGACCAACTTTTGAACTAATATTTAACCAAACAAGCCGGCCAGTCTAGGAGAAAATAAGAGAAGTAATCCCAGTTTTATGGGAGTAATTTAAAGCTTCCTATTACTTAAAAAAAAGAAATCAGTAAAGAATCAACTATACAGTTAAACTAAACTGAGTTAATCCATAAAATTAACAAAATTCACCTTCCATCCATAAATTCAGGAGATATTAATCCAAAGCGATCTACAAACTCTGAGTAAATCCTTCGAGTGGGGTAACCTGCCAGACTTATTCTAACAGCCTCAAGGACACCCTAAAAAAAATACAGCCATGGAAAAAATGTATGTGATGTGACCATACTAAGAAGTAAATTTAGACAAGAAAAAACAAGATAATTATGGCAGCCTTGTCAGTATGAAAAAGTGAACCAAACCCGCTGCAATTTTTGTATGCACAAAAACATGTAGGAATGGGACTCAATTTTCCATGAGAAAAGATTAGTAATTCTGGTCCCATCTTAGAGAATTAAACTAAGAATGGAGTTTTTCATTTCCTTCAACCCACTGAAAACATAATACATAGGGACTGGTTATAGTGCATGCTTTCACAGGTACAACCATACTAACACAGATAACAGACTTAACAAACTATGACATCTGGCAAAACAAAACTGAGAATAGATTGTGTAATAAAAATGATAAATGTAACATTTTTTCTATTGTCTAATAAGTATTATATAAACCATTTCAAATTTGAGCAGGAAAAAAACTACAAGTTTAATAAGCCAGACTCATTGAAAAGTTCAACGCACTAACACAAAAGATATTCACCGCCATTAAGAGGAAAAATCTCAAAAGTAACTTAAGTAAAACTAAACAACTGCTTTGACTGAGTAATCAACAAACAGAAATCAAGGAAACAAATTCAATAATTGGCATACTGACAATACATTTCTTTACAACTCTAGGTGAACAACAAATAGTAAAGGAGTTTGAATATTTAACTACAGACCCCACATCGTAATTGGTGTATAACACTAGTATTCTCAAACTTTTGTGGTTGATTCAAAGAACTTGGCTTGACACAACGAATGTAATGAGGCTCTGTTGTGTTGAGTGTTTCCATGAGTGCTTGAAGTTGTTGCTGAAGTCCCCATCCACCAATGTTATACACAGGACAAGAAACAGAAAAGGATCAACATCACAAAATTAATGTTCAAATACTTAGTCACATATACTATTTGTTCATAATAATGATTCCCATAAAATTCATTAACTCGCAAAAGGAAATAGACATTCACACCTTAAATCTGGAAGCCACAGAAGAAAACTTGTATGATGACCTTGAAGATTCCTCTGTTAGCAAAGGAAAAAGAGCCGACACAAAGGGCAACTTTGAAGAGGACAATAGATTACAATGTTCTACAACTACATAATCACGATTTTTGTCTAAGAACGTGTCTGTATGATAAGTGACCTGCATAAAAATATTAGATGATATACAACCAAAATATTTCATTTTCAAAACAAGAGAAAGAACAGAAACATTACATTACCTTTCCAGCATAATGAGAAAGAGTAAAATCTGTTTCTGAAAACTTCTCCTTTTCTAACCTTGGGTGTGACAGGAAGTGTTTAAACAACTTAGTAGAGAATGTTTCATGCGTTGATTTTGGAAACATGCTGAAAGGAGACAAATTAAAGATTAAAAATAATTTATAAGGGGGGTAACACATAATTACAGACCAATTCGGGTTAAAAAAATCAAATTGTACCAAGCTTCATCTAACAGAGCAATGATCCCAATGGGCTTCTGCAAAAGAATGCATCATGTACATGAGAAACTGAAATCCAGAGAAAAGAAATGACTATACATAACAATGACGAAAGCAACGGAAATTAATTTCCAAATGTAGCTATATTCATTTGGTATGATTAAAATTATGTGAACCCTAATATGCAGATCTTACCAACTAGTTCTTTCAAAAGAACCCATTCCAATACTTATTCCCAACATTATGTCAAAATCATATATATGTTAGACCCAAATATTAGACAAAAGGCACAGAATAAGACACAAAGAATTTGATATAATGTGGTCTAGTTAAGTATTTGTTTTCTGTTTCAGAGAACTAATCTACATACCACCTGTATCCTAGGGCCTTTATATTTGTGATTTCAGTTGCCAGTCACTTTCAACCAGTTGTAACTGAAAAAGTTATTCAGGCTTACCGATCCTCTGTAAATAGAGACTAGTAATTTTAATTCAGTTTTTTCTCTCACCAATGAAATTAGAATTCTCTCATTTCTCATGCTTTGTGTATCGATTTATAATACTTCCTAATGCAAATTCTCCTTTCAATTTCAGTCTTGCCGCCTACTGAAATAAAATGACAAGTACATAGCTTAATCACAATACTTTATCCATCAATATTATTGAAAAATATTATCCTTGTATCATATTAAGCATGAAACAAGGAAACTATATGAAATGAATAATATATGAGAAGATAGAATCAAAAAACCTCCTGCTAAATAAATGATTTAGCAAAAACCTTTTCAATCAAATCTAAAACATCTTGGTTGTCGATAAATTCAATGTAGCTCCAGTTAATTTCTTCTTTGGTGTATTCCTCCTGCTCCATCTTGAAAACATGCTGGAAGAAATTACAAGCCGCAAACAAGTTAAAAGAAAATTTTAAAAGATAAAAGAAACTCACATTTGCATTAAGACACCTAGGCATTGTGTTAGGATGAATATCAAGTAGCTTCTAATTAGCCAACTAGCATATTTCGCAAAAAAAAAAAGCTACTAGAGGTGTTTCATAGGAAGCTATTTGAAAAAGTTATGTACTTAAAATCTTAAATTTCATAAGCAGAAGACTCTCTTGCCAACTGCGTACAGGATATGATAGGACACATGATACTATTTTGGTTTTATGACTTGTTTGGTACACCAAAATATAATTACATTATCCTACTATATATTTACATCCTTCATCACGTACAATCTCTATCCAATAGAAAGAATTGGGTTAGGAAACAACAACATAGAATATTGTGTAAAAGATATTTATACATAATAGCAATAATTCATATATATAATATATACTATATAATGTATGTAATAACACATAGAACTGTCAAAGTGAGGCCACAACTCGTGGGCCAACCCAGCCCAAAATGTGGAGCTGTGCCATAAAATTGTTGAATCTTACAATGGATCAAAATTGACAATAGGGTCCACTCAGGCCCAACCCTTGGTGGTTGGTCTGCCCATCAGTCCATCTGTCTTACTCAACCGTACACCAC
The DNA here is from genome assembly GCF_000499845.2 of Phaseolus vulgaris. NCBI lineage: Eukaryota > Viridiplantae > Streptophyta > Magnoliopsida > Fabales > Fabaceae > Phaseolus > Phaseolus vulgaris. The sequence goes on along the minus strand of NC_023751.2, from coordinate 13,604,542 downwards.
TGTCCAGCCCATCCCAACTCTATCTGTCACTCAGCCTAGCTCAGTCTTCCTCTCCTCCTCACTCAAAGCACCCTCTCACTTAATCAAATTCACTCACCTTCTCTCATCTCACTTGAAAACGAAGAACAGTAACAAAGGTACTGCCACATGCACTCCTCTGTATACCACCACCACGACAACCTTCCATAATGATAATGACAAGTGACCTTCCGCAAGCAATCATCTTCTGCTGCAAGTGACAAACTCCCCTCCAGCCTGTGAAAGCCTCCACGTTCAGCCTCCACCATGACAGCCTCCTCTTGTTTGCAACTTCCTACTTCCATTACCTTTTGGTGTTCTAAACCTATTTTTTTAAATCCAAGTTGATCAATCCGTTTAACCCATAAACCCATGGTGAGCCAAACTAGGCTAGATTTTTTCTGTTTCTTTCAGATTGACCCAGCCGAGCCAATCCATTAAGATAAGTTGCCAAAGCGGGCTAAGCGAGACAAGTTTAACTGGTCTGTTTTGACAACCCTAGTACACATTCATATACATAGAAAATTTGCAAATTAATATATATTACTAATTAATATTTTAAAAACTAAATTAAATAATTAATATTATAACATTTATCATATATAGACAGATATGTTTCTTTTTCATTTTTTTCTTAACAATTTATTAAAATCTCAAATGTCCACTTTGTCATTTATCTTTTAGGTATTTTCTTATTTAAATTTTCCTACTTAGAAAACAAAACTAAGTATAAAAATTTAAAAGAATATTAAAGACGATATGAAAAGCTACAAAAATATTTCAAATTATTTTTTTAATACTGTGCAATTATGATGAAAGAGTAATATTGGCATACACACAATGTATATATATTTTTTCATATCATGATATCCTTTAATCCACCTTGAACATAACATAAAATAACATTATCTAACAATTATTTGGTGTGCATCAACATTGAAATAGTATACAAGTTTGTCAGACTCTTTTTCTATCGCACTCTTATTTAACTGTTACAGCTTATCATATCTTATCACACCCTAAGATCTCATAAAAGTAGCATGTCTCATGTTGCATGATATTGGGTGAGTTTGTCTGCTTATTTTTAAACAAGTGTTTTTTAATGAAATAAGCAGAACACCTACTTCTTCTGTGTTTGTTTAATCCGTTTATTTCCAAAATAAGCATTTTTCTGCTTTTTTTAAATAAACAAATCCTATCTGTTTCTAAAGAAGTGATTATTTAAAAAAATGCTTATTTTAGAAACACTTATAGTTTGAACAAACTGGCTCATTTTTTCCAATAGTTTCCCTTTTAGTGTTTCAAAATGATACTTTTTATTGTTCCCTTAATTAATTAATACCCTCCATTTCAATCAATTATATGGCCGTACTCAGTTATTCTATGAAATATACCATACTAAAAATAATAATAATAATAACAATTTATGCATTCAGTTATTTAATTTTTAATTATATATACACTTTCATATCCTTTCATCCAAATTAGATGTATCAACTGGTTGATTAATTATACCAAAAACTTCCAATCCAATCATGGAACTAGGCAACTTTCAGTTTTGAACTCCCCCAACTTTTGACTCTTGCTCTTTAGCTTTCAACTAATTATACCAAATGAAGCCATTAACTTGGAGAAAGCAAACTTGCATACCTGATTAAAATGTTGCTGAAGCTTTTCATTAGCAAAATTGATGCAGAATTGCTCAAAACTGTGAAAGTGAATAAAATAGGATCAACCAAAAGAATCAAGTCAACAAAGTTACAAATTAAAATAAAAGCAACAGAAAGTACAATTTAATAATCAAAAACTCAACAGGGAAAATAAATCAATAGATGGTACAAGTCAACCTCAAATCTCAGCAGCACAATTCATTTTTTCTATCAGTGGAAGTGCTAACATTTACAAGAGTGTTATATACAAGTGGTGAAGTATTCACAAAACACTAAGAAAGGTATTCACAATTCATGTTTTCAACCAGGATATATTTCAATAATTCAAATTCACAGTTAACCCACTCACTTCAACTTACCACCGCGCATATAACCTAAAAAAATTAAATATACTCCCAAGAGATAGTTAATTCACAACAGATTACCTATTATACTTAAAACATTCAAAACCATATATATCCAAGACTCCAATTTGCATCTGGGAATTGATATCTTGGCCCACAGAACTATTGATCTTATCAACAAGCCTGGTAGGGTATCAAATAATTAGTATTCACCGTAATATGCGCATGATAGAATATGTTGATCAATTCTGCATTGAACATAAGCATACCAATCAAATAAACGAGCATAGACAGTTTTTGCCAAAGTATCCCGGCCAGCAACAGCAGCATTACAATCAAGAGCTTTGACAATATTTCCTTCTCGAGTTTGTATTGAACGTGTACATAATGTTGCAAGCAGTAGGTTCAAATCACACCTAGATATGGAAAATTTGTAGACATTCCATTAAGTTTAACATAAAGGACAAAAGGTGAAAACTTACATAAAATCATGTCTAGTCATTACAAGTCAAGGAAAATAACCAAGTAACCAACCATCCATCTCATTCTGCTATTTTTTATCTTTTTCTCAAAGATAAATGATAATTCAGCAACCTGTTCAGCGAAAATCCAATCTCTCACAGACTAGGGAAACCAAAGCTAATTAATCTAAAGCTTCGTCTCCTTCTACATACAAATTCAGAAAACTTAATACTAACTATCTTAGCAAAGCCAATACCCAACAGTAGTTGAAAACTGTATTCACTATACACCTCGGCATTTCATAGTCATTGCACTAATGAGCAGTTCTAAAAAACTTTATTAACCATTGACTTTCCATCAGGTTTATACACTGTTCATGCACCCTACATAGTCATATTATCAGAATCTTACGTACACAAATATCATGAACATTTAAAAAATAAATCAACTTGAAAGCCAAATGCAAATGAGAGAAATGTAGTTAATTAAGCCAAGTTAAATAATGTTCCTAACAAAAATCAGCTACCTGAAAAGATTGGCAGCCATCTGCAAATGAAATCTTGATTTATCATCTTTTAATACTGATGAATCATGCTCTTTACCAGGAGAAAATTCAATGTTTCCCAAATGTAAAATTGCAGCTAAGGTGCAAAATATGGCTTCCTGACAATAAAAAGAAAGGATAACTGTAAGAAAAAGGGTAGCATATCAACAAAACTAACCAAGATAGCATAGAACAAAGCAAACACTAGCAGATAGCATCATCAAACCTGATCCTCGTGACTTATGCCAACAATATCCATTGCTCTCCGCGTCTTCATGTACTCTTCGGCACTGTTTATGCCCTCTAATTCATAGACTTTACTTTGATTCAAATAGTGGAAGTGACTTGGATGTTTCAACTTATACTTCTCTACATCCTAAAAAGAAGGCATTCCAATAAAAAAGTATAACAATAATATGATATACTGAAAACAGTAACCAGCACATGCACCTGTATGCTGAATATTAACACGTAAAGATATAATTGCATAAATACTTCACCATGGACTGCATACCCTTTCGGATGCACACAATTGATAAAAGCAGTGATAATTTCGTTCTGGATCCGTTATCTGCACTACTCGTGATCTTTCTAGTAAGTAAGTTCTGATTGCAGCACCAGATATTCTACCATTTGAATCAAACTGAATTTCAACAAACTTCCCAAAACGGCTGCATTGAGAATAGAAATAATGAGGCAATGACCAAGAAAGAACTTCAATAAAATAATATTTTAAAAATAAGATATTATCTCACAAAACTGACAGACTTAAGTAGTATTCTTCCACTTTACCCACTTAAACCTCAGACTTTAATCTCAAATATCAATATCACAATTCCTATTTTCAGTCCTTCTGAATCTAATTCCCAGGAAATACACAAGGGAATAAAATTCTACGATGTCACAGAATTCTCTTCTCACTTGCATATTTTGAGATTTTATGCAACAATGGTGCAGTCTGTGGGTGTAATCAAGTGAAACTGAGCAGAGCCAAGCACTAGGCTTAACTTACCAAAAGATTGGGTGGCTCAAGCTTGGCTTATTTATTTTAATGAGCCTCACTAAAGTTGGACTTGGCTTGTTTTAAGAATAATAAAACTTTGATTTTTCTTTTTGACTCATTTATAACATAATTTTTTAATGTGAAAAAATTCCTTCAATCATTTTTAACTTATCAATTTATTAAGCTGAACATCTTAGTACTAAATAATAATCTAAACACAAAATGTACTAAAATGTGGTATGATATTGTCAAAATCAAATCTATGTAATTATAATATTTTATGATACACACACACATGAACTATTCATGATGTAGACCTTGTAAAGTTGGGCTTAGCACATTAAAATAACCATGCCTAATATCAAGCTTGAGTTGATTATTTAATAAATTAAGTAAGCTTGGTTGATCATTCATTGATTCGTTCAAATAGCTTAGCTTATCTATACCCCTGGTGCAGTCCCCATTCACTATGCTAGTAAAGTCAGGCTTTATATAACTGGCATTCCATGAAATGGCCCTTATTAGGTACATAACTATGTTTCTATGAAGTCAACTATTGTTTTGGGTGGATGGACGGTAGAAAAAAGAGACAAGATTGTGCCTTTAAATAGCATGCTTTAGTTAATTAAAAGATAAGAAAATATCACAAGACAGACCAAAGAAAAATTATAAGCTTCTTTCTTAAATCAAAGTGCAAAGTGAAATACTACAAACTATAGAGAACCAAGTTCACCTTGAATTGTCATTCCTGACAGTCCTTGCATTGCCAAATGCCTCCAAGAGTGGATTCGACTGAATCAAGCAAAAAGTTTAATCAGCATTCCTTATTGATGGCTAAATGGAAGTTAGAAGAAAAATAATTCTCAACGTGATCAATTGAGTTCAAAAATAGCCTACTTCAAGAACTTGTTGTTCAACTGTTCTGTCATCACCAGCAGCACGCCCACCAACAAAGGTAAGATATTGCATAATCAATTTTGTAGTCTCAGTTTTCCCAGCACCACTTTCACCACTAACCAAGATAGATTGGCTTTGACCTCCATTCATCATAGCTCTATATCATGCCCAACAAAAAACTCACTACTTGCAACATGAAAAGGCAAGGAGTAAATATGACAAAAAAAACAAGCAATGAACAAGACCAAATACATACTAACCGATAAGAAGCATCAGCAACAGCATATACATGTGGACTAAGCTCACCAAATGGAGCTCCCTTATACTGCTCCATCATATGGATATCATACAGATGAGGAAGCTTTGTGAATGGGTTTACAGCTATTAAAATGCTCCCTGTATAAGTCTAAGAGAGAAAAACAAGTCATCGAAAAAGCATAAAATAGTACACAATGCAATGTGAAGGATAGGCCTAATAGTCACCACAAAATGTGTGTGTTGGTGAATAAATAAATACATAAATACATATAAATCACATTGATATATTAAGTAAATGCTACTACTTATGTATTAATTTTTTATCAGTATTGGCTCCCTGAACAAGTGTTGCACCTCAAATAAAATACTGGAAAAGCCCTCATAAATGAAAACACAGATTATTTACCTTCATACATTAATATATGGTGGCAACAAAAACACATATGTCAGCTTATCACATTTATTCATATTCAAATACCAGAAAATTGGGAAGTGGCCAGGAACAATAGTTCCATACCCAAATGCAATTTGGACAGTAATAATGAGAGTTTAATTGCCATGAATTGTCAATGTAAAAAACCTTATACTACTGTTCAATCAAAAATCATCACTGAGGTGAATTATAAAAGAGTTATTTTAAATATATGACCAATCAGTGCTAAAAATGTTAGTTATTGCGAAAGATGGCAAACGTATTATATGTGACAACTTGTAATTGAATGATCGTGTGCGAGTGTACAAACTAATTACCATAAACAGCAATACATGATTAGGTGACAATGTAAAATACTTTACAATCAATGCATTTCAATTAAAATGTAATGAAAAATCCTACATTGGCAGCATTGTACAGAAAATTGGATATCATTTCACTAACGTGCTAATCCCCTAATGCCAACTCGGCTCACCAAACGCCAGTGGACCTTTTCGATTTCACACAACTCAATAACACAACTATAGACTCGTGTTCATCGCGTCATCGAACAGATGAAGATTAAGAACATTAAAAAACCCTAACTGTCCATCTAGTCACCAAAAAACCACTTCACTAAAACTCACATAGATATCATTCAGCGCATATCTTCTGCGGAGATTGTACAACACCCCTGGCTCATTCAAGTAAGCCAACCTCGTCATGTCTTCGACACCTCCATGCTCATCTTCGTCCGCGTCCCTGGGAAACACGTTCTCCGAAAGTGCAATAACCTGCAGCAACATCAACACACCTCACAACTTCTTGATCCAAATAATGCACCGGCATTCACAACTGCAAGCAGCGGAAATTAGGCAGAAACAAAACCCTGACCTTCTTGCCAGAATCGGTGGCAACGGTAACATTCTTTCCCGAAGATCCGAGTACTTCAGCAGGAATCCAAGCGAAGTCTCTGTCGTGAACCCAAACCTTAGTGCCATGGCGCAGATTCATGATTGGTGCCTGCAATGGGGAAATGAAGGAAGGGGAACGAGAAGGGGAACAAGAAGTGGAAAGTGAAACCCTAGAGAGAAGGTGGAGAATGAGAGGTTCTAACAGGCACGAGGTTGAAGTAGTTTTCTTCTGTTCTGTTATGCTGAAAATTGTGGTTCCCGCCCCCGCCCTACCAGGTGTGGACTATGAGTCAAAAATGGCGAAACTGTACGGTATTTATATCGTATTCGACACGTCACCACCGTACCCAGTTTTTGGCTTTTGGTTTTCTTCCTCTTTTCACTCGCGGTTTCGCTTTACCGTATCATCCGCTTCTTTCTTTTTGGATATATCTGCCATGGCTGCACCAAATTACGTTACACTTTTAAATTAAAATTAAATCGATTCTTATTATCTCACTAGTAACTTACGTTTTTAAGCATTAATGAAATTTATTTCACCACGATCATGTTTTTAGATTCAACTTCTTATAGAATTTGAATTCAACATCTTAACTTTCAGAATTTCTCTTACAATTGAACCTTTGTAATATTTTTTTAACAGCCATGATTTTTTAAAATTAATAAAAATAAACAACGCGAAATAAATCAATATTTTGATAGTTTATGTGTTTTTCAATAATTTACAATTTAAAATTCATATTGACAGTGCGTAGCGTATATATTAAAAAAATACTTACAAAATTGTTATAATTATCACAGTAGATTTATTCTGTTATCTCGTGATGTCGTGATACACTGAAACGGACACTCATACAACACGGATATGAAAATACGTAAAAATTTTGGGGATACGAATTTATATATTATATAATTATGAATTATATAAATTGACAATAAAAATTTATATGTACAAGTATGTTATAGATTATTTTTTGAAGCGGAAATATGTTTTTCATAACTGGTTCACAATGTTTTGTTTCTTAGTTTTATAATCATAATAACAATTTATTCAATAAAATCTAAATTTTGATAAAATTAATGTATTTTTCCTTTTTAAAATTGTGTTAGAACCGTATTAGAATTGGACACTTCACGGATACGTGTCCTACAGGTGTCATACGAGTGTCGGTATCCAACACGAGTATCGGACACCACGCCATTTAAGAGGAGTGTCCGAGCTTCATAAGTGATGACAGAATAAACATTTTTTTATTTAAGAAACAAAATAAAATGTTAAATTATTTTTATTATGGATGTCGTATAAAATTTCTTGGAATACAGAGATACATTATTATACTTTTACGACTTTTACACATGTGTATAGCTTACCCCCTCAAAGCTCAATACAAGTATTTAAACCGACTGTAAAAAAGTCAAAGATACTTTTTACATACGATTGTGATGTATATAAAGTAAATTTAATGAAGAAAAAGAGTTACAGTTTTTATAAGTTTTCAATATAATTTACTATTTATACTTTTTTTTATAACGTTAATTAAAATACTCCAATAAACACAGTTTTCCACCGTACACTAAACTTTTCTCTATTTTGAAAAATTATTTCAAAAGTAAAACAAATCGAAGCAAATGGCATTGGCATCAACGTATAAAGGAAGCAAAGAACAATTTTCTTCTCTTTGCTTTACGCTTCAATCCTTTATTAATTTTAACCTTTTACTCCACTTGTTATTAGTTCGGTAAGAGATAAAATCATTGAAATAAAAATTCATAAGTTTTCAATACAATTTTTATTTACTATAAAAGTTCAGCATCAATTCATAATTTTTTACCCAAATTTATTCGCTAAATTAATATATATTCACTATCGGTCCGTATATATTGTTTATAAGCTTTAGTATGATTCTTGATAATATAATTTATGGTTGAAGTTGTCATTCACATAAGTTTATTTTGTTTACATAAACGTAATTGAGTTAAATTACGAAAAAAAAAATACATTCCATCCTTTAAGAAAAGTTAGACGAATAACTTGCATGGAAACATCCTTGAGTATTTGACAAATTGTCCATTAATCAAACGATAAAAGAATATAATTTGGTGTTCCCTTTCCCTTTGGCATGTATTAGGAAAAAATATTATAACTTATAGTTAATAAATCATATTTTTTTTTAAAGTAACAAAGTATAACACTTACAAAACTAACTTTAACTTGAAAAGAAATGAATTTGTTTTCTTTTTTGTTATTTCCTTTTAAAAATAGTAATAGAAAGATACCACCAAATCCTCAAGCCTTAATAAAACATTTAGTTGCATCATCGCTTTCCAAAGAAAAATCAATAACATTGACATCTACATTTAAATAAGAGAGTAGTAACATAACATCCTTTAATCTTAGAATCATTAATCCTTTAAGATTACACAACGGGGGAAACTTATTTGAGCTAATTGAAATGTGAGCCATTGTATGTTTTTCATTATTAACATAATAGTATTATCATTTAAATGACCTTTGAATGAAGGTAGTAGTTAGTGCAGTGTAGATAAATGTTAGGCATTAAACCAAAAGATTACTAGAGTGATTTTTTCCTAGTTTATCCAGAAGGACCATATTGCATACAAAATATTTGACATATTTCCTCTGTGGCTTAAATATACATTGATTCTGAAAGTGGTCACACGCTGTTTTGAGATATTACTTCTCCAAATTTGAGGAAGAGTTGGGCATCAGAGGTGCTGATGGAGGGACAGTTGACCAAGTGTGGAGCTTTGAGATTGGCATATTCGTCCTTGTAGGATTGCGTTTTAGCAGATGGCCGTGAAGGAGGTATGAGTACTTGCATTGTTGGGACTGATTCTTTTGGTGGCACTAAACTTCCAAGCACACGCGTCACCTCGTGCATTGTGGGTCTATCCACTGGTTGCTTCTTGGTGCACAAAAGAGCAAGCTGAAAAACTTTTTTTACTGCTATCATTTCCTTGCATGTGGCACTAATATCTGGATCAACGGTTTCCATTACAGCATCACTAGCTGTCTTGGACAAAATCTAAGCAAATAAAGGGAATTAGATGTTGGAATATGAAAATTATGTCAGCAAATGAGCTAGTGTATGCCATAAATTATCAAGGTAACACACCAAAGGGTAACACTACTCAGTTGATTAATGCTAGAATATGTATCATGTCTGTTAAGGTAAGATCGTGTTCAGTTGTGTAGGACCATACAAAATTATGGCTTTACGTCAAATATAAAAAATATAACTAGATTTTTTTGGTGTTTAACTATCTCAAAGGTCATGATGGGGGCAAAATAGATAACAGACAAGAATTGTTTAAAATGAATAGAAGAGTTACCAGATGATGAAGGTTTGATTCGTTTTCCACAGCTTTCCTCCCAGTTAGCAGCTCAAGTAATACAATACCGTAGCTATACACATCAGATTTCTCAGTGAGTCGAGAAGTTCTAGCATACTCAGGGTCTATGTAGCCAATTGTGCCCATTATGTAAGTTGAAGTGTGGGATTTAGAGGGGCATAGACTCTTTGCAATGCCAAAATCGGTGAGATGGGGCTCAAAGTCTTTATCTAGTAATATATTAGATGATTTCACATCCCTGTGAATGATACGTGGACAGCAATCATGGTGTAGATAAGCTAGCCCTTGGGCTGATCCAAGAGCTATTTTAAGACGAACATCCCAATCAAGCCTTTTCCTCTTGGAAGGTCCTGAAAAAATGTGCATAAATAAAATCGTTGCTTAGATTGAAAATTTGTACAGAAAAGCATGCAACATTACCAACATCTTTCAAGCAAAAGTTTCAACTTACCATGTAGAAGATCCCACAGACTGCCATTTTCCATGTAATCATAAATGAGGAGGTTTCCAAATGGAGACAAAGAGTAGCCTTGGAGACTGACCAGATTCCTGTGCCTAATGCTGCCAACTGTCTCAAGCTCAGTCTCAAACTCTTTCAAGCATTGGGGGTAGTGGGAATATAGCTTCTTGATAGCCACTGGATTGCAATTCTTGAGAATACATTTGTAAACTGTACTTGATGCACCATACCCAATTATATACTTCTCACTTAGGTTTTCAGTGATCCTCATTATATCATCATATACATGAAGTGCCATATTCATGTGAAGAATCACTAGTTTGGGAGGTGAGTAATTAACTGCCAAGAAGGAGAAATCAGTAGATTATCATCTTCATTTTCTATAAGCACAGTTAAGATAAAGTACCTGGTTTGTCAAAAGATCCGTCAGGGAAAGGGGCTGGATTGTGTGGTCTGCAAGCTGCAAAGAGTACCATGAACAGAATCACAAGGGTACCTAGAGCAATTCCTAGGATAGCTGCCTTAGACAAGTTAACTGCATGATCAAAAAGCATGTTAGCTCATTATGCACATACAAACCATTACTTAGTTCTAGAAGGAATGATGTCATAGGAAGAACAAAGCACCTACTGTAATAGCCTCACCAAATCATTTTGAATGAATTACACTATCATTGTGGAAAATATAAACAAACATGTGAAACTGTTTTATTCTTCAAATGCTTCTATTTTAACAAGTTCAACATGGTATAATTGTGATCCACCCCTTTTTTCAAAATAAAATGTCATCACTCCCATATTATTTGTGCAAGTGCTTCTGATTTTGGCAACACTAAACTCGGGTAAGACCCTATTTCTCAGAGGATATATTTTTAAAAAATGCTTTAGAAGTCAAGTTTTTGGAGGACTTGACTTCTAAAAGGGGCATTTTTTTCATTTTATAAGAAGAAATTTGTACATTCCTTTCAATTAATGGAGGAAAAATTACATAAGAAAAACAATTACGAAAAAAATCTACAACTAAAAATAACTTGGAACAAGATAAACTTTTGTCTACAGACTATCTTTTGAAGTAATCAAGGGTCCAGATCACACCAGTCATAACAAAAACAATATCCACATATCAGGAATCTAATAAAGAAATTGTATCAGACAAAAGTAGCAACCTAGACAACCTCAAGCACAAAACGATACAAACAAAACATAGATGGAAAGATCTTTTGAGGGAGGAACTAGAGATTTTTTGGTGCTTATAGAACCATACAGCAAAACATTGGAAGGGGACATATTCTTCCATCTTAGAACATTAACAATCCCTTATCTTACCCAACCTATTCTCACAAGCATAACAACCAAAAATAACACGGGAAAATCTTTTGAGGAACTAGAGATTTTTGAATTCTTCTAAAAACCATACAACAAAAATGGGGGGGAGTAACATGGTATTCCTGCTAGGAAGTTCAGCTGACCTCGCTCGGTAGGGTGATACCCTCGACAAGATGAATCTAGCCAATAGCCACATAAGACCAGGGTTTCCAATGAAACTGCAAATAAAAAATGTGACATCAATTAATCCACGAATCCAAAAGAACATGCTGATGGAAAGCTACATTGAGTTGAAAAATAGAAGCAAAAGAGACAAAAGGTTCAGCAGGAAATGACCTAACCTATCAGGGGAAAACCTGGAAAAATTGTTGCTTGTGGGAATAACACCAACTAAATTGTTGTAAGATACATTACTACAAATAATTTAGTCAATCAATAACCAATTTGTTAGGTAAAAGTTATATGATATTTCCAGAGAATTATAATGCCAAATTGTTCCAAAATAAAATCAGAAGAAACTGAACTTACATCAAAGAAAGACTAAGGCAATTTACAAGCGAAGACACATCCCCGGATAATTTGTTCTTTTCTAGTCTCCTATAGAATTTCAAACCAAGAGATTTGATTAAAACATGTAAGAACCGCAGCAAAATTATCTGTCGATCGTGATTTGCCAATGAAAATTTACAAAATAAACACAAGATCGAACAAATTAGCTGAGTCTATTCAAGCCATTAAAGAAGCTGAGCTCAACACTCAATCAAATCTAATGAATATAGATTTCTAAGCATAGTTCTTGAGGAATTCGTCCAAAAAAGATAGCATATATTGCAAATTTTTATGTATTTCAACCATTCAAAAAATCAGTAGAATTCAAGGAAAGTGGTTCACTGGCAAAAGAGATTTGCCAAGTCTATAAAATATCATCAACTTATATTAACAAACACTTAAGAAATATAAAACAAACACTGAATAAGGAAAAAAAGGAGCTTACAAATATATCATGTTCTGAAGCTGACTAAGTTCTTCAGGGATCAAGCCAGAGAGTTGATTATTTGAAAGATCACTGAAGTACAGAATCGTGAAAATAGTCAGCACAAAACTAACACAATCTTATCTACTAAGGAGAACGGCAACATGAATATACAAACGTTATTTGATCAGTTACACAATCTCAGGGATATTATTCAGTAGGAATAATAGTCAGTAAAAAAAAAAAAAAAAAAAGACTTCTGTTATATTTTCATCTGAAAGTTGACTGACTTACATATCCATGACACTTCTCAGATTACCAAATTCTGCCGGAATAAAGCCTGTTAAATGATTTCTGCTCAGGTTCCTAGCAAAATTATTACTCGCAGTCAGTAAATAATAAAATTCAAGATTTCAAAAATAACTAGCTGAAACACTCACAACTTCAGAAGATGTTCCAAATCACCAATGGAAGAAGGAATGGAACCAACTATATTATTCTTTGATATATCCCTGGAAGGAAATATCTATTAGAATGAAATCAGGGAGATAGATATATGGAGACATATTAAACTAATCATACTTACAGTGTATCCAAATTTCCGATCCGTGAAAGTTCAATTGGAATTGACCCTTGAAGATTGTTTGAAGAAAGATTCCTAAGGATAGCCATCACAATGTCTTGAAGGAATCAGAACTAGTTAAGAAAAGAAGTAATACGTTTAACTTTGAACTGTTAAGAATTTCATGCGTACTACCTTAGGGCCAAGAGAACTAATCACAGTAGAACTAATTATGACAAGATCAAACAAATTTGGCCGATAAATAAAGTCAAGGTAAAACTTACAGATAGGTCATACTCTCCAAGCTTTGTAAAGATGAGGGAATTGTTCCACTCAGCTTATTCCCATGCACATTGCTGATACATAACAATCAAAAGTCCATCACCTAAATGTAACAAAAAAATCCTTCTTACATAGTATATACAAGGATTACTGCTTACAGGCTGTTCAGGTTTTTACATGAGCTAAGATTACTAGGAATTGGACCCTCTAGGTTGTTATTGGCAACATTTCTGCAAGAACAATGTGTTAGTGATAAAGTTACTCAACAATCAACAAAATCTATACTTCATATAACAACACTCACAAGTCAAACAGATCAGTAAGCTTTCCAAGCTCAGGCGGGATATGTCCACTTAAATGGTTATCATTCAATTCCCTGCACAGAAAGGTGAATCATTATAGGACGAATTTAACCCAAGTTGCACCTCTTGTAAACTAATGACTAAAGCATCTTACAAATAGTGAAGCTTTGTCATATTTCCGAGCTCTGGGGGGATGAGACCAGTCAGCTTGTTTCCATGCAAATACCTTCAAACGTTACCATAAATTTTATCCAATGAGCCTAAATATTTTCTGATTTTTTGATGCACGCGCTTTTGTGCAAAATCAAACTGAAGATTTAAATTTCAAATTACTAACATACACTTACAATTTTTCTGTGTAGGTCAAATTTCCCAATATATGAGGGATTGGCCCACTTAGCAAGTTACAACTCAAATCTCTATAGGAATATTGAAAGAGATATTAGTAAAGAGCAAAAATTTCAAGTCAACAAAGACCTTCATAAAGGTTGTCAATCCAATGCTTACAAGACAGCAAGGGCTTGCATCAGACCAATAACAGATGGGATATGACCTGAGAGCTTATTGCCTTGCAATGACCTACCAAATTCAAATAAGTTTTTAGGAGTTTCTTAAATAAGTAAAGTGGAAGACCGCATCATTCTTTTTAAAAACTTCTGACAGATAACACAATACATACAGAGTTGCTACTTGCAGGAAACCAATATTGAATGGTATCTCTCCAGATAGCTTGTTGTAGGATAAATCCCTGACATTAATAGAACATATTAATAAGAAAAGAGAAAACATGGTGAGACAAAGTCTGTGATACAGATACAGTTAGATATACATACAAGACCTGGAAAGCAGTACAATTGCCTATGTTTTCGGGAATACTGCCTGTCAAGCTATTGTTTCTCACGTCACTGCAAAATGGAAGGATGAAGATAATTACTTCGCTACCAAACCAAGTAAATATATACTTTCAAGACATGAAATAAAAAGAGAGTCAGTGTAGTAACTTACAAATACCACAGCCCAGTTAACTGGCATATGTCTGGAGAAAGTGAACCCATCAAATTGTTACCTCGCAAGCCACTGTCATAGGAAAAGGGAACACACAAAGATTGACACCAAGAACACATCACAGATTTCATCGCATAAGTCAATTAAATGATGGATTTCATTGAATATACAATATACTCACAGATATTGCAAAACTTCATTCCAGTATATAAGTCTTGGTATCTCCCCACTGAGATTATTCTGTGCGAGGTCTCTGGAAGAGAACCAATTTTCAAAAATCAATAAATACTAAAGTCATCCTTTAGACGAAAAAGAGAAAATGGAAAACTAACTTACAGAATCTTCAAGTTAGGAACCTGAGAGAGAGTTGAAGGAATTGGTCCAATTAGCTGATTATTTTTCAAGATTCTGAGAGCAGATTAAAAAGAAGGGCGAAAATACTTGTCATAACCATATCATAGCCTAGGCAAATAAATACATCAATGAAAGGGAAACCCTCAGAAGAACTTACAGATTTTCCAGTTGTTTCATCTTTGAAATTGAAAACGGTATATCTCCCCGAATCTCATTGAAAGACAAGTCTCTGACAACACAGTAAAAGGAAAAAGTTCCCCCTTTATGACATTTTCACTCGGCAGTCAAAACTATCAATAGAATTCAGTTCTTCGGGTATAAAACATACACGTTTTTCAGAGAGGAACAGTCGCCAAGTTCATCAGGTATCTGGCCAGATAAACGGTTTTCCTTGAGATCGCTGTTTAAACAACACATACATAGAAAAAGGCATTGGTTTACATAGCCTCGAGTATGAGAAATGTCAATGAAACCAAGAGTCCAAATAGAGTTAAAATGTGAAGTAGTAATACATAGAGACCAAGCTGCTAAGCCTCCCTAATGCAGGTGAAATTTCGCCCTCAAGATTCAATCCTGAAAGATTCCTGAAAAAAAAAAGAGAAAATGAAAAGAATATCCTTATTGAATCGCATATACTACTCAAGAACACTAAGAGTGGTACTTACAGTGCAACCACATTGTAAGTGACATTATCACACGTAACCCCTCTCCAGAGACAATAATCTGAAGAAGGTGTGTCAGTCCAGTCAAACAGAACGTTATCCACATCCCTCAACGACTTCTTCATCTCCCACAACGTTGCTCCTTCAATTCAAACATCCACATTGAGCTTGTAAACCAGAGGAACAAAAGAAAACAACAGTGTTCGGTTAGAGAGAAGGCCTCACCGTCTTGAGAATTCACCGAATCCAAACAAAGGAGAAGAACCAGAAGGAGTCCAATCCAAAATGCCATAACAGCTTCTAATGCTAGCACCACGGGAGAGAAGGCTTTGAGATATTCAGAATAGAACTCATTCAAACGATGTGATGGGATGACATGCTTTTTTCTGGTTTTGAAGGGTGAGTTGCAGAAGAAGCAGTGCTTTGTGCAATCACGTCACATCACCCTGGCAAATAGACCTCTCTCTCTCTTTATTACATTGCTGGGTAGAATTAGTAGTGGCGATAACACTGATATTAATAGAGTGATGTGAAGTGAATAAATTAATGGAATAAAGTTAAAACTATCTGGCAGCGGTTCTGCTACAACCTGCAACACTGTACCATAGTCTCTATCTACGTACCAAGCAGGGAGGTCCAGCTTTCTCTCTCTCTCCTTGTTTGTTTTCTCTCTCTTAACTTAACTACACTGTCTGGTGGTAGCTGTAGTGGGATCTTATTCAGCTATTGCAAATTATGCCATATCATGGTCTTAATTGACGTGGGAAAGGGTCGCTTTCAGTGTGTGTTCTTGTGTTGTGAGAGTAATGCAAGGCAAGGAGATCCATTTGAAATGAGGTGACAAAGACACCTTTCTCTTTACCGTTCACTCTTTCTCTGTCAATCTCCTAACACTGCCTCTTTCTATGATTATTTGACTTTGTCTGTTTCTCTCCATCAATGCTTTGTTCTTTATTATTTGGAAGGAGCTATCTTTGTTTACTCCCTTTGTTAAATACTACTGCAATGTAATATCTTCTTCTACTACACCTTCTGAAAGTTTTGTTTGGATCAAAAGGGTTTATTGCTAAACACATGAAACTCGTTAAAGTTTATGGCTTTTTCATTAACTTTCACTGATAGTGAATAAAGTGTTCAAGTATATTAACGTTTAAAAAAAGGGAGAAGGGTGAATCTGTGAATGGGGAAGTGTGATTTGTCTGAAAAAAGGTACGTGATCTAAGATTTAAAAGAAATCGTAGTATTTTGTATTATAGCAACGTACAATGTAAATGATTGTGTGAGTTGGAGCATGTAAATTATACTATGGCGACGGTGACGTCTCTATCTATCTTAATGGCTTCTTTGATATGAAAAAATCCCATGAAAATGAACACACGAGTTCTTCTTAGATCCGCAAAAATTGTGTGGGTAACCAGGGCCAACGAGAATAGTGCTTTTGATATTTAGATGTCTTGTTTTTTGTTCGGAACAGAACAAGACAGTGAGAATTGAAACTTGACTTCAGCCTTTGGTCGCATTGCTTTTTATGAATTAGGGACAAAGTAATAGATGAAGGTTTTTATATTTAATATTTTAAATGCAAAAATATTTTCTATTCAATATAAATATGTAGTTTTCATTAAATCAACAAGATAACCAGTGATTTTTTCTAGCAATTATCAATCGTAAATTTTCTTACTACACAGGTAAAAGGCGATAAATATTTGTCACCCACCATAATCAAATCATAAGCAAGATAATAAATAAATAAAAATACTACATAATTAAGAGTTTAATATTATTGAAGATTTAGAACCATTTTTTTTTCCTTAAAACGTTAAAGAAATTAAGGATAAAAAATTTAATTAATTCACACAAAAAATTATGAAATAAAAATTAATTTTAAAAAAAAATAATTAGTTATTATAATAACTAAATTATATACTATTTTATAGATTAAAAAAAATTGATTTTTAAATTAGTTTTTATTATTATTAAATTATTTTTAAATTGATGTCCAGTTAGTAATCAAGATTTTTTCTACCAATTTAACAATAATAGAAATTAATTTAGAAACCAAAATTCTTTTAGTCTCTAAAATAATTTCTAAATTAATCATTATAGCAATTAATTATTTTTTATATATAAAAAATGATTTTTATTTAATAATTTTAATTTCTAAATTAATCATTATAATAATTAATTATTTTTTATATATAAAAATTAGTTTTTATTTAATAATTTTCGTGATCGAAAATTTTTTCTTCGAATTTGTTCATATTATTAGGAGAAAGAAGGGTTTGAACCTTAAATTTAAAGAACCATCGCTCCTTAGACAGGTAAGCTCACTTAAATGACCAGATCATGTTCGTCTTCTTCATTTGTTCCTCCATGAATGGGAGAGAGAGAGAGCAAAGCAATAAATTTATAAAGTAAAGTAAAGCAAAGCAATTTTGTATTTTTTTTTACTTGTATTCATAAAATAAATAAGTGTTTTTAAATGAATTGTTTTAGTAAAAAGGATTAAATTAATTTAGTTAAAAATTTAGATAGCTTCGTACCAAGCTCAATAACTCGTATACATCAACAAAGCTTGATGGTTAAAACCAAAATTGCCTTGCAAACATTACAGGTGATCTAATAAAGTAAGTCCCTGGAATGAGATAACATCTCCCCGTGTTCAGAAAATTCATAATTTTTTCTTTTAATTTAATAGGTAACGTGTGCATTTACACAAATAGTTTAATTTACTAAATTATTGTTACGAAGTGGACTTTAAGCCTAACTCAACCCCATAAAACCGGCTCATAAGGTTGAGGTTTGCACCCACTTATATACATTTGAAAGGCTCTAATCTCAACACACACCCCTCACGCCGAGACTACCAACTCGTGCGTGGGACTATATATTTTGGGTGGTCCGATAGCGGACCGATAGCGGGTGGCACGATAGGCCCAACAAATACTCGCTAGGATAGGCTCGAAAACATGCTCTGATACCATGTTACAAAAGTGAACTTTAAGCCTAACTCAACCCCATAAAACCGGCTCAATGGGGTGAGGTTTGCACCCATTTATATATTATGAAATGTCCTTATCTCTAGTCGATGTGGGATCTCCAACAATTATTATAAATAATATAATATTTAATCAACAAAATAATCATTTTTATATCAATAATGATGTTGATATATATTAAAAAACTTACTTAAATTTTAAGTATTTGAAAAAAAAAAATTGACTTCTATATAAAAAAATATTTTATTAAGTGTTGAAATTTTTATTTTTTAATGGAGTCTTTGTCATTTTATTTTGCTATCAGTTAGGATAAAGTAATTTTTATTTTGTAAAATTTTTCTTGGCTTTCTATTAACTAATTTTGAAGCTTCTCATAGATTTAAATATTTTTAATTGAATCCTTGTTAAAAAAATTATTTTATTTTATTTAGTGTAGATTATATTTTATTTGATTTTGCAATCTTAAGCAAAACACAAGATCAATAAGAAAAGTGAAATTTTATAACCTATGATTACTATAAATATATTTACTTAACTTGTTTCTTAATTGTGCAAGTGAAAACTGGTCAAAACAAGAGAAATGATAGTTCAGTCATACAAATGAATTTATTTGACATAGACCATTTTTAACTAAAATGAGGTACTTGTTTGTACTTCAATCACCCATGGCTAAACACAAAGTGGTGTTTGAAACGAAACTACTTATAATTAAGACTAGTATCATTTGAACTGCAACTATTATTGGTTAATATTGATTATTATTTGAACTGCAATAATTTATGTCTATGATTGATATTACTTTGACTATAGTCACTTGTAGTTAAACACAACTATTACTTGAAACATAGTCACTCCTGGATAAAACCAACAAAGTTTACAAATAATGTGATCTAAAAGATCACAAATTTATTCACCGAAAAGAAGAGTAGTGTTTGATGTATACAAAACTTAAGCACCCGTATATATTGCTAATGAATATAGACAATATCTTTTTCTCACAACTACAGACCTTTAAAGCTTTAGATCATATGCATGTTCTTATGGCAAGACTTTTGTCCTTGTGTCAACCTTCTTTCTTCAGAATAAATATTTTATATAAGGAGCTTAAAAAGAAAGAAACCATTAAACCTATTTTGTAGTCATTATGACGTTTTTTTTTTTAAAAAAAAATCTTATGCTTGCCTATATACAAGTTTAGAGAAACATAAATACAAGATGTACATCTTTAAATGTAGTTCTCCTCTTCAAGTAACATGTCTGGAAGTTGGTAGGGTTAATTAGGCCTTAGTGAAAGTGTTTTTTTAAAAAAAAAATTATTATTAAAGCATGATACTGTATCAGACAAATAATCTCTACAAAGTTGGTAAAGAACATTTAGGATGACTAATGGTGTGGAACAACTTTAGTGTATTTTAAAAGATCTTTGATTTAGATGTGTACTCTCGAATTTTTTGTTTAATGTAAGATACAGACACTTCCTACAAACATAAAATGTGCATGAAAAATATTTCATGAAACTTACAAATTGTGTTTGCATCATATGATTGAAGTTTTCGCTTGTCAGAATTAACAAAAAGAATGCATGTGTTATTTTTATTTGATTATCAAATAAAAACACTTATATCCCTAATCATTTGATGCTTCAAGAAGATTTATATCTATTAGACGAAACACTTTCTTAATTTTATACTTTACCATTTATACATTTAATCAAAACTAAATAATTGATATGTTGGAATCGATCTAACCATTTATTTAAAGACATCAAATAGTGACAAAAAAAAATTAAAAAATGCTTTTGCGCACTAACAATACATTTGTAGGTGTATAAATATTAATATACTGAACTTAGTCTAATTTATGATTTTGCAATTTCTTATAGATCAAAGTTTTGCAATTTTTTGAATTTACTCATTATTTTTTTATTCTATATATATTTTTAATTTAGATATACTCGTAGATTAAAATTTTGGAATTTGGGTTTGACAGTTTTATTGAATTGTTGATACAATTTTAATTGTGAGTACTTGTATAAAATGCATATTAATATTTTCTCAATGTTTCCCTTTCTTGTATTTTGGCATGATTTACTGTGATAATTATGTTTGATACAGGAGTAAAAAATGTCACGAGTTCAGGAAATAAAGTTGGATGGTTATAAACATTTTACTTAAAAATGTGTATATTTTTATTGAGATACTTTTATTTTCTAAATTATTTGTTAGGTATTATATTATTGTACTTGTTGCATCAGCAAAAAGTCAGAGGTTAATGATGAGTCTCCGTATTTGAAAATGTTTTAAATACTTTTATTTTGTATATATTTTATATTTTATGATTATACTTAGTAAGTCAACAAAAAAAAATGGGGGTAGGGGTGGTTATGCGGGGTGACCCGTTCGCATAGACTCGTTCCACATTAAAGCAGGTCAAGTTGGCCCGCATTGAATCTGTAAGCTATTTTTTTAGTCCACTCTGCATAATGGTTGGTCTGCGGACAAACCCTCATGAAAACTATTTTTTTAAAAAAATAATTTTTTAAATAAAAATTTGGATTTTTATTTATTTATTTAGATGCATTAAATAAATGGTCTTATAATATTATTTTCATGAGAAGTGCATAGTATGATGTTTTTAAAAATTTTGGAATGTGAAATATGAGACTACATGAAGGAAATATGAAGATGTAGAAAAAATAAGACTACATGAAGGAAATGCGGGTCAACCCGCCCCGCACTTGTCATACGCGAATTGTGGGTTGTGTGGGACGAGCCTAAACGAGTCAGTAATTAAAATAAGCAATCCGCTCCACTTTTTTTTCAGTGGGTTGCAGGCCGGCATGCACGGTCTACCCATACGGGTAAGTTAATGAGATAATTAAGATATTTAAATGTGTATATTTTCATTTTGAAATATTTTTATTTTATAAGCTGTTATTGATGGTTTTAGTATGCAAAATGATATATGGTGTATTTAGAGAATGATATTATTTGGAATGTTTGATGTAGGAGTAGTGTTTAAAAAATGTATATGTGAATAATGGTGTGATGAAGTTGCGTGAAAGAGGAAAAAAAGTGAACGTATTAACCTTGGGAATTGGAAGGTCCTTTGTATTGTTTTCCTAAGTAACGTCATGAACAATGATGAATCCTGTTGGTGTTAAATAGGGGAGGTCCCCCACCCAACACCACCATCTTTACCCTACACTCTGCCCCTACTTTTTTATCAATATTACCCTATCTTATCCAACCATGCTACCCGATCACAATTTCAAAATTTAATACTTTAGAGACCAAAATTAATTAATCTTATATATGTATCTAATTTAATTTATAAAATTATAAAGTAATTTTTAAATTGTTATCTAATTAACTATCAATGTCTTAACTACTAACTATTTTATATTTTACATTTGGTATTAGATAAATTTTAATAGTTAATTAGATATTAATTTAGAAATTAGTTTATAGATTTAAAAATTTCTTCAGATATTAATAATTTCTTAATTTTTAAATAAAAGTTTTCATGTTAGGCATCACTATGCAACTTAGGCTGACACCTCAAGTAACAATAATCATTTGTCATCACATGAAAAAAGTATTATTAAAAAAAAGAAAAAATTAAGAAAATACAAAAATACGGGAGATTATACCAAAACTCATATGTCAACAAAAAATATTATTTAATTTAGTCAATGTAGCGACTAATAATTTTTTTTTTCTAAATTTAGTTTTTTATTTCATGATTTTTTAGTAGTGCACGTTATTCACCATCGAATCATTATCAAATTATCTATTTTATAGTTAATAATTTTTTATATGAGAGTGTATTAGAAATCTCATATCAATAAAAAATAACACTACAAGAAAATAATGAAATAAAAATCAAGACAAAAAAATAATTAGTTGTTATAGTTACTAAATTAGAGACAATTTTAGAGACTAAAAAAATGTTGGTTTCTAAATTAGTTTCTATTATTGTTAAACAGTTTTTAAATTAGTATCTATCTAGCAATAGAGGTTCTTGTTACCAAATTTATTTAAAATTTAAATAATTGGTAGTTAAAACCTCGGTAACTAACTATATATCAATTTAGAAACTATTTAATAATAATAAAAATTAATTTATAAACTATTTTTTTTAGTTTTTAAAATGGTCTGTAAATTAGTCATTATACCAACTAATTATTTTTAGTTTCTAAATTAGTTTTTATTTCATGATTTTCTTGTAGTATAAAAATACTTTATAATATATAAATGAGTATAAATTTTAATGCTATTTGGTTAAGGTAGTTTAATTTCTAATATATATTTTTTAATTTATAAATAAGGTAGTTTAATTTCTAATATATATTTTTTAATTTATAAATACTACTTCTAGATGGTATGTATGCATGGTTTCCTACACTTTATTTGGTATAGTACATATACAATAAATATACAATAAATGAGAGAGAGAGAAATAGAGATTATTAATTGTTTAGTAAAATAGAAATGTAAAAAAAAAAACCCACTCAAATATATATATGCACGCAAAAGACACCATTTTTTTTATGGGAGTACACCTTTTAAGATCATCTTATAAATTATGTTTCACTTTATTAAGTTAATCATACATTTTATCACTTAATTTTTTTTTTCTTTAAGAATCTTATCACTTTCCTTTTTTTTTCTTGTACGTTAGTTTTAATTTTACGCATTTCATCATTAATATATTTTTCATATGCAAGAAAGTGTTGACTTTTAAAAGAACATGGTTTTGTGATTAATGTTACAACAAAACAACGACATTTTGTTGTAAATATGGAGATAAGACGAGTCGGATTAAAAAATATAATCACAAAATGCATGGGAAAAAATTTAATATCAAAAGTGTCTACAAATTTAAAATTTTGTAGAAAAAATAGAAAACAAGTTAAATAATAAATATCCATGAAATTATAGTAGTCATGTCGTAAAATTTGTTCTTAAGATTAATGCATTGTTTAAAAACCTTAAACGTCATCCGTTTTTACAACACTTGTTTTATTACTGCGTCAATAATATTTTAAAAATAATAAAAACGATTTAATAATATTAATAATAAAAACATAAAAAAATTAAAGATTGACGGAGGAAAAATATATATAAATTGTTAACCTTTAACTTTGATTTTGAATGATTTCGCGACTATATTAGACATACCAAACAATTATAATTAACTAATATTTTATTTTATTTATTTTAAAATTCGAAACTTTTATCACAGGTTTATTTTTAAAAAATAATTTATTTAAGTATTTTTTTCTCTCGATTTCAACGTTCTATCTGATAGAAAAAACACACGCGGAAGCAACACACAATCACGAATCAACTGCAAAAAAAATAAACAACACAAGATTTAACGTGGTTCGGTCGGTCGCCAACTACAACCTACATCGACACGAACAACTATTAAATTTTCAGTATGTTCTGTTGCACACCAATTACAAGTACAATAATATATTTAAATAGAGATTATAAAGGTCTAGTTAGTCCAATCCGATTGATATTAGCTTCCTACCAAACACTACTTATACAAAATCACGAAACTTCTAGTAATATCTTATGCAATACGTATAAAATGAAAGAATGAAGATTTATTAATGATGAATTGGTGATGTCGTCCTCATGAAATAAAGTGAGTGCAAAAGACCCTACACTATACTATATAGTAAAGTAATAGTAGTATGTGTACTATGAACTGTTTCCATAAGAGGTGATGCTCCTCATTTAGGAACAACCCTTTGCATCTCTCATTACTAAGATTATTAGGTCCCCATGCTACCCACTTTCTGTTTCTACCACCCTTTACTTCTACCCTATAATAATACACCAAAAGCTGTTAAGGACACAACCTAACACAAAAAAAAAAAACAAACTTCTTTCATCTCTTCTTCCTCTATACTACACACAAACTTCATTGGAAAGTACTGTACAAGAAAAATATAAAATTGTACAAGAAAAATATTAGTTGCTATAATAATTAAATTAGAGACTATTTTAGAAATTAAAAAAATGGTTTTTAAATTAGTTTCTATTATTATTAAATGGTTTCTAAATTAGTATCTAATTAGCAATCAATATTTTAACTACTAATTATTTAGAAATCATCTAACAATAATATAAACTAATTTAGAAACCAAAAAAATTTTAATCTCTAAAATGGTCTTTAATTTAGTCACTATAACAACTGTATTTTTTGTCACTAAAAATTAGTTTTTATTTCATGATTTTCTTGTAGTAATAGTATCAATATATAATCATTTAGAAATCGAGGTTAAAAACAGATTAAATACATTTTTCTTTCCTAATCCACTAAAATACTCATAACGATGTTAAACTTGAGATCAAACATTGTAAAACGAAAATTTTAGACTTGAGATCGAAACAATATTTCCTCCCATACAATTTATTATAATAATGTTATGACTAAAATAAAATTCACAACAATCAAAGAAAATAAAAATAAAAAGAGTAAAGAGAAGTATAAGATATGATAAAGAAAATTAGAAAAAAAAGGATTATATGAAATATTATGTGAGTATCACCATTTTCTTACTTATTATATTTTATCTCTTAACTCAATATGGATAAACATAAGTAGTTAAGAATTTCTTGCTGATAAAACAAAAGTAGTTAAGGGTTTTATAAATATTAATTCATTTTCTTTATCTTATGCTCCGACTACACATGTTAGCAAGTCCAAACATAGAAACCTTCAAAATGTAATAAATATTTTTAATTTGTCATTGATAAAACTATTCTTATTTAATAAAATCATTTTAAAATCTTTGAGAACTTGACGCATAGAGAAACATATTTCAAAATTATATACAACTTTCCCATAAACTAAAAAAAAACTTAAATGTTTTTAAGTACGATTATCTATTTTAATATTTTTTTTGAAAAAAGTATACCAATTTAATGCGGAAATCCGCTGCAACGTAATATTCACGTCTGAATTTGAAATTTTGTTAAATTTCAATGAGTAACTTACTTTCTAACATTATATTTTGAAAATGATTTTAAGTATAGATATTATTATTTTTTAATAAAGTCACGAATAAGATTTTTAATAAATAGTTGTTAATTTTAGTTACTTAAAATCAATTATGAAGAGTTCTGTAATTATTTTTCCCAAAACAATGTTGTTCGATGTACTTCTTTCCATATATCCAACCTAGCTTAATTGGTGGGCGGCACTGCCTTCCTTTTAAATTAATAATATTTGTAAATTTTAATTATTACTGCTTACAAATTAATTTTAATTTTTTTATAAAAGTTTTTATGATAGACATCACTACATTTTAACCAGAGACACCCTCAAATAACAATAATCATCCCACATAAAAAATATTATTAAAAAAAAAGAAAATATAAAAATATGGAAAGATTATACCAAAATTTATATATTAACAAAAACGATAGACATGTAAACTATACATATTTATAAAGAATTATACTAACAGACTAGATGGAAGTTTATGATACCAATGAAATGATTCTATTTGAATAAATCATAAATTAACCAACTTATCAGCACACACATTCCTTTCACGGAAAATACAAGTAACCCTAAACTTAATTAAGACAAATATTTTATCGATTAAAGTATTCACACAGAACATTACTCCTAACAGTAGACACGCAATACTAATAATTATAATAAAATAATTTAACATTTATTTTACTTTATCTAATTAGATACAATAATTAGTTAGAAACTTTTGAAAAGTTATATGATTAAGTGTTGTTCTTTAAAATAATATATATATATATATATATATATAACATTAAAAAATACAAAATTTAAGAAATAAACATTAAAAAACGAACTGACAAAGTTGACCTGCCAACTTCATTTTTAGCGGTCCAACATAAATTAGGCTTACTAATTTTATTACTCTACTTTCCTATACTAATAAAGACCTAACATCTTTTACATATAGATACATAAACAGATTCTAATTATAAACCAGTTAATCTTTAATTAATTGAATATTAATTTAGAAGTCTATAGAAGAATAGTTTTTTTTTTTTTATAAGCTTTATTAGGAATGCTTGACCTTCATCTATGTTATTTTTAATTATAAAATTGCTACACATAGAAATTTGTCCTTTTCTACTCATCTCTTAAAGTTATGATCTCTTATTTTTATTATTTTTATTCGTAAAAGAAATTTTGGATTATATTGTAGATACGTTCAAATTGTGAAAATTATTGATTTACATAATTTAAAATATATTTATTGATTGCATTTTTCATAAGACACTTTCATATTGCACAATTTGATTTTAAAAAAAAACTTTCAAATTGTAAAATTTATAATTTTTTTATTAAAAAAATATTTTTTAAATTATATAATTTGAAAGTCACTTTATATTTGTAAGTCTATTATAAACTCCACTCTTAAATTTTTATTAAAAAAAATAGTTTCCAAATTTTGTATTCTGCAACACAATATTAACTTCAATTCATAAAAAAAAATTGACATTTGAATTACTTAATCTAGAAGTTTATTTTATATTGCACAATTGGAAGTATTTTTTTTCTTCAGAAAAAGTCTTATAAATTTTATAATCTATAATACTATATTATCTTTTTAAATTACACAATCTCAAAGTTTGACTTTCATATTAAAGAATCTATAAATCAAAATTTACAAATTATTGTTCCTGATTATGTAATATAATATATATTTTTAAGTTTTAGATTGGACACTTCAAAGGTTTTTTAATTTTGAATTGTATAATTAAAAAAAAATCGAAAAAAGAAGCATAAATTTAAATATTTATGGGATGATTTAGCAATGATACGTCTAGTTAATTCTTATCATGTGAGATCTGTAAAACATTATTTTTATTTTAAAATAGTTACAAAGTTTTATTCAGGTTAAAAATGAGTATATCACTTTTTTAATTTACTTTAATAAAATATCCTTTCTCTCCAATAAGTATATTTCTTTTATTTCTTTCAAATACAATGATGATCTAATTTAATTTAAAATATACTGAAAATATAATAATCAACATTCAATTGAATACTAAAAATAACAACAAATTTTAAAAAGTGCCTAAGACCATTTTTAGTATTAAATAACAACAAAATACTAAAACTTAGTAAATTTTTAGTATTTTTTTGTGTTTTTTAATATTATACTTGTTCTTACAAGTGCCTAAGACCATTTTTTTTTCTCTTAACTTATTTACTTTTCAATATTCTTTCTCGATTTGAATTTTCGGTTTATTATTCTTTTGATTGAGTTTGGTTTGTAAACTCGGACTGGGTCAACTGAATCTCTTAATGTCCTTTTACAGGTGAGATCTGCAAGAAGCTCAAAGTCATAATTGATTTTAGTCCGTGATCAGTTAAAATTCACTCTCCTTGTTTATTGAGTTGATCACCTATTTATAACACTTTCTTATTGTACCTTAAACTCAGTTGAACTTTTACTCTTTGCACCTAATATTTTTTAAACAAACTCTCTATAAACTTAGCTATAATAACTAATTATTTTTTATTTTTTATTTTTTATTTGATTTTTACCTATGGTCAACCTTTATAATACTTCTTCCCAAATATAAGGTTATTTTTGTAGTTAATTCACATTAAATAAGAAATTTGGTTAAGTTAATGATATTACACTTTAAATTGTTGAAATTCATGGTCTCTCACTCTTTTCAATTAATTAATTAATGTGTATTGGTCATGTTCTTGAAGATTTTTCTTATTAATTTATATTAGTATAGTAAGGGGTATCATGTAGGAGTGTTTTTTAAAAGACACAATTTCTTTTAAAAGTCTTACATACAGTGACGAAGATATTATCTCTTCGGTCAATAATAAATAAATAATGTATTAACAAAATGTGTTACCATCAATTTCTTTTCACGGATACCAAAATTATATTTTTCACAATAATAAAATGTCTCATGATAAAATCATATAAATAGATATACAGAAAGATAAAGTGAAATGATTATTTTATTATCATTTAAAATATCTGAATCAGATAGATAATTTTCTAACGTAGCAAACGATGTTACCAGTGATTACAAGTTTGAAAAAGGTTTCTGATAAATTGACGATGATCAGTAAATATGTGAATATAGAAATAATTAAAATGAAGACCAACTCCACTCACGTGTAAATTTGTAAAACCTCAGGAAAGGTTTTGAAAAGTTGGATATTACATATAAATAGATCGTTATTATATTTATATTTAAAAAATAATATTATATTAATTTAAATTAAAAGATTCTGAATAATAAATTTAAATAGAAAGTAATATTTATTATTAAATTAGATTAAAAATAAAATCAGATATAAAAGAGATATTATAAAAATTTTAGTATATATTAAATAATAGACAATTATACACTAACTAAAAGTTTATATGTTTTTAACTGCATTAAATATTTTAAATTTAAGATCGTCGATATTTTTATCTTAAATAGGTTTATATAATTAAAAATAATTGTATTTTCTGGCTGACAATTTTATACACAACACTATAGTAGATGTTTGGTGCTTTTTTTTAATTAAAATATTATTTTAGTAATTAATATTAGTTTATATCTATTTCGTAAAAGAAATAAAATATTAACAAAAATAAAATTCTTATTTAAGAAAAATAGTAATATATTTTTATATTATATCTACATTTTGTGGTATCTATTTGTGTCCTTTAACCAGTTCTTTTATATACTTTGAAAAACTTATTTTAAAAATCAAAATATAATCCAAAATTCAACTTTACGAAGAACAAAATAGTTATTTTAAAAATTATGAAATTATAATTAGATATTATTGTACACAAGAAAAAACCTTAGTCAATTTATTGGAAATTCTACCTATCGTTCGGAATTCTTTCTCCACTTACCTCTTCATCAATAATTCCTTCTCCACATTACTACTGTACATATCTCTCATTCATACAATCTATATACAAAAATGTATCTTTGGTTGTTCATTTTTCAAAAGTTAAAATTATTTTTTGTTGTCTATAATATAATGTCAATATATAATATTTTTAAATTAAATTTGAAATTCTTAAACTAAATATCTTTTACCATTTTGTAACGAACTTTAAAGATAATAAACATTGATTTCAGATTTTAAAGAAATTAAAATAAAAAATATTTTACAATAATTAAATTAAAATTTTCGAAGTATAAATACTATAAAGAATCATAAAGCAAAATACATTCATCCTACTAATTAATTTAACAATTTAGGTTCTGATTGCTTCTATGAATGTATTGTTCACAGAGAAATAAGTGAGAGGATATCAGTGATTTGAATTCAAGGTTTTACAGGAAAGAGGAGGAAAGGATATACTGTAATCAGTAAATATCCTCTCCCCCTCAAAATGAAAAAATTAGACAAAAAGTCACATCAACATGTGTTATTTCTGAATTTACCCTCATTCATTTGCAAGAATTTTTAATATTAAAAAATTATATTTTTATTTATTTATATAAGATGTGATTTATTTTCTAATTTTATAGTATATATTTAATATTTTAAAAAATTATTTAAAGTTTTTTTTTAATTTATTGCTGCATTTATATTAATATATATTTTTTATAATTATTATGTTTGAGTTAATAATTTATTTTAAAAATAGTTTTTTATTAAATTATTTTCTATTGTTAATTATGTTATTTTTTTTAGTATTTTTTATTTTCATTACTATAAGATTTTTAATAATAAAAAATATCATCTTTTATTTATATAAGATCTGATTTATTTTTTAATTTTATAATGCATGTTTAATATTTTAAGAAATTATTTGAAGTTTTGTTTTTATTTAATTTGTTGAATACATTTATTTTCTAATTATAATTTTTAAATTATATTTATTTATATTTAATATATATTTATTTTATAATTTTAATTTTTAAATCTACGAAATATGTAAAATTTGTTTATTTTTAAATAAAAATAACTCATTTCATTATTAAAATTTTTTAATAGACAAGGATAAATTTATAAAGTAACATTTAACAATTTAAAAAAAAAATAAAACTCTCTCACAACCATCATAGCACTCACAAACTCTCATAAACTTTCCTCACACATCCACTCCCTCAAATTCTCACACATACACTCTCCAATCTAATCTAAACCCACACTTAGTTCAGTTTTTCTCAAAGTTATCACTCCAAGAAAATAATCCAATAATGCATATCCTAGAAGATCTCATATTTTATTTTCTCCTCATATACAGATAATGATTCTGAGAAAAGAAAACCACATCTTGAAATATGCAGATGCTCTTGTATTAAAACATACAATTTTCTTTCTTAATGGATGTGAATATACAAGACATTGAACTCAATGTTTAAATTTTCGTTACTGCTTCCTTATTGTTAAGAAAATAATAACCAAGATATTTTTTAAGTTGTCAATTCACTGAAAATATAAGTATTACGAAGTTTTTTTTCTCCTTTTTATTAAAATATACACTCACATCTTTTAATAAATACAGATTACTCTGTAATACTCTATGCTAGGTTATTTAAGCATGTATGTGCCGGAATGGGAATAAATGCTGTCAAGAGCTAACCCTTTCTAGAGATCAGAGACCCATGAAGCTGTAGAAGCAGTGAGTTGCCAACCACGAAGATGGAGCTCAGAGCCATC
Organism: Phaseolus vulgaris; assembly: GCF_000499845.2. Taxonomy (NCBI): domain Eukaryota; kingdom Viridiplantae; phylum Streptophyta; class Magnoliopsida; order Fabales; family Fabaceae; genus Phaseolus; species Phaseolus vulgaris. The sequence continues at coordinate 13,573,052 of NC_023751.2, read as the reverse complement.
AGTCCTCCTGTGATTAAATATTAAGGGCGACAAACAGAAAATAACCATTTTTTGCCATAAAGAAAAATACATACTCAAAGCACCACCATATGCAGAAAGCAAGAGCGCTATTTCTTTTATTCATAAAAAAATAGGGTCTTATGTGTGTCATACTCTCTTTCTAATTATAAGATATTATTTTGAATTTTTTTTATCCCTTCTTATAAAACTATATTTTAGTTGTTCCTGATTATTTTAATTGTTTTCTTATAAATAAGAAAATGTCATCAATCGGCTCTCTTTGGTGAAGGCTAAAGAATTACAGAGTTTAGCTTGAAAAATTCAAATTATACTACTACTATTATTTTTCCATACATTAATTATTTAAAGATAATTTTAAATTCTTACAATTATAAACAACTTAAATACTACTAATTAAATTAATCATCTTTCTTAACAAGTGTGGATTAATATAACTTCTTAAATAGCCGGAGGAAATATATGAGAAGAATGGAGTGGTAGAATGCTGCTGACCTGAAAGTGATGGTGTCATAGCAAAGTCAAATTGGGGAAGTAACACACCAGCCGCAATGGGAATGGCAACAGCATTATAGGCGACCGCCCAAGACAAATTCTGGTACACTTTTGCCATTGTTGCCTGTGCTAGGTCTAGCGCATCGACCACCTGTCAAATTAAAAAACCCACCATTTGTTAGAAAATGAAGAGTGATAGAAAGTTTTGAAATTTGAGTATGTTACTACTATATAAGAGGGAGGGTCTTCATCGCAAAATCCAATCTACATCAAATCCAAATAAATGGATTGGATTTAAAATCCATATCCACTCACTCACATTAAAATCCATATCTACATCAAATCCAAATAAATGGATTGGATTTAAAATCCAATCGACATCGTCCGGACCCACTCGACTCGACATCGACCTAGTCCTGCTCGGCTCAAAATCGGTTGGGCTCGCATGACTTGACATCGATGCGGGCCCACTGGGCTTGACATCGATGCGGGCCCGCTCGACTCGACATCAGCCCAGGACCGAACTACTCAAAATCGGCCTGGGCCCGCACAACTCGAAATCGACCTGGGCCGAAACGACTCGGTATCGGCCCCGGCCCGGGCGACTCAACATCAGCCTGGGTTGAAACGAATCGATATCGACACGGGCCCGCTCGGCTCGACATCAACCTAGGTCCAGATGACTCGACATCGACCCGGTTTTTCTCGGCTCAACATGGGCCTGAGAGTACTCGGCTCGACATGGGTCCGGGTCCACTCGACTCAACCTGGGCCTGGGCCTGGTAGTCTAGACATGGGCTCGGGCCTGCATGACTCGACATTCGGCAGGCCTGCTTGGCTCTACATCAGCTTGGGCCCGCTCGACTTAATATCGGCCTTGGCCCGTTCGGCTCGACATCGACCTAGGTCCGCTCGGCTTGACATTAGCCCTGGCTCGGTCATCTGGATATCAGACCGGGTTTGCTCGACTCAATATAGGACCCGAATGACTCAGTTCGACATGGGCCTGGACTGACTCGGCTCAATATCGGCCCCGACCGACTCGGGTCGACTCAATATCGACCACTCAGCTCGACTTAGCCAAGGGTTGATTCAGCTCGACTTTGGCCCGAAATGACTTGGCTCGACTTTGGCCCATACCGACACAATTTGACTTGGGCCCGAACGACTCAACTCGACGTGGACTTGGGCCGACTTTGCTCAACATGGGCCCGAATTGTCTTGGCTCAACCTGGATCGGGCTAAGTCAAAATCCAACCCAAAATGCAATTTGGATAATCCAAAAATGTATCCAATCTATATCTAATTAAATGGATTGGATTTAAAATCCAAAAATATGGATTTGGATTCAAGATAAATCCATTTAAATGGATTAAAACTAATATGAATTTGGATAATTATGGATTGAATTTTGTAATTTGGATTTTGTGCCCACCCTTAGTACCAGGGCTCCTTTTTTCCCCACCACAACTCCTTCTATTTTGTTCTTCTCTCTCCCTTAATAAAAGTTAACAAGCTAAAAAACAGGAAATTACTCCATTCATAAAAAAAATATAACATTACATCACTGTGGTATGAAACAGATGATTACTTTAAGCAGGTTACTTGTATCATGCTGCAAATTCAAAGCAATGAGAAAACATTTAAAGTTGCCACATCCAATGAAAATTTCTAAGTATTGAAAATTTTCACCATCTGCTTGGACAACTGCTCCCCCTCTCCATCCCAAAAAGAGAGCCATATATTGCGATGCATTATGCCATCATCATTGTTGTATTAAACAAAAGATTGCTTGAGCAGGTCACTTGTATTATCGTGTAAATTGAAAGCAATGAGAAAACATTAAGATTTGCCACAAGCGATGAAAATTTCAAGTATTTCAAAATTTCACCATCTGCCACCCATTTGGGCGAAAATGAAAAAAAGAAGATCAATAGCTTGGGGTTGCATATAGGTGAAACAACAAAATTTGGGGCATCATAAAAAGACATACTTGTGAAATTTTGTTCCCTAGAAGTATAATAGATGCTGCATCCGAGGCAGCATTCTCTTGAGCTTCATTCTGCAGAGCAATTCCAACATCAGCTACAGCCAAAGAGGGTGCATCATTTATCCCATCACCTACCTTAGAAAAGGGGAGAAAAAAACTGTCTTAGTAAAAATGTCATTTTTTTGTTCGTTGGTAGATGCATGCAATAGTTGAGTGCAATTCCACAGCATGAGGCTTTTACAGCGAACGCATTTTGGTGTGAAGCTGTTCCATGGCACGTTCTTTAATTAATAGCAACCATAAATATCTCAATTACTTTGAAAACAACAAAATCCAATTCTTTATAGCTACTTATAATACTAGTACGTGCTAAATTTAAGATCAACCTGACTATCATATTATAAGTTCAGTGGATGTTTTATCATATTATGATTCTCCACTGAACTAAGGCCAAAACCCAAAATAATGAAAATTACAAAGAAAGAGCAGGTGGGAGGGGGAGAGAACTTGGTCAAGTACAGCTGTCATCACTCAACATACCATCGCAATATGATGTCCTGCAGCTTTTAGAGAGGAAATAAAACTAGACTTCTGTTGCGGAGACAAAGATGCTTTGACAAAATCATTTTCAATTCCAACTGTATCTGCTACTGTTGCAACTGCCTCTTCCCTATCCCCTGACAAGAGGACCGTTTTAATCCCCTTCTGCTTGAGCCTTCCAATAAATGCAACAAAGTCAGCCGGAAAATGCACCCATGAAGAATTAAAAAAACAAGCATATTTGAATTGGTAAATACTTCCATTGAATGCAGGAAATATATTAAATTCAGTATATGGCGTACATTATAATGGATAAGAAAATGGTGTACCGGTGTGCTAGTATTGAGCTTGAAATGAATGCTAAGCTCGTAGAACAAAAAAAAAAACTGCACTTTTATTCTGAAGAAAGTGAAGTGAACCAACTTCACATTTGGTCAGAAGCAGCGCTGGTATTATTTGCCTATAACGAGTGATACTAGGTAGAATATTCTGAAGACACATAGGGCAAAATAAACTCACCTCATTACAGTAGATTCAGCATCTTCACGCACAGTGTCAGATATGGCAATAGCACCAATGATGCCTTCTCCTTCACGTCCAACATAGACAACAGTTTTCGAATACTTAGAAGATGTTGTATTCGACGAATGATTCATCAAACTATGTTCCAGATTTTTCAAATCAGACGGATTCACTCTTGTTTGGAAGCGTTGATGAACCCATTCCAAAGACCCAACTGCAATCAAATGCCCATCTACTTCTGCTAAAGTGCCAAAACCTGGTTCAACTAACTGTCTCTTCGTGACAGGAAGGATCAACTCCAATGACTCAGCTTTATTGACAATAGCCTTTGCTATTGGGTGAGATGCAGTCTTCTCCACTGCAGCAGCAATCCGAAGAATTTCAGACTCTCCATAATGGATAGAGCCTATGGCCAACACAACTGGTTTTCCTTTCGTCAGGGTTCCTGTCTGAAAGCACAGTGCTAGTAAATCTTCTTCCTTCTATTATATTTCAAGAGAAATTATAGCCGGTCTATTAAGTTGGAGTAGTGTATAGATTTTTTTTTCTTTCAAAGTAATTAATGTTGTTCATTAGTTATGCATAATGTATATCTGTTCTACAACATAGTACACCATACTATATAGGCTCCCATTACGTGTCAATAAAGCAGAACATAAGGGACCACTCACTCACATATTTTTTTGATTTTTCTGTCTCGATGTGAAATTTCACAATACAAATAATTTCTTTAAGACATTCATCCTACTAAAGTCATTAATACAGTCCTTATTACATCAATATATGCATGTTACCATATAAATGTTTGTATATATGGTGAATGGAGAGGATTGAGGAAAGACGAATAATACTGTCTATGAACATGGAATTACCTTGTCTAGAGCGATATAATTTACTTTGGCCAAGCGTTCTAGCACATCCCCTCCCCTAATAAGAAGTCCTTTTCTTGCTCCTGGTCATTTGTCAACACGTGCCTAATGTGAGAGTTAGTTACAAAAGGAGATACTAAAAAACAGTTTGCTAGGCAGCATGTTTTACACCATAAAAGTTGACAAATTCGAGTGCATAAGAAAAACTAGATAAGACACCTTATCCCAGGCCTGATTAAGACATGGTTACTTTGTAACGCAATAGTTTTGTGTCTTGTTTATTAATATATATTTATAGAACCACAGTTGACCAAGACTGGTAAATAATTAAATGAAACAATAAAAAATATATGAAAGATATACTTCTTCTGTCTCATAATAAGTGTTGTAGGTTTAGTTACATCAACCAACAAAAACTAATAAGTATGTGAAAGAGTATAACAACTTTACAAAATTATCCTTATCATCATTAAATCATTAATAGTTTTTTTGTCCGTATCCATCATTAGTATTATTAGGAGTATAAATGGCAAAAAAGGTGATTGATATTAGATTACTCAGTGCCAATCATTTTCAAGGATAAGAAAATTGAAAACCTTGGTATCAGATAAAATGAATCAATATTTGAGCAATGAGGAGGAATGCTAGAATACTGTCCTTATTATACTCTTGCCAACGCAGACTATAATATAAGAAGAAATCTATATAAGACCCATTAAACAAGAAATCGGAGTCACCACGTTATGGGTCTAAAGTGAATCTGAACCAATAGTAAATGGAGTTAAAGTGTAATTATAAGTGCAGTGTTACTGTTCAAGTAACTTCAAGAAACAGTTGTCTAAGTTTACTAAATAGAGAAAGCAAAAGCATCGTACCAAGTGAGGTTCCAACCAGGATAGCTGTGGGCGTAGCAAGACCCAATGCACAAGGACAAGAAACAACCTACAAATGGGGACAAAGATTATTTTTAAATAAACTCAGTAATTATAAACACCAACATTCGTGTCCTGCCTGAAAATTTTCTTTTATCAGGAGCAATTCCGTACACTCATTTCCATGACCCTATTTTTTTTTCTTCATCTTTATCCACACACTGTTGCAATCAGTTCCAGATAAATAAGCCCACAACTACTAGCTTACAGCATGAAGTTTTAGATTTGATTTATGTGAAGAGTCCAAATCAAAGGCTGTTTGCAATTCTGAAGACTCATAAAGGACATGCAAGATTTTGTCAAGTACGTCCTAACCAACAACAGATGCATGCAGAAAGCCAGTAAAAAAAGGGGTGCTTCATAGGAGATATTGAAAGAAAAGCGAATAAGGACATCAGATTAATTTTAGTTGCAAACTTGAAGCACCAACTACAAGGGGACCCTAGAGTTTAAAATGGCTCACCAAAACATCTACGGACAGTTTTAAACTCAAGAGCAAAGGATCTCCTTCTGGGCCCGCAATATCATTGAGCAAAACATCAGGAAATATATGTGATCCAACAAAATACCTGGAGATAAATGCAACAACTTTGTCAAAGATAAGGGGCAAGATGAACTGTATACATTAAGTCTTTTACTCGGGAAAGTTAAATGTGCATGACAATCATAAATCTTGCAAGACACTGATGTTTGCATGGGACACAACTATATCTTATCTAAGTGTCAGGGAGAGCCACATAGGCTGGATAGCAATAACATCAATATGTCATACTAAATTAATAATAGCCATGACAAACCCCACTACCATTTGGGACCAGTGGAGCAAATCCAAACATTATCAACTAAAAAAATATAAGTACTTACCAAAATGCAAATGTTGCTGCTGACAGAGTCATTACACTATATACAAATGGCCCTGCTATTGAATCTGCAAGCCTTTGTACAGGTGCTTCACGTGATTGAGCCTCCTCAACCTAAATTTCCCAAGATAAAGATGTAATATTGCAGAAACTCTACAATTGTTTGATTTCCACAAATCGCAAATCAATGGACTTATCAGCAATGCTAGCTCAAAATATTCCTAAAAACATCAAATGAAGCAAAGCAATTATACAATGTGTTCAGCACCACATTGTCCTACAAAACTATAACAATTGCATTTTTAACTCAGCAAAAAACTGAAAAAACATTATCATATCATTTAAATGATACATCATCTTATCACTAATCCATTACAGAAGATGAGATACTAACCATGCGTACAATCTTCGATATCGTAGTGTTGGAACCAGTTGAAGAAGCTTCAATCCTTAAAGGACCATCCTGAAACAGAAATTTGTTTGGCTTAAGAAATAGATCAATAAGTTTGCTCACATGCAAAGGTTGATGAATTGAAATCACTCATGTGCCTCACATGTGAATTTAGTGAGACAACACAAAGTTAAAGACTGACCCAATTTATAGTTCCTGCTGAAACTGTGAGGCCTTTCTCCTTAAATACAGGAAGTGATTCCCCTGTAAGCATGGCTTCGTCTACAACACTTCTTCCTGAAATAACCTTTCCCTGACCGTGCATTTCTCTAGTTAGCAAGCAATACCACATGAACCAAAAATTTTAAGTGTAAATATTTGAATGACTATTTTCATAACAATGTTATTATTATAAGACATTGTTGGCATATCAGGCACATCCTATTAATTGAGCATTTGGTCCGAGGGAGCACAAACTTCATGCAATGATATGTGTGCACTCTCACATCAATTCACGTACCACAAAAGTAACTTAATGCTATGTTTCAATTAAGATAAACTGAATATCAATAGACATCAGAAAGGCTTACATCTATAGGAATAGTCTCTCCAGGCAACACCAACACAGAATCACCTACTCGAATATCATCAGTTGGGACTTCAACACAAATTGCATCAGAGCAAAGCACAGTGTCAGTAGAAGGGGAACCTTCGGTTGAAGTAATCACAAGTCTTGACTGAGTAGATACAAGTGACTGGAAAAAATTCACCACAGCGTAATCATGTAAGATAAAGTAAATAAACTTACAGTAAAACATTACTCTGAAGAAATGTCATTAATAACAACAAAACTATAATTTGATGCTTAATTTCCATATAAGCCACTTTATCTTATAACTAAAGTTCCAGTTCTTGGATTTTTCATTTTTCCCAGAAATAATAATTTATCAGAAATGGAAGTGGAAGTTGAAACTAGATTGGATTTTTACATGGAAAACCAACAAATTGTCACATTTATCATGTAACCTTAAGAAGCCATTTACTCATCATAGGGAACATATTCATAAATCAAAATTCTGTTCCAACGGAATATATTAATGAATTCAAAGTCTGTTCCAATGACATTGAAGCAGTTATTACTAACAGAACCCTACAAAATGTGTAACATTATTGATTCCAGATAGCAATAACCAGGTTATATAAATCTTATTTTACTGGAATGTTATCAAATGAAAGAGGTGAATCACACTAAAACTTACAAGGAGTTCATTCATATCGCTAGATGCCTGGATCCTTGCCTTTTCCTCAAGAGAACGTCCTAGAAGCACGATACCAAGAAGCATGACCTGCACGCTAAAAGATTCAACACTCACATGAGAAGCTTATACACAACATGAACGTAAAAAGTTTCAACAAGAAATAACATATTTTACAAAGGTGAGAGGTTATTAAATATAAACAAACAAGACCCCAACCCAAGATAGAACAAAAAGGTGGCAGATTTTCCAATGACAAATATCAGGACAAATAAAAGTAAAGAAAGTCACCGGTTCATCAAAGAATGATGCATCCCATGCTAGGCCGGGGTTAAGTAGCGGGATCTACAGCAAAGACAAGTTCAAACAAATCAGAAATTCTATTGTCTAGTAACTTAACCGAACACTCAAATTTCAGACCGAATCTCACGGAACTAATGATGAATGCAGCTATAGAACCAAATCCCACGAGAGAGTTCATATTAGGCGACCCCTTCTTAAATGCATTTAGGCCATCAAAGAGTAACTCTGCAACATTTTCATGAATCATACACAGTAAGAAAATAGTAAAACTACGAATACACGATTCTCCTAAATACTTCAAGAGAAGTTGCTGCTGTGTATCAAGAAGGGAAAAGAAAGAAGAACTAACCTCGTCCTGGACCCAATAGAGCCGCCAAAGCTAAACCACCTTTCACGTACGAACTATGAAGAATCTCCCAAAGCGATCCTGCACATAGAAAGCAAGTTAAAAGACTACAAGAAAGCGTTTACAAATTGCGCTTCCCGCTTGGTTTATTTGCGTTTAAGCATATTGTAGCTGAATAGCGAATAACGAACTTTGCACGCTCCATTCGAGTACTACCGTGAGCAATGTGGATCCCCAAAGAGTGAAAGATATGCGAAGCGTGCGATCCACAACACAATGCGACCAATGTCCAAGCGAACGCGACGCGGCCTCGACTCTTAGCGACCAATTCCTCCTTCTTTTTCACCAATTCCTTCCACTTCCTCACGTTTTCGGTCACTCCAGAACTCGACGCTCTCCGCTTCGTCGGAAATCCGCAGTCGCCCAGTCTCCGTGCGAGGCTCTCGGCGACGCTGGCCGGTTCCTCCTCGACCCTGTGCAGATTAACAGCGGCGGTCTCGGTGAGCATGTTGACCACGACCGAGTCGACTCGTTCGTCAGCGGACAAGATATTCTTGACTCGGGAGACGCACGCACCGCACATCATGCCGGTGACGTCAAGCAGAACCAGCAAGTCTTTTCTCTCTCTCTGGACTCGGACAAAAGCGGATTCCGGTGAGCCAATCTCGGTCCGGAGGGAACTGCATACTGCGAATGATGGACGGAGAATCTCATGGCTGTGGCGGTTACTTTTGCGGTTGCGACGTCTTTTGGTCGGAGAAATGAATTGGACAGCATGGTTGGGTGTGTAATTGAAGCAGAGCTTGGGTTGCGCGGCGAGAGGAAATGTGACGAAACGAGTAGCCATAATCCGAGAGGAGAGAAGGATTTGTGAACCACCAATTTTTCATGTTACCTGCTAATTTCGCACGGTAGAGGCCTTAGTTGAATATTTCAAACACCCCCAATCAAGATTTGACACGTCCATTTACACAACTGGCCGCCACCAACGGATAAATGTCAAGGTAAGAAGCAAATAAATTAGATATACATGAGAAACGGATAAATAATTAAATGTATTTTTATTATAATATTTATTTAATTTAATGTTTTTTTATTTGTTTGCTAATTATTACTGTTTATTATATAAAAGATTAAAAAAAATCATTTTTATTACTTTTTGTTCTAGAATGGAGATTGAGGACTAGAGAATGATTGCTCCCTTCTATTGATAGTTGTCACTCTCAACTTCCTGTTTCACCTTCCTCCTTTCTGTCATTTGATCGTACAGACTGGGATGGTATCTGCGGGATTTTGACGATCAAGTCAATTAAAGTGTCGGCACTCGGTTGTTAGAGTACAGTAGATAATGATATACTGATTCTTGAAATATGTGTTATTTATATTACCTTAATGAGACTTCATTGGTGGACCGAATTACAGGTTGATTTATGTTTAAGGTTGTGCTAAACAATTCTTAATTATGGATTAACCTTACTGATTTTGTCAACCCATGACTTGTCGTCATGAATCGGTCGACCATGTGTCATCAGATGACCTTCTTATCGTGATCGAGTGGTTCGAATTCCTAACCAAACCGACGGTAAAAGTAAATTTCTTTTATATCTAACTATAAACATTTTATTTTTCTTTCTCTCTCTACTCTTTCACTTCATTCAATGTACAATGAGTTTTATAAATACGAATTGAACAAAATTGAAGCTAATAATTTCAGTAAAATAAGTAATATATATTTTTACATGGTTTAAATATGGTTACAATAAAAAAGGCTAATGAGTTTACATGAAATGAATTTGGAGAAGGAGAGAGAAGATAAGGTTATCCTATTTGTGCTCCAGAGGTTGATGTAAGATAGAATAGAAGGAGGTTGGAGTTTCCTTTCCTGAACTGAACCCAAACTAAAATGGGTGCCAACAACACTAATGACTCCTCCACGGAGATAGAGAAGACTAAGAAGGTTTCTCATTGTTGGGGAAACCCTCAAATACCCTTTGCAATTCCCTTTCTCACGCTTCCCAATTCCAACTTCACCACTTTCCTCTCTCCGCCTCAACTCCACACCTCATTCACCACTGCCGCTGACCATTTTTTCACCCTTCTCCACACCCTCGCTTCTCAGAACCCCTTCCTCAACAAAATCATCTCTCTCCAATCCCAATTTCACACCCTATGCGTCCAGGTGCTTCTATACTTTCGTCTTTTTGGTTCTATTTTTATCTGGCAAAAATAATGTGAAGCCTTGTTGTGTTTGGGTTCAGATTCGGAAGCACGGTAGCGTGAGATCGGTGGGTAATCATAATTTTGCTGCTGTTTTACCAGGGGATTCCGTGGCAGGGTTAGTTGTGGCTAATGGGGTTTCGAATTTCTTGAACATTTACAACACCTTGCTCATTGTTAGGCTTGTTTTGACATGGTTTCCCAACGCTCCTCCTTCCATTGTTAGTCCCCTCAGGTGAGTTACCCTCCTTTATTAGTATTATTTTGTTCAATTGCTGTATCATGTTATCATATCATATCACAGATTGACATCTATAAATCAAGCATCTTGAAATAACATTTATCCCGATTTTTCTTTATTTAATTGATAGTATAAAACTTCTTAGGTTAACATTGTATAAAAATTAAACTCAAGAATATAAGACTTAGTTCTACTTTTAACTTTTATAGGTGGTTATTTTCAAAAGTAAATAGAATATGTACTGTGTCTAGTTTTAATTGTTATAAATGTTCAATTTGTTAATTCTTATTATAATTACCTTAAAAGTTACATCAGCAATACTTTTTTATTGGTTGTATTGGTCTCTACAGTATTTATAGCAACTGAAATTTGTCTTTATACAGGATGATGAGGATTGAACTGAAAACTTTTTATGCTGAGACTGGTTTGTTATCTTAGTGTATATAAACCTAGGGCCACTCATGCACCAAACATAAACCATAATATGATTTACCACTTTGTTTTTGGGTATGGGGATAGATCAGGATCCTTTGACATTTCACTGTTACATGCTTAATGATAGATAGTGGAGCAGATTTGATTTCAAGAATTTTGAAATGTCAAATAAAATGATTATTGTTTCATTCAGCACCATATGTGACCCATACCTGAACATATTCCGTGGACTTATTCCCCCTCTGGGAGGAACACTGGATCTCTCCCCCATTCTAGCATTCTTGGTTCTAAATGCATTTACCAGCACTGCTGCTGCAATCCCTGCTGAGCTTCCAACCACAGAGCAATCTCAGCAAGGTCTTGCAACACCATTACAAGCTTCTAATTTTTCTACTTCACAGAAGAAGTGGATGAGACGGCTTCTAGGGAACAAGTCAAGGACGTCTGGTGGTGCTAAATAGGTGATGGTAGAGTTTATTTGTGCCTCTGGCTGTTTATTGATTCATATAAGTTGTTATTGATGATTCCATCTAATTATGGTAGTTCTAGGCAACGCAATTTTCCAGCTTATGATTCCAAGGATTGTAGAGTTATGGAGTTTGCTGTGGAAAGATCAAGCCACCACAGTCACAATTTATTTTGTTTTATTTTTTCAGTACAAACATACCATTGTTTTCTTTTAATCCTAAGGTATTTTTTTCATGTCCATAAACCTATGATCATTGAATAAGGAGCTGGATTATATATAATCCACCAGTAATCATGCTATGTAATTCATTCATTTAAACTTTCATTTATCTTAAAAAGCATGATAACTTTTGCAATTTTCAGTTAAACGTAAAAGAGACATCCTGAGGAGGAATGAAAAGGACTATATTTTGTGACCGGATTTCAACATCGGATGGCACAATCCCAATTCACTGCTCAAGTATCCAGTGACTTGCATTGTGATAACACTTTTAATTGAAAACTAATCCACTTTATGATTTTTCATTCATATCAAGAACTAAATAAAAAAAGTTTAAATGACTAAATTAAAGAGGATCCGGTTATACAACATTTTAAAGAAACTTATAAGTTAGTCAATCAAATATATTTATCTTAATAATAATCTCCTGAAAGTTGGTAAAAGTGAATGTCATACATTCACAACTTCTAATAATCTTCTAGGCTTCACAATTTTACTACGAATATCTATTAGTTGATTTTCAGATCAAATATTTGAATAAGTTTTTTCTTAATGAAAAAACTAAGAATCTCTACATGTTTTATATAGTTATGTTAAATACGATTCTGATCATGAAACTTTATTATTATAATACAATTAAATAAAATATGTATTTTCATACTCTAAATTCAAGAGAAGTTGTATGAAATTACTTTATTATCATAATTACAATAGAAAAAAAATTGAATATTTTTTATTGTTCTTTTATAAAGATACTGGAAAACACGACTTAAGATAATTGCATCATTAAATGCACTATTTCTAAAAAAAAAACTCAACGGAAGTCTATTTACCAGCACAACTTTTTTTTTTCAAAATCATCTCCTCAAATATGACTTACTCATTTTTTATGTAATTTTTTTTTAAAATATTTAATTTAATATAAAAAGCACAAAAAATTTACACCCATCTTATAAAAGTACGACTTACAAGCACAACTTTTTTTTTCAAAATCATCTCCTTAAATACGACTTACTCATTTTTATGTAATTTTTTCTAAAAATGATCTAATTTTATAAAAAAACACGAAAGTTGCGTTGTAAATTTCCTCTAGTTTTCTTTACTGGAGCTAAATATTTCTATGACCCTATAAGGCTAGCACATTATGAAGCTTCTACGAAGCTTCTGCATTTCTTTACAATTGATATTGCACGGACATCCATCCACTGCAGAAAAGGCATCAGATTCCACATAAATTTAAGCAGTGCAGCGAATATTATGCTTTATTAATGGAGAATCCTATTTATATCTCTACAATATTACAATGTAATAACTCCAACTTTATCACTAACAAACCACTTCTGGTACCACGGCTGCACTTTATATCTTGATCATCTTTCAGCATAGAAAAAAGTTGCAGTGTTTTTCTTAACGGTATCCAAGGCAATAACTTTAAATTTGTAGTTAAATAACCTATGATTTTTATAATAATATACAAATAAAACAAACTTTATCTAAAATCCTGTTGTAAGTCTTTATTTATATGAATTCTACATAATCTAAATAAAATATTCATGAGCTTTTCATATCTCCGCAAGCTTGATCAAACCACCTAATTCTCTTAAGCAAAACTTTTGTCTAACTCACTAGGTTAAACAAACATTTGATCTAGTTTAAGTAAATTGTTCACTTTGCTAGTGTAATTGAATTTGTCACTTTGTTATCTTGAAGCTAGAGTTTTTATTAACTTATTGAGTTTCTATATTTCTTGTCTGAGCCAGATTCTTCCCTGTTTAAAAATAATTCAGACACAAAAACACACCTCAATGTTCTATTTATTTCAATTTTCAAATAAAAGCTTAAAAATTAAAATAATTAAAATTTTAGATAATTCAAATCCAAAAAGTAAGAGATATGTTGTATATGATGTTAAAAATAGTGATATAACCTATGTAGCATAAACACTCACTCATATATAAAAAATATGTATAATATCTAAAGTATAGGATATTGAACATATATATATTATATAATTATAAATTTTATAAATTGATAATAAATATTTATGTGCACTAAGTATGTTTCAATTTTTTTTTAGAAAAATATATTTTTTATGACTGATTCAAAATTATTTGTTTATTATTTTTATAATCATAATAAAAGTTTATATAATAAATTTAAATTTTTAGAAAATTAATGTATTTCTTATTTTTAAAATTATATTAGATTTGTACTAAAATTATCAAAAATTAAATAAATATTTTTGAATTGGACACTTCACCCTATACATATCCTATAATTATCATACGAGTGTCATGTCCATCCGGATGTTCAACACGAACACGTCAATAGAGAGTATCTCGGCTTAATAGATATAAGATCCTAAAACTTTTGTTTATTACCAATATTACTTGAATAAAAAAAAGTAAAGGTGAGTGTAGCTGAAGCTTTTTAAAATTAACGTTGAAATTGAGATTTGGATGGTTTATTCAGAACAGTTGCAGTGCAGAACCTCTCTAGCAGAAACAAAGTTAGGCAGAGAGAGAATACCGTGAATGGAAATTGGAGGTTGCAGAAGGGGTAGCAGATTTTCTTCATACGAGAGATTGGCTGCTATAGGGTTGGTGCTTCTGGCTGTGGCTTCTCCTCTCTACATAGACCGAAAAGCGGAGTGTGAGTTGGAAGACGAAGACCAACCCTTGAACGTTGATGCCTTTTTGCCTTTTCTCTTACTTGTACTGATTTTCGGCATAGTTTCATCGGCTTTTCTCGATCGAACCCTTGCTGGCTTTGATCGTTACTGGATTTACAGAGTTATTGGTTCCTCTGGCGGTATTCTTGCCATCCTTACTCTTCTTTTGCTTATTTTGAATCTTAAATCCTCCCTTTGACGCTCATCGAACTTTGTAAGATCTTCAAAATTATTCTGTAGAATTTCCTATTCTTTTCCCATCTTCTTCTGCACAAACTCAACACTCATTTTGTGATCTTAATTTAAGACAATGAGAGGTGCTCTCAAATTTTTTTTTACAACGTGGCTTATATAAAGGTGATTGCTAAGGTTTGCTTGGTGCAAGGAGAATGCTGACAAGAAACTCTTCAATATTGCTTAACACCTTATTTTAATTATTGGTTATGATAAATTATATGAAAGATTTATAAGTAAAATTACTGAATTTATACGTGACAAATTAAAGGGTGAATACATTTATAAGTTTTTCACTCCATTTATCTTTGTATTCACAATTGCGTTGAAATGGAAATTCTCATATTCTCTACTGTAAAAAAATGCTTTTACGCAAGTATCCTTTTGGAAAATATTCACCAACTAAACACCCCTAATAACTTCCTTTTAGTTAAACAAATTAATTAACTACCTACAAATTATGCAATTATAGGGCTTTTCTGTGGTATAATTTTTTAAACACAAGTTCAATTGGGATTAATTCTTCCTCCATCGATCAATTGTGATTTGCACCCAACATTTATTTTAAAACTCTAAACTACCCTTATCACATCTTCTGAATTTTTACATTCGGAATGAGAAAAAAAAACTTTTGGATCTTAGTGTTTAAAAAACATTTGTGTGTCCAAATAAGATAGTGGATAGTTATATCTAGAAGACACATCTCAGTTTCAGACTTATATATCCAGAACTTTCTTATTTGTATTGCGAATATGGATATCCAGAAGATTAAAGACAAAATAGATATTTCCTATACAGGTGTTGGGTGCAAATCACAATTAATCCAGGAAGAATTAGCCTTCAATTGATAACCTATCGCTATCCGATTATCCATTATATAGTTCCACATACGAGTAATGACATCTCATATTATATAAGTGAATACAAATCTCACCTTATAAATCAATTTTATAAGATTGAATTAACCTTAAAAGTCAACTTCTTAATTCAAGTTAAATATATAATTAAAATCAAACCGTAACTTACAAATCAATCATTCTAGAGATTAATTAAATTTAGAGTGACATCCTAATGTAAAAAAAAAAAAATACAATCTACAAAATATTAAACTCATTAATTATTAAATAAGATCTAGAAAATTATGAGTTTCCCTAATTTCTCTGTCAATAATAAAGAATGTGGTGAAAAAATATTATCAGTATTTTTATTGTAAATATTTCTTAAAAATTGTATGCAATAGTGCCCATTAACTTTTTAGGGTCTCGGATATATTCCCAAAGATCCAAATCCCTGTTAAAACGACAGAAATAGTCTTATGTAGCTTAATTCATCTCTTTTTTTTTAAAAAAAAAGGGGGAAAAAGAAGAAACCTGTAGTACTACTGAAGAGAATTTGCAAGAGCCAATACCACAAAATTTAGATGTAAACAAGAAAGTGGGGAAAATGAATCTCTTAACAAATTACAAATCAAACAAGGGAGAAAAAGAATAGCTGAGAACAAGCCTTTTTAATATACAACAAAGACTACCTTACCTCCAAATCATGTAGAAATCATACAATTTATCTCACTTTATGCTCATAATGCTAAACCAAACCCCATCATTGCAATCAGAACTGAAGTGGCCAATACCCACATCCCATTCAGTGGTGACCTATAATCACTGGCTCCACTGCACTCATCATTCGCTCCACTAAAGCAACCAGGCTTTGTTATTTTAGCCACACCACCCTCAAAAGCAAAGGTTTGGTTAGGTTTGCCACTGCTAAACAGCACACACCAGAAATATGGAGACCCTCCATCAGTACCTGTCACAGCAGCACCAAGCTGAGTGTGATTCTTACTGTAGAGTATGTCTAAGCTCTTTTGGTTCCTTATGAGGATTTCAGAAAATGCCTCAGGTGCATGTACATACTTAGTCTGGCACCCCAGGAAACGACCAGTCATAGGAGCAAGAGTTGATGCCTTAACACCACAGTTTGGAGCAAAAACTTCCGCAAATTGAGATTCCGGAGGCTTCTTGCCATCAGAACCGCCCACATCACCACAATTACCTTGGTATGCCTTAATGTATTGTAGTGCAATACATGCAAGACCCGGGTTGTCTGTTAAGGCTGATACCTTGTGAGCAGTTCTGTTTTCGTTTATTGCAGCTACCAACTTGTCAGCAGGGTTGTTAGTAACTTTGACTGCAACAAAGTTTTGCTCATTGTGTCACAAAAGGGATTTTAAAGAACAACTGAGTAAGGAGGCTTTGTATTTGAGGAAAGTAGTCATGTAAGAAAGCAAGGAAACTAGGTTTTCTGAACCATGTTTGACACATTATCAAACAAAAACAGGTAGTGAAACATACACTAACATCTCAAACACGTATAATACAAGACAAATCCAAAGAAAAAGGAACTAAAAAACTTCAATTAATAGATTATGTACTGCTTAATATTAATATGTTCGCCCGCAGAAGAACCTACCATCTGGCAAACACAAGCTTAATTAAGACAAATATGATGCAGATTGCCAATAATTGCCATCATGCTGAGAGCAATACAAGTCAGGAATTTTTTCAAAGCAACAATTTTCTTTTTCTTTCTTCCTGCACTTCATTCCCAAACTTTATCTTCCAAGATGACTAAAGTATGGCTTAAACAATCAATTCATCTATGAAAAATACAGATTTACAGTAGCCATTATAAATGCTAGAGATTTGTTTGCCTAAACATGTTCTACTATGAACCGATATCAAATCTCATTCCAAATTCCTAAATCCTAATTCCTAAACAAGTCCACCTTAACATAAAAGAGGTCACCATTTGAGGGTTCCATCAATTAAATCCTAGCGACAGGCATCACTTCTCAAAAGCCCTGTAGCAGATGGAAGTGGAAGGACAGAAAAAGTTTGAGCCCCAAATAATAAAGGCATAAATTTTACAGAGGTCAATTCACTTTGCTCCTAAGATTTTATATAGTGACTGTAGCAATGGTTATAGTTTGTCACAATCCTTGATACTGCGGAAAATCAAGGACAAATGCAACTACTGTGGTAGCAAACACTCAAAAATCCTTAATGTTGAAAATACAGGTATGGTTGCAGACCATTTTTCAAAACCTTGTTTGCTCCTTACCAGACATAAAAAGTTACAGTGTCAAACAAAGCCACCTGGCTGTCACGTACTTTACAACTTCATTGTTTCGTAATCATATCAACACTTCTATTTCTTTCCTCAAACTAGAAACGCCAGAGATAAAGCAAAAGTTATATTATAATGAAATCAATCTAGGGGAAATGACTGTATTAGCTCCAAAACAGTAAGCCTTAAATGGGTTATTGCTATTATACACAGAAGATGAACATCCTCGAATAGAATACTCCACGAGGAAACCGAAACATGATGCTTAACGAGTTTTAGTTAAAGCTGAAGGAAGACAAACATGATCGGTCGTCCAAATCAAGAATCAGCCGACATTCTTAACATACTTTCCTTATGTCCCATTCTCCATTTTCCACCATTATAGTCCAAGATCTAAAATGTCATCAATTTCTATGCCATGAAACAATTTACCATGAGAGACCAAACATATATACGAAAGTCCTAAGCAATTGAGATCTACTCATAGAACAGCTGACAGCATCACTGGCATTGTAGACAAGACAATCGATAAATTTAGAATGTAAAGAACACAGCCCAGAATGAGAAGAAGCTACAATGGGACGCATCAAGAAGACTTGATTTGAGTCAAAATACTACATCTTAAAGAGATTGTAAGGGAGATCAAACTTAGAGTACCCCAGACACTGACAGCAGCATTCCAAATCTGAAACCAAAATCACTAGATGGGGAGAAAAAAAAAAAGAGACTTGTTTTGGACTTACTTTGAGTATCAGCAGTGGCAACATAAACGAAGGAAAGGGTGAGCAAAAGATAGCACATAGTCATGGTTTTTGCCATTGTTACTGTTTCAGAAGACAGAAGTTCTAAGACAGATCTGCGTTGTGTCTGCCTCGAACTGGTGCCTTCAGGTTCAAATCTCAATATAAACTGCAACAAGTTCCACCAACCGAATGGTCCTTCCCAACTTTATGTTTTTCCTTTTTTTGGCACCTTCACAGTTCTCGAGGATTCTGCAATCTAATATTACAGCAAGTAAATCTCCATTAAAAAAATAAATTGAAGTTGTTATTGCCAATCAAATTACATCTTTTTTCTGTCGGTGAGGTTATATTTAGTTGTTCAAATTGGCAAATAAAATTCATTATGTTGTTCGAAAAGGACAAGAGACCAAAGAAATTATTATCATTCTACATTGTTTTAAAATGTTAAGAAATGCAAAGAATCATAGCTGTCTATTTTATTCCGGTTTTTTTTTTCAAGTTACGATGAGTCCATGATTTTCATTGTAATTGTAACATACACACTGAAAGCAAATTCATGTTTTTGTTGGTTAGAGATTGAGACATTCTAAGATTTTATAGAGTGTGTAGATTTTAGATGTTAAATTTGATTTAGTTGCAGTAAAACAAAGTTTTTAAATGTAATATAACAATGTTCTATTTTTTTTTTACACCAACTGTTCCTTGTTCATTTAATGGCTTGTGAGAAAAAATTATTTTACAACTAATTTATTTAATGGAGTTAACTATAATTGATAAATAATTTCGTTTTAAATATAGGATCAACCCAATTCACTTTCAAAGAATGATATTTATTAATTTTAATAACAAAATAATATGTATAACACCCGACAAAAACTATAACTTAATAATAGAAATTTCACTATTTAAAATAATACCTAAAAAAAATCACTTACAATATATCCATTGTATGATTTATGTAATTACTTTTTAAAAAAAAATATATTATTAAAATGAAAGAAGTTATAGAATAAGTTTTTTTTTTAAATGTGATTAGTAAAATTTGATGGCAACACCATTATTATTATGCTTCTTCTGCTCTTATATTTTCTCCAAACTCAAATATAAAAAAAAAATTATTATCACACTAATTTTTAAAATCAATTTTCATCATTTAATTTTAATATTATTAATTAAAAAAAATCCTAAAATGTTCACTGTTAAATGATGTGATGAATAAAAGAATTATTTGTTGTGTTTGTTTTCCAGTATACAGTGTTGATGCGGATTAAAAGGAGTAGATTATTGTTGTTTGTTAATGTTATTTTTAGAAATGAAGGATGGAAAAAAGTGGAAAGAAATCTTTTAGGCCACTTTCATTTGTAAGGACAAATGGATTCTTTACAATTTTGTCCTTGCTTTTTCCACTACATTATACGAACAATGTGTGAAGTAAAACCACAACTAAATTAATGATGTTTTATAAAGTGAAATTATACTATATATAATATCCAATACTTATATTTAAATTCAGAGAAGTATATATAAAAAACAAATTTTAGAGTTTTTTTTTCATACAAGTTATATGTTTAAATGTATTAACTATTAAATTTTATTTATGGAGTTATTAACCATGGAATCACAAGTTTAATTAAATATTTGATATTTTATTTATTAGTTTAACTAGGGTTGATAACGCAGGTTGGTTCCGTATAGGCCCGCCTCATGTTTGATCTGTAAAATGTGGGTTGGGTTGGCATGTCCCACATAAGGAGTGCAAACTCATTTTAGGCAAATGCTTCCTATCATTTTTAACCTTCACCCAACATATTTTTTTAATTTCCAAAAATGTCCTTAATTTTGTAAATAAAAATCCAGAATTGAAAAGAATATATTCTAGAAAAATAAATCCATAAGTGGTTATTGAGTTTCGGAAATAAAAATCCGAAAACAAAAATTAAAATTCTATTTTGAATAAAAAAGTTCAGAATTGAAAATAATACATTTCGAAAAAAAAAATCTAAAAAAGAGATTATTGTGTTTCGGAAATGAAAAACTCATTCCAGATAAAAAAAAATCTGTAATATAAAATTTAGTTCTGGAAAAAAAAATCCAGAACACATATTTCGGAAATTTTCTTTAAAGACAGTTTTGTCTTTTCCGCTGGAATCGGGTGTAGGGTGTAGTAATATGGTGCATGAAGCAATTGTCCTCATTTTACTGTCTGTCCCGCATAAGTAAGTTGCAGGTCTGCAAACTAGTCCGCATGAAAAAAAATGTATTTTTTTAAAAATTAAAATTTCATTAATTATAAAAAAACTTTTTCTTACTACTGAAATATTAAAATCAATGTTTCAATTCATTTAGTTAAAATAAAATAAAAAAGTATAAATTTAAGTATAAGAGTTGTTAGAAGACTTGATTAAAAATAATTAAAGTTTTATTTTGTATCTATTTTTTTCCTGTACATATATATAAATGTACAAAAGTATTTTATCAAAGTTTTGCTACAATATTTTAATGAAAATGACTAATTTTTTAGTTATCTTATTCAAATTTCTTCTTTATATTATTTTTTTATTAACAAATTTTAAATATAAGAGTTTACTTAAAACTAAATTTATTATCACTCTTAATTTTATCTCTTTTAAATGATTAAAATAAAATATTTTTTAATATATTAAATTTATTTATTTTAAATAAAATAAAATAAAAATAATACAATAATAAATTAATTTTATTATTTATTCATGCAAGTGAGTGGATCAACCCGCATGAATTACGAATTATACAGGACGAAGACCAAAACAGATTAGCGAGATTAATAAACTTACTCCACACCTTTTAGTAACCAACTAAAGACGAACCCGCAGCCTCATATTCTCATCCCTAAATTTTACTTTATTCCTTAGTTTTTTAAATGGTTAAATAGTCCTTTTATTTAGGTTTGGTTACTAACACGGTCTAAATTATATTACGTCCTTTCGTAAAATACACGCAACGAAGTCAAAATTAAATAACTATGTTATCTTCTCTGTAGTTTTATGTCAAACTTAATTTTATTGTCGAACACTACACGAGAATAAAACGCCTAATAATATACCTCTTATTAATATACACATTTGCTGCTCTCTTTTTTCAAGAAAGTCACGTTGTACATGTTAATAACTACAATTTAAGCATTGCAACTGCAACAACTTTTCTTTATTTTTTTTATAGATCCAACATTTAACACCTTCATATTCATCCCCAAATTCTCATTCTATAATTTTGTTGATTTAACTTATAAACTGAAACTAATAAAAAAGAAGAAAATTAATTATGTCTAAATCATATTAGTTGATTAAAATGTTATTAATTAAATTATAAATAACATTTTTCATATATAATTATTATTTAAACTACTTAACTCCATTGGTATATTTTTTCATATAAAATTTAATCAATAATATTATTAATTAAAAGTAGTCATTTTTTTTATCAATGGTGATGAATTAAGTATGTTGAATATATAAGATTGAAATTAGAAAATTAAAGTAGGAGGAATTTAAAAAACGAGTAGATAGAATTATTATGGAAAGTGGAAAGGATATATCTGCAAATTACAAAAATGTGGGAAGGGAAGAAGAGGAGTGGTTAGTGAGAGAGAGATGACAACTAAGAAGATAAGAGTGGGACCCACCGAATCGGTTACGTTATCGCCAACCATCAAGCCAGCCTCACTATTATGTTGTGTGGGAATGGCGTCACTTGGCACCCCTGCGCATGTTAGCAGCTACAGACCCTTGCAGTGTTCCACTTGGAAGGCGAAGCGAGTGAGGTGCGCAGTGTCGCCCCCAAGGTGGCGTGAGGGGCGGCGCACGGTGTCGTTCTCTCTGCTTCTCTCCCACCTCCTTCTCATTCCTCATCGTACGTACTTCTTTCACCGTTTCACTCCCTTCTTTCACCGTTTCATTCATCCTCTTCACATATTGGATTGGTTTCATGATATTGCCATTTTCAAGTGCAGGTGCCGCTGTTCAAGCAAGTCCTTTCGATAATTATGTTAAGAGGTATGAATTATCAATGATCATCATGTCATCATCTTTTCGCTTATACTTTGTGCATATCAGTTAGTTTTTCCTATAATTATAATTTAGTTAGTCGATTAGTTCCTTGTATTAATTTACGTGTGTTTTCTCAAGTTTTTATTCTCTTCAGATAGGTAAGCATCTCCAGTATTGGCTAGCTTTGCGATGATGATTCAATTATACATATTCTTTGCATTATGCTAGACTAAATGTAATTTGACTTGAGTTTCATTTTTATTACCTGGTTTTGATACTATTAACCAGTCAGAAATCATGAAAATGATTTTGAATTAGTTATTGGAAAAGATGACAAATATAACTATTTATGATTGGTCGATCTTGTAAAAGCTCTTTACATTGTTAATGCACTTTGTTCATTCAATTTATTTATTTATGTACTCATAAGGGGGAGGGGATGTTTGATTTATTTCGGTGGTAGATTTGCTTTTTTATAATTTATGGTTAAAAGAATGTTTATGTGCATCCGAAGAACGGTGATTTTAAAACTATTTTGTTCTGCAATGCTGTAGAAAAAAGCTTGATCCCCTGGAGGCTTATGTACCAGCTGTCATACTTACGGAGTTTCAGATCAAGGACTTAGGTAGTGCCTTTGTCTTGCTAGAATCCAGATATCAGAAAATATGTGATTTCGACTATTTGAAGTTATTTCTTATTCCTTACTCATAGTTAGTATTTTGTTCTATTTTCTAGGTTCCCAACGTTTCTTGATTATCTCATTTGGCTGGCCACATTTGCTAATATAGCTATCAAAAACAAATAAGCGCCTCACAAAAGGAAATTGATTGAAATACAGTTCTTTTGTTTCTGACTTAAAATTTGACATAATTCTGATGCCATACATTCTCTCAATTCACATAGTTGGTTTTGTCATTCCTGTACATTTTGTATCCTGGCTATTAGTATTGCTGTAGGTGTTCATATGACAAGGTTTGCAACAATCATAATTTGAATGTAATATAAATTTTATTTAGGCTTTTTTTACTACTGCAGAAAAAACATTACAGGGTGATGAACCCCAATATGACTTTTGTCGGTCTCTACTTCGTTCTGGGCCCGCAGCATCACTTCGTATAAATATAAGAGCAGTGAGTAAAGACTTCCTTCAACTTATTAGGTGTTCTTTTAGATGTGAAACTAATCTTTTCTCTTCATAAAGAAAAGTTAGAATTCTCTATTGAGTCCCCGGCCCCCCTCCCTCTCGGTCAGTTGAAAGGTTTATGAGGCTTCAATTTTGTGATTGAGTATGAAGTATTCGTATATTTACACACCGAGTCCTTTCTTATACACAGTTCCTCAACTTTAAATTCTGATACCAAGCTTCTATTTGCTACGAAAACAACTCTATTTGGTTGTTACTGTCTCGTTTAGGAGAGAAATAAAAAGAGAGAGAACATTGAAAACTGATATAACCATACTTGCCTTTGTTATCAAGCTAATTTCAAAAGACTCCTAAACAAGATGGAACAACCAACAGCTTCAATGAGTGTTGTTCAAAGCTCATGCCATTGCTGATATCTATCTTTGGATAAACTATTTCTCCTTCAGCGTGTCTAAAGCCATTCTCATTACGTTATCTTTATGGATATGAAAGTTAATTAGAGCACCACGGTCTTTTTGTAGGTGGCACAGTATGCATCTGACAGTGGCAATGGTAAAACTGCTTTCAATGATGTTGATGAATGTCTGAGGTATTGTAATCAATTTCCGAAAAAAATTGCATGAATTGACTGTCACGAGTAGTCATTGATCTATTATACATTGTATATAATTAAATTCTTTCAATATGAAAAAGTTCAAAACCCAATGAAAGATTTCTGCTTGTGCAGATCACTAGAAGAACTTGATTCCTTGCTTCTTAATGCAACAAGAAAGGATCCTGAAGCCTCGGTCAAATCAATGAAGGCAAAAATCAATTCCGCCCTTAACGCTCTAGACAGGTGATTTCTGTAGTTTTTGTTGTTTTTCTATCCATGGTATCTCTTCTTCCTCTTGCATATATTTCCCCTAACTGGTTTATGTTTGGATGTCAGTTGGGAATACCAAAAGTTCCTAAAGTAACAAGTTTTTCCTTCGTCTTGAAGTCAGAAATGCGCATTAAAATTTCTAAAAGCATTTTTCCAACTTTTATCCAAACATAGCTTTACATGATTGAGAAGATGTGATTCTTACTAGGCTTTATGTTTCAGCCTCTTAAAAACTGTGCCTTCAGATGTGCTGAGTAAAGGAAAGGTTATAGCTGATTCATACAGGGAACCGGAAGGCGAGGAAACAGGTAGTTTGGACCCTGAATTAAAGCAACTAGAATCAATACTATGAATATCTAACATGCTTATTCGCCTTTTATTATTAGTCAGCTTACTTGAGAACTTACGATTATAGAACCAATGTTCCAAATGCAAAAC
The DNA here is from genome assembly GCF_000499845.2 of Phaseolus vulgaris. Lineage (NCBI taxonomy): Eukaryota > Viridiplantae > Streptophyta > Magnoliopsida > Fabales > Fabaceae > Phaseolus > Phaseolus vulgaris. Next base: position 13,547,703 of record NC_023751.2, on the reverse strand, counting down.
CTTAAAACACAAATAATATAATGTGGATCAAATATGAAAAAGGTTTTAAAGTATCGATCTGTTTTTTTAAACTTGACTGAGTTTTTTTTTATCTTCTGTGTTTTTAACAACGAGTCTTTAGTCATAAGGTATAACTCCCTTGTGTGTGTATATTAGCTAATTGTTTATCTCGAGACATATGTAAATGTCTAGTCTTAATTGTTAGAAGTGTGATCATATATGAAAATGTATATTATGAATTACAAGGGTGGTTAAATTTGAAAGAAAAATGGTGCAAACGAACATTTAAGCCTCACCCCTAGAACGAGAATACGAACTAAACAAAATGTGTTCTGCGGGATAATACCTCTTGACTAAAATCACTTTATAAACCTTTTTTATTAATTTTTCTAGAAGAATATTTTTAAATTTATGCGTAAGGTAAAAAAACCATATTTATAAAAAGAATAACGTCTTATTCTAAAAATTAGAAGGATTAATTTTATTTTTAGTTATTTAACATTTAGAGTAAAACTTATTTTTATTTCCAAATATATATACAAAAATGTTTTTCAATCTCTTGGTACTACCTACGTTAATGAGAAGTTGCCGCGAACTAATGGGTTGTCATGCAAATTTAAATGTAATACGTCAACTCATTAAATATTTTTGTTACTCCTAGTTTTCAAATAATATTGATCTTTTCAATCACTCAAGTTTTTAAATGACTTTTTCAGTTCCATAATTTAAAAGTATTTTTCTATATTCCAAATTTAAAAATATTTTTAAATCCCTATATTTCTTTTTTAACACTTTTAATCTATATATAACTTATTTTAATATCTGTTGAAGATAAAATATTCTAACATGGCTAATTGTATATTTCTTTATAAATTCGAAATATTTTCTTCAATTTTAAACTTCTGAAATTTGTATTAACAATAGTTTAAATACAAATTTTTGTAGCAATTTTAAACGTACCTCTTCCTCTCCTATTTCTTCCTCACTCTTCCATTCTCTTCAATCGGGCCAACTAAAAAAATATTTTTAAATTTGAAAGACGTAAAAAACTTTATAACTGTTTACATGGCATAGCGCATTCAAATTCACTTGATAGTACATGAGTTGTATACATGTGTCCAATTTCTACTAATAAGAAAATAAGTTCATAACGGTTTACATCACTCCATTATACTCAATGATTACACCATTATTGGCTAAAGTTTTTTTTGTAATGGTTAAATTTCTTTTAAAAAGGCTATGATATGATACCAAAATTATATTCACTCCAAATTTTAAAGAGTAAAACTAAGCCAATAAAGAAAAGAAAAACATATTTAAACTATATGACGTAGATTAACAATAACGACATTCAACTTGAAAACCTCCTTGACCTAAAACCTAAAAATTAAACAATTAAAACTAAATGTAATCTTACCTTCAGTCGTCAAAATCTGGGAGAATAAAAGCTCAAAATCATAATAGGCGCAAGTTAATTTCTCCCAGATATCAACCACACCTCGATATACAATCAAGTTACATAAATTTCAGTTTGCTTTATAATAGTATTTGAAAACGATAATAATACGTACTTTCACGGAATCATGTTATGGGGAAACTAAAACCTTGTGTTTTTCTTATTTTCAAAAATAATTTTGTTCTAATTCACTATTCCTTTAACTCATTCGCAAGTATTTGTACCTCTCAATATATTTTCTAAAAAAATGTCCTCTTAACACTCTAAACATTTTCAGTTTTTTTAAATACTTATTTTGAAAATAATTTCAAACATAAATATTGGTAATAAATTGATTGATGAATAATGTAAATTCTTTTAGAAAACAATATTTAAAACAAAATACAAAAGTAAAAAATATACCTGAATTCTTCATCACGGATTCGTTAGAAATTTGAAATTTGAATTGTTGATTTACAAGAATAGCAAGTAGAATAAAGATAAATTATTGCAACAAAAATAGAACTGATTTCCATGTGCAAAACAAACAATCAAATTTAAAATTTAGCCATTTACAAAACACGATGAAATAACAGATTTATTACGAAGCGCGCTTTAAATCCAAGTGAAAGAAATGCACTAACTAGGAAAAACTGACATCCTTGATCAAGGCAACAAAGTTGACGAACTGCTGAATATACGCTTCAAACTTGAACAAATTGTGCGTAATCTTCCCATGCTCATTGAGCTTATCTACGAACCACCATGAAGTTCAAAAAATAATTAGTCGAAGATCATGACCAAAAGTTATAATATTAAGCATTATTCCATCATTACGTATGAAAAGGTTAAATAGCTAAAAGCCTCAGTCAACACGCAAAGTGAATAAGGAATATAACAGAAAACTGAGTTCGCTATCACCTTTGGACAAAAGCGAACATCAAGAGTCTCCAATATAGTGCATTTTGATATAGCAACTTCAACAGCTTCCTCGTCAACATTGCAAGACTGAAAACCCAAAATATCAAAGATAAAAAAGTTTAATGAAACGAAGACTTGACACAAATTGATAAGGGGTGAGCTTCAATTTGATAGTAAATTTAATTGATGAAAATATGACAAGAACTACACTACAAAAAATAGCTATCCAAGTAAGAAAGTCCAACAACTAATAAATCCTACACTAGATAGAATCTTATACTTCCAAGGAGGGACTCGTGTCAATTACCTTGAAATTGGATCGTAACACAATATACTAAATTCATTTCTAACAAACTAAAATTACGGTGGAGCACAAAAAGCCAATCTCAAATCCGAACATGATTCTATAAAAGACTTATCCAACCCTCTAGAGTTCGTAAGAAACCTTTAAACAGGGAAATACTCGATTATACAAGGTTTGAAAGGGGCAAGACAATCCAAGACAAGAGAATTAAGTAAATATGTAATAGGTAAAATCAGTGATACACAGAGCAGCAAGGGAATCTTTCAAACATTTCAATAAATATGTAATTCACAAAAGATAACCTACACATTACGTAATATATATTATTAATATATATATATAGTAAAGTATATCTAAAACAAAAGGATAAGACAACACTGAAGCGCCAATATTCAAAACTTCTAACGGATTAAAATTAGCATGGAAGGCTTAATACCTGAAGGAATAGACTAGTCAATCTTGGACACTCTAGCTTCAAAATTTCCAAAGAGGAACAATTGCTGAAGAGAGAAGTTAAAACGTTACCATATATCTTATATGAGATGGATAGAAACCAACATACATTTATTGCAGACCCAACCATACCTTAAATTAAGAAAGCATAGGTTGAGACAAGTAACATCAACCTCTTTCAAATTTGCAGACAGCGAAAGGTTTAAAATTAACAAATGACAACAATTTGCCCTCAATGGAATGACAACCTTCCTAATATTTGGACACCCAACACAATTTAGGTTTTGCAACAAGCGAGGGGATTGCTCACTTGATTCGGGAACATTCTCATTAGAACTTGCCCTGTATAGGGTGTTTACAGCAGGCAAATTCTTACTCTGCCCACAACTGCATCCCCAATTCAAATCATGCATATTCAAACAGCCATTCAAGCTCACATGAGTGAGGTTTGTGCAGCAAGCAAGAAGCTCATCTATGGCTGACTGACAGAAAGTTCCGTAAGACAAGTCCAACTCCTGAAGTGCTGGTAAAGCCCCTCCTTTGTAAAGAGGTTCAAGTGATGTTTCAGTGAGATATTTGCATGCTTGCAGCTTTAACACCTTCATGAAACAGGTGGAAAAAAAAAGTAGCACTATCAGCAAAGATGAAGATAATAAAAAAATAAAAGTCATATAGCATGCCAAATTATCAAGAATTAGGTGGAGAAAAGACAAATTGAAACTATGAGAATATGACACCATGATGAGAGTACACAATACTGATTATAAAAAAAGTATTATTCTAAACCCATCTCATTAGCACTACTCCCGATTAAAAAAAAGTACAAGAATAAGAAACCGTGCTCCAGTGGTAACTCTAACCTTTAGCTGTAAACAAGAATCAAAAACAGGCTGCAAGTTCACCAAGAAAGTGTATGATAAGTCAAGAACAGTCAAATTTGGAAGACAATATAAAGATCGAAGACCCGCTGAACCAATTGATGGGCATGACATCAATATCAATGATTCAATCAGTGGGCATGAGACAGTTGTAGCAGACAAGCAGTCATCAGTTAGTTGGCTGTAATTCCAAACAGTAAAAGTCAGTCAGCATTCAGAAGGAAGAGTCTGGACATGTTCAGAGAAACCATTAATGAATGTTTTAGAAAGGATAAATAGGAAAGTAATGTATAGATAACCTGCAAAAGGAGGCATCTAGAGATGTTAAGAGTGGACAATTAATGAACGCTTCAGATAGTACACCACATCCTTTCAACTCAAGTGACACCATATAAGGTGCTTCGATTCTGAGTGTGCTTAATTTAGGACATATTCCTAAATTGAGGGATGAAAGACCAACCTGGAAGTGAGGCATGAAAAGAAAAATACTTAGCCTCTAGCTAGTGTAAATCAGATTAACACAAGTTCATCTCATTCAAAACAGAAATGTTTTCTAGAAGGGAGACCTAGATGTCTTACATTGTAAAGTATAAACTTCATAGCTTGAAAAGAACACAATCAGGAAAACAAACAAGCAGAAGACTTCATATTTCATATTCAGTAGCTGTGAATGATTTAGCAGTATACCAAATATTCAAAATAAAAAGAACATAAAGAATTAAAAAGTTTAATCTTATGCAAACAGATTATAAAGCAACCAATAGCACTTACTGGACAAAATGACGCTCTTTCCAAATGATCACAGCCATCCAAAACAAGTTTCTCCAGATTAGGGCATGTGAGATCAAGATTAGTTATTGCCCGGCAACCACCAAGCGAGAGACAGATCAAAGAGGTACTGATGAATTGAACTGATGTCAAACTCTGAATTCATCAAATCACCACAGGTTAGAATTTTAAAAAATAATTAACAAAATTACAGGCAATAACTCCATAGGCAAAATTCATAATATGACATTACGGATATATACTGGAAAATACGTCTAAAAAATTATATAAAATACATGACAGTTATTAGTTGATACTAGTGGTGTAGATCATGCACAAGCAAATTAGGGAAAATGAACACCACCAAATGATTAAAATATACCTCACAATTATCAAGAACTAACGATTTCAACACTGGACAGCCTCCACCATCATTAAAAACATTGCATACAGAATTATTCAAAGATTCACACTCAGAGAGATCCACTTCTTGCAAAGATTGGCATTGCAAAGCCAATGTGGTTAAGCTGTCCTGCTTTGGTATAGTTAATTTCTGCATTGCCACAATTCTGCCTTTAATCCATTATAGTACAGGCAAATATGGGAACAGAAAACGAAGGACATAATTATGACATACTTGAAGTGAATTTGATGTGATGTTTATACGATGGAGCACAGGACAATTGGACACCAAAATAGAAGACAGCATCAGGGTCATCAAGTTCAAATCGGAAAATCTGATAACATAAATAGTTTAAGAAAGAAATTACAAAAGGAAGTACTAAAAAATACGGTGAATAGAAGCATTAAAAGATGTGACAAGAAGCAAAGGTGGCCATACTTGCGACAATGAACCAATCTAATGTTCTGCAAGCGAGGAAGATCTAAAGACACTGATGTCAATAGGCTACAATTATCAAGCTCCAAAACCTACAAAAGCAGTAACATCATTTCTCATTTACAAGTCTTGCCCGAGAAGTAAGACATTAATATGAGCCTCGTGGACAAGTCACATACCTCCAACATGTAACTATAAGCTATTGCAGCCATTGAAGCTGAAGTGATGCCCTCACAACTGTGAAGCTTCAGAACTGTTAACATTGGCAGTCGAACAGTCTTTCAAATAGGAAGGGGAAAAGCATGTCAAAATAAGGCAGATTGAATCTATAAAGGCAAAAAGTGATTATAGACTCAAAACATACCTCCAAGGATACATTTGGGCAGTATGATGCATCAAGGAAACTAAGGTTAGCACAATTCTGGGCTATTTCCCTTAATGTTTCATCACTAACACATGAACAATTAGACATGTCCAAAGAAACTAATTGCGGGCATGATGTAACAGCCGATCGAATAGCAGAATCAGGAAGTTTGTGGCAAGACCCTATATCAAGCTCTTGCAAAAGGGGGCAGTTGAGTACAGTCTGAGCCATGTTACTGCGCTTCAAGGACATGGTTTCAAGTTGTGGGCACCTGGAAAAGAAAAAGATATTACATTTGAGTTCCCTGGCAAAGATAAAGCTAAATGTGCGCTAACCACTGAAACATATTCACCTGACTGCTATTCGCATCACACGGCACTTTGTCAACTGGAGATGACACAGTCTGTCGTGATTAACTGATATTTCCTGAATACCACTGCCAAGTATAGCATCATTGATGCTCAGTTTCCTCAACATAGAACAATCAGCCAAAGCATGGAAAAAGCTATCCATTATATTTCCTCTTCCCAATGTTAAAGCCTCAAGATTTCTGAAAACAGTTATAAAGAATGAGAATGAATCACAGGTAACTTAATTAGCAACCCAAATACCGAAGAAGCTACCAACCTTAACGAAGAGACGGCCTTCATGACAAGCTGGTAAGATGGAGGACCGGACAAGCGGATTGTTGTGATTTTAGGATAACGCCTACAGATGTCCTCGACTACACAAAGACACAAGCATTGTATCAGCACATTTACAAGATTACGAGGGACACAGAGCATTATTTCCACTACCCATATTTGAAAGCTAAAAGGTACCAAACATTTACAAATAACAGTTTATTATGAAATATATTCGCAGGCTCACATTGCTCAACAGATATGTTACGATCTTCAAAATTCAAACTCTTCCAAAAGTCTTCATGAGCACTAGCAGTACGCCACTGCTTACAAACCCTGGCAGCTTTGCAGAGATTGGAGTGATCCAAAAAGGAGAAAACCTAAATTACAGGGGGAACGGGTAAGGATAGACTTCCGAATTTCAAACCATTAAAATAGCGAGAAATGGTAAATACCATGTGCAATAAATCATCCGTAAGATCCATCTTGGCTACTAGATCATCTACATTTGCGATGTCACTGTCATCTCCTTCATCAAAGTTACTCTCCTCGCCAGAAGACATCAACCTCAAAGCATCATCGTTGGATCGAAGAGACGATCCTTGAAGATCAGTATAATCACCATACTCGGCAGATGCACTGGATTTCCCAGAATTCGAAGAACTCGCAATGGTAGAATGAACGCCACTGCCAAAAAATAAACGAACATCAATACACCACATTTACCAATAATGCAATAACATCCTTGTCCCGCGTGCATTTTCCAATTATCCCAATTCAGAAATGAAGACCAATCGTAACACAACCCTAGTGAAAAACAGCACATCTTAAAGGTAACGAATGCCCAATGCCAACGACTCGCACTCAACAAACTCACTCGAAATCAAAATAAACTCTGATGCGCTTCCGGCGATTGTCCTCGGATGAAGCGGAAGTACTCTCTCCATCGGAACGACGCCGGTGAGACGAAAACCTCTCCATGCAGTGAATGGACAGAATGGGTCCCGCGAAGAGAGAATAGAAACGACGAGGCTTGAAGCTTATGCAGGAGCAAAAAGTAACGGCTGATAAACCCTAGGTCTGGATCGCGCACATTTGGCGAGAAACCCTAAGGCGAAACCAGTTTCAACAGAGAATTTGTTTCTGTGTTTCCAGAAAATGTGGAAATTGAACACAGAATAGCGATATGAAAGAATGGATCCGGTCGGATACGTTGTTGCGATTTTGGCTCCTCTCAAAGTCTTGTGTTTCTTTCTTTCTCTTCTTTGCGGAAAGCTAGTTTACTAATCAGAGAGAGATTTCACGAGGTAGACGACGGCGTTTAACCTGATATTTATTGTTTGTCTGTTTATTTATTTTCTTGTTTATTTATTTAATTAATTAATTATTTAAAAATAAATTTAAAATTGCGGTTCGGCGTGTTGAGTTTGAAAAAGGGTGCTTAGTGGTTGCTGTCTCTTTTTGCGTCTACAAAAGTGGTGCTAATGGGAACCAACCAAAGGATGATGTCTTGTCTTGATGAGATGAGCATTTTTATTTCTGATTTCAATTTTGAAGACAATAAAGAAAGACTCCATTAACATTCATCATTTTATGGGACTCTCTTGCTTCCAATTCTTCTCTCTTCTCTTCAAAATTTTCTTCTTAACATTTTTCATCTTCTTTTCATGTTATTAAACAACTTAATCCTGTTACTCATTTTCACACAAACAAGTTACCTTTTGCGATCAACCAAATTCTTTATGACATTCCAAATTTTATTACCTCTATTATGATGAATCAAATTATATCACTATATTATATTTTTAGAAAAAAATATATTATATCTGATTTATAATTTCAATATTTATTTATTTTTCAAAAAAATATTATACAATACATTAAAAACGTGTTTAATGTATAAATATATATATATATATATATATATATATATTTGTATATTAATAAAAATATTTTTTAAAATTTTAGTATATTTTGTATATTTAATATTTTTAAATTTTTATACAGTCGTACAAAATGTTTGGCACTTTCAAAATATTTTCTAAAGATCACTACCCTATATACATAAATTATATTTATATGTAAAGTGTAAAATATATTTTATTATATAAAATATATTTAAACAAATATTTGCATTTTTTATATAATTTTAAGAAAAAGTAACTACATGTAAAAAAATTTATAATTTTATTAATATTAATACAAAATATTAAATGATATGAGAGTAGAGAAACTGTGAGAAGGTTCATAACCCAAACTTCCAACTAGTAATTTAAGAGAATAAGTGTCAATCTAAATGTTCTTCAAGAATTATAACAACATTAGATAATTTCATTCTAGAAGCAATGATTCACATCTTCAATGAGAAAAGAACATTAGTAAAATAAAAAAATCTTATTCTAACTATATATTCTTTTAAGTTACATTATTTTTTTTTAAATACATCGAAGTGATTTGAATATATCATCTGTGTATTAATACAATAACAAACCAGTTAAAGAGACAAAAATGTGCACAAATATTAATACATGTACAATTTACCACTATATAAATTATGATAATGATGATAAATCACCGACAATGTCGATATGAGATAACCATTATCAAGAAGTAATTATAAGTCATTTATGCAATTGTTAAAACTTCCTAAATCGATATATATGTCGAAAGATAATCCTTTTTAGAGTTAGTGATCAATTAAAATAAAATTTGAGAGTAAATAAATAGTCTGGTACAAGTTTAACTATATTCATACTCATATCCAAATGTAAAAATCAATACACGTCTATACACTATTATTGTAGGCAAATATTGTACGCAATTATAAGTAATGTTTGGCACTTTCAAAATATTTTATCACTACCTATTTACATAAATTATATTTATATGTAAAGTGTAAAATATATTTTATTATTTAAAATATATTTAAACAAATATTTGCATTTTTTATATAATTTTAAGAAAAAGTAACTACATATAAAAAAAAAGTTTATAATTTTATTAATATTAATACAAAATATTAAATGATATGAGAGCAGATAAACTGATTGTGAGAAAGTTCATAACCCAAACTTCCAACTAGTAATTTAAGAGAATAAGTGTCAATCTAGATGTTTTTCAAGAAGATAATTTCATTGTAAAAGCAATGATTCACAACTCCCATGAGAAAAAAACATGACCGAAATAAAAAAATCCTACACTAACTATATTCTTTGACTACTTAACACTCATTTTTCAATGTTAAGTTGGGATGATTTTGTTTAAATACATCAAAGTGATTTGAATATATCTTGTATTTATTAATACAATAACAAACAAGTTAAAGAGACAAAAATGTGCGTCTATATGAATTATAATTATATTAAAAACACATAATTTTGTAAAAAAAAAATTGTTGTTGTAGTATAGTGGTAAGTATTTCCGCCTGTCACGCAGGTGACCTGGGGGTTCGATCCCAACAAATATTTTATAAAAAAAACTAATTTTTTTTATTGTTATTATAATTATTAAAAATATATATATATATATATATTTTTTTTTATATAAATATTTTTTAAATAAAAATATACATGTGTTGTTATTTTTTATTTGTGTAAGTTTATTTACTATATGAAAATAAAATAATTGAACATATTATTTATTATACATTATATGAAAGTTATGTTTTAATAAAATATTTTAAGAGTAAATCATTGGTCTGGTATACCATTTAGTATAATAGGTAAACACTCAATATAAAAATAATAAAATGAGGTATAAGTTTAACTATAATAATTATCAAATTATACGCAATTATTGTATGCAATTATGATACGATTAAAAAATCACAACAGTATATATTTCATTATGATGCGATTAACTATAATAACTTCATTATATATTTCTTATTGAGTGATATAAATCACAACAGAATAAAAAATCTTCATTTTTTTATCGTTTTCTTATATACAATTTTCTTATATCATTCATTCTCATACAAAATTGAAGTTTGGGTCTCATCCCATAGCGGTTATACTCATATAGACACTCATCTCCACTTCACACCATTTTAAATATTAATTAAATATTTTTTCATAAAATATGATATTAAATAACCATTACACATTATAATATTGTTAAATATAAATAGTTAAATGGTTATAAGAGATAGTGGAAATTTGTATAGAGTAAGAAAAATTATTTAAAATAAAATTAAATTAAAAAATCAAGGAAAAAACAAAAAAATAAAATTTTCAAACTATCTACTAAAGTGAGAAATTACACAAGTTATCTAATAAACTAAGTTGTAGGTGACTGTGTGATTAGAATGAGATATTTTCTATAGTATGTATGAGTAAAAATATATATATTTTAATCTATTTATTTATATATATATATAATATAATTTTGTGTTTGTTGTTGTTTTGGATAATTGTGGTTGTGGTTGTACTTTATATAATAACAAATGTTTATACATGATTAGGAGGTGACCCTGAAATTAAGTAATTAATTTCACATGTTAAAAATATTTTATTTAGAACGAAGGTATATATTAATTTAAAAAAAAACCTTAAAAATGTAAATCATACAAAATAATGTATATATAGGTTTAAACGTGATTATGTGTTACTTTAGTAGTTATAAAATATGTGATTATTGTCTTACTTATATTTTCCGTGAATGGAATGCGTGTGTGGCTGATAAGTTGGTTAATTAGGATTTATTCATAGAGAATTATTTTATTGGTATAACAGACTTTCATATAATCTGTTATTAAAATTCTTTATGAATAAATATAATCTACTTATCTATCGTTTTTGTTAAGAGATGAGTTTTGGTCTAATCATTCTATATTTTTGTAATTTTTATTTTTTTAATAATACATTTTTCATGTAATAAGAGATATTGTTGTTAGTGATGTCAAGTTGCATAATAATAATGTCTAACATAAAAACTTTTATAAAAAAATACTACTTTTAATATTCAATACCCCTTTAAGATAGATAAATATTTTTGTTTTTATGGATCTTTAAAAACAAATAATTATAACAACTTAAGCATTTATATATTCATCCAAATTAAAAAAATAATTTATTGTAAAAAGAATTGAAGTTTTTGAAATAATAATATTTCTAAAAAAGTTTATTGCAAAAATCACATTATTTTGTAAAAAGATAATAATAAGTCTTGAGCTAGAATTAAATTGCGTTTTTATATAAAAAATGTAACTGAAGTTTAGATATGACATGAGGATTCCTTATACAATGACAGGTAGGTTCCACCAAAACAATCAATAGTAACAAAGAACAATTCTTACATAGATTCATTTATCAATGGAATCATTAATAATGTCTACAGAAAAAAAAAGAAGTTCTATAGGGTTTTATTTTAATTTAAGTAAATACTTTACAATTTTATAATTTTACAATGCTATTTCTCGAACTCAATAATGCAATATAAATAAAATATGAAAATATAGGCAATGTGTAATTTTGTAAAATTAATTTAACTAAAATAATTTTAAAGTCAAGTGATTCATATTTTTATTTTTTTTAAATAGTTAATAATAAAATTAAGTAGTTTTTTTTGCTACAAGGAAAAAACTAAAAATTAGAAAGAGTCTTTTAAGTAGAAAGGTGTGCATCCTAGGAATAGGAACTTCTTCACCAGGATTGCTTCCCTGTGAAAGGATATCCATTAACACCAATAATTATTTTTATTTAAAATCTTATATCCTAAAACCAAATATTAAAATTCTACCTTCATTTATTTTATTTAAATTTCATTTTTTTGTCTCCTTTAATTTTGATATGTGATTTTGACTTCTTTTTTATCTTAGTATCTTAAAGTTTCGCAATTTTGGGATGGTGCTAGTTTTTTTTTTAATACAAATTCTTACTTTTTTATTTTGGTCTGGTTCAATTTTTTATTATTAATTTATTTATTTAAGGTTCATAAAAAATAATTTAATTCAATGAATAAATTGATGCAAACAAAATTGTAGACTTTTAAAATATGAAACACAATAAAAAAAATCAATATTGTAGATAAAAGTTAAAAGAGTATCAAAATCATAATTCATCCTTCTGGTCCACTTTTGATGAAAGTTATAAGAGAAACAAAATTATAACTGATTCCATCAAACTTGAAATTCATTGTCAAATCTGATATTTTTCTCTTTCTATCTGTCTCTCTCACACGCACACAATTTTTAGGAAGTAATTAGATTATATATTAATATTAAATCTTAGTTTTTAATGATTCGGGGAGTGAACTATACAACTGAAAGTGTTAATAGCATTTTTTATCTTTGGAAATGGTAAGGGTGTTAATATAGCAAAAATATATTTAATCAGAACACAAAATTTATTTTTTTTTCAATATATTCCATTGAGATTGATTAAAGAAATAATGCATGATTAAATTGTATGTCTCACGTGATTTTCATTATTTTAAATTCAAGATTCCCAGACATTTTTAAATACATAACGTAAATTCATTACACAGAAGAGGCATGAGAATTTTACAGATTAGGTGAAATTTACATTGAGTTTAGAATTATTATAAAAAAAATATATTAATTGTTAACTAGTTAAAACTACTTTAAATATATGCATAGTTTTTAAATTATCACAGATTTAATCAATTTTATCAAACGTAAAAATATCAACATTATGTTTATCCTTTGATTAATAATTCATGTTTTTAGAATTGTGAACAAAACAAACATGTATATAGTAATTATCTAACTTATATAATGAATGTCAAACCCACATTTTTGTAGGATGTAGATGAGTTCCAAACTTTTACAAAATTATATTTGATGGAAAAAGTAAGTCTTATACTAATTAAAAAAATAAACTTTGCTTAATATATAAGTCCATTTAAAGTTTTTTTTATATAATAAAATATAGAATGAAGGATTATATATATATATATATATATATATATTATGTACACACACAATATGTAACAATGTAAACATTTTGTAATTACTATTTGGTCTATTTAAGGCAATGAGAAAATAAGATTCTTACTCTTTTAAAGGTTTTATAATATGATAAATTTTTAAATTGGATGTCACAACAATTAAATAGGTTATGTTCAAGTTTTATCTTTTAAACGAAATTTGTACCTAGTCTAACATATCTTCATCTTTAGTTAGAAGGTAAATCTACTTAAAATAGTCAATTAAATTTTATAATAAAAATTAATTATCAATCAAAAGTGAATAAAAAGTTGGCATCTACGCTATATTATGAAAAAATATATAATATGTAAATTATAATCTAATTAATTTATTTAATTAAATAACGAGTTTAAATAAGTAATTTTATTTTTAATAAATTATAATTATCTTTCATTTTTATAAAAAGAAAATAAATGTCTTTATTCTCCTCAAATATAAATCCCATTGGAATGAAGTGTCTATACGTAATGGATATAATAAATTTTTTTACACTTTTGTATAATATGTAAAAGATGAAAATGTTTTTAATTTTTGCAATATCTTTTAATGTAGTTTCTTTTGGTCCTTCCTCATTTCTTTTAATTACTACTCATTCAGTTATATCTATTTTTTTATCCTACATTCATTACTTACGTTTTTTTCATTCAAAAAGTTAACATGTTACATTTTTAGAGCCTTAAGAAGAATGACTTATACCTTAAGAATGACTTAAGAATGACTTATAGATTGTGGAAATTTCACAATATTTTTTTTTATGTAAAAATGACTTTCAAACTGTACATTTAAATTATATAATTCAAAAGTTTTTTTCATGAAATAATTACTCATTGTCTAATTTAAATGTTAAAAATAACTTTCAGTAATTCATAAGTAAAAAAATAGTTATAAATCATAATGGAAGTAAAAAATTGTGTAATTTTTTTTTCATATAAAAAATGACATCTGAATTGCAAAAAAGTGAGAGAAAAAAATTCAATCCAAAAGTAAGAAACAACTTAGGCATTGTACAACTTTAAGTCATTTTTTCATAAACCATAAGGTAAAGTGAATATTTTCTTATGGGTGTTTCTTCCTACACCCGTACCATTTTCTTCCTACACCCCTACATTTACATTTTTTAAAGTACCAAAACTAATTTTGTAATTTATATTTGAAAAAACACCATTATGGTGTTTATAGATTTCTAGAAATTGGGTTCCGGGATATTTATGAATTACTGGTTCCGAAATGTATTTTTCGACTTATAGATTAGTGGATCCAGAAAGTATTTTTTGACTTTTGATGTTTGGTTGTGGTTTTCAATAGTTTGTTGGAATTTCATGGTAAGATGTTAATTTGTAGAAGTATGGACAATACCGGAAGATTTGTTGAACTTCACTATTAATCAATTTTAAGACTCATTGGAAAATATAAACATTTATATCCAATTGCCAAAACTTGATCTTCATATGTAGTTTGGTGTTGTAATCGAATTCATAAATCAATAAGTTTTCAACCGTGACCCATCCACTAAATTGTACAATATTAAAGAGGTGTAAAAGAAACACTCGAAGTATAATATTAAAGTGAATGAGTCATTATTGACAACTTATGAAAACCATGTGGGCCTATGATGTGTGTGAATGTCCGCAAATAATGACATGAACGACGATGATTATTCATATCTTTTATATTTTTAGTTGTATTTCTGTTTTGTAATTTGATGAAGCTACATATTGTTTATATTATTATTTTAGTATTTTAAAGGATAATGGAATTAGTTATTATACAATCGTGAGTGAATTTGTTTTTCCGTATTTATAATAGCCACAATGTATGTTTATATATTAATTTATGAATTTGATTACAACCTTATAATTACATATGAAGACCAAATTTTGACGATTGCATAAGAATGTTTATGTTTTTGTTTTTTAATGAGTCCTAAAATTGATTAATATTGAAGTTCAACAAATCCTTCGCCATTGTTCATACTTTTACAAATTTACATCTTACCATGAAATTCCAACAAATTATTGAAAATCACAATCAAACATCAAAAGTCAAAAATATATTTTGGATCCACCAATCCATAAGTCAAAAATGTATTTTAGATTCACCAATTCATAAGTCAAAAAATATACTACAGATCTACCAATCCATAAGTCAAAAAATTAATTTCGGAAACCTATAAACCCATAATGATGCCTTTTCAAATAAAAATAACAAGGTATATTTTAGTATTTTAAAAAATGTAGGATGCTGGAAAGGGGTGCAGGAAGAAACACCCTTTTCTTATTTATGAGGTGCATAAGAAAAGACAAGGGTGTAGAAAAAAATACCCATGCGTACAAGTAGCCCAAGCCCAATAAAGTACAAATAAAACCAAAGCTTGTGCTATTTACAATTCCTCTACTTACTAACTTCTTTCCATTTCCTTATTTTATTTGTAAAAAATTACTTTATTAACCTAAAGTTTACCAGTTATTTAAAATAGTTTTGTTCACACACTCCCCTCATTTCCCATTTTCTTCCCTTTCACTTATTTTCTATATTTTCTTTCACTGTTGAAAATGAACAATCATGGTCAATATTTTTCACTTATAGAAGCTCAATTTTGATAAAAATATTTTATACGAACAACCGAGTTAATAGAATTGTACTGAAAAAGATCAAGGCAAGTTTTATACATTTCATAAAAAAAGTATAAAAAAATTGGTAAGAAGGATTCACATGACAACCAAAGAGGATTATTAAAAATAGAGTGCAGGGTGTACATATATTTTTATATAAAATGGTGATAAAATAAAAATACAAAAAGGATTGTAAATAGAAGTTTAGTAAGTATAAGTAGCAAAAGCCTAGAAGTAAATACAAAATAACATTTCTCGTTAACTAATCAAGGAAGAAAAATTCTATAATTGTTTATTTGCTGTTCTTTTATTTTTATTTACTTATTAAAGAAATAAAACAATATAATTTTTAATGTTTCCAAAATATCAAATGTATTTGATTTTTAATTTACCTAGAACATAGACTCGTAGTAATAAATGGTACGATCTGATCTGATGTATTTTTTCTAGATGTAATGAATTAGGTGCATTTTTAAACTGTCGCATTCTAATAGCACAAAGTTACAGAAAAAAAAGTGTTATTTTTGTCAACATTTTTTTGTGTATTAGTAGACTATTATTATGAATATTTTCATACAACCCTACAATTATGAATATTAAAATAGTAACCATTACAAGGTTAAAAATATAATATAGATAATAAACAAATTCCATGCTAACAAATAGTCATAAAGTAATAAGAGTTGTGTAAAAAATAAAATAAAAATAATATAATTATATAACTTTATGAAAAATAAATTATTTTAACAGTGATAATAGAAAAATCTAAAATAATATTATAAGGAAATAAATATTATAAAAAAATAATATAATAAACAATATTGTGATAATATATATTAAATATTACAAAAATGAAAATTTTAAAAGTATTAATAAAAGACGCGTTAAATTGAAAAGAAAAATATATTTTTCTGAAATAATAAATACATTAACATGTATGACGTGTAAAAAATAAATTTATATATTAAATTTAAAATGAAGATTAAAACATGTTAAAATTCAAATTATCTAAAAAATAAAATCATTCATGTAAAAAATATTTTACATAGAGATCATATTTTACATTTGTAATAAATATTGTAATATGGAGTTATTTTTAATTATTGATAATTTTATAAAATATTAAAACCTTTTTTA
This sequence comes from Phaseolus vulgaris, assembly GCF_000499845.2. NCBI lineage: Eukaryota > Viridiplantae > Streptophyta > Magnoliopsida > Fabales > Fabaceae > Phaseolus > Phaseolus vulgaris. The sequence goes on along the minus strand of NC_023751.2, from coordinate 13,530,421 downwards.
AAAAGATAACAAATTTATAGAAATTAAAAATACTAAATTATTATTATAAATAATTTCTAAAAATGTTTTTAGGTAAGATGATTATTTTTAAAATATAAACAAACTAATTTAAATTTCTTCTAAAATAATATTTTAACTTATAAAAAAATCATTTTATTTTTGTTATTATCTTAAGAGGGCTTAAAAGAAACTTGTTTAAAAATACTGTCTTTTATCTCCCAATTTGTTTCTCTAGAATCTACCTCGTGTTTCTATTTCCCTCTATTTTCTCCGCTTTCTTTTCTCTTCTCTCTTAACAAATTTTTTCTTTTATTTATTTATTAAGTTTGTAGATCCCTTTTCTTTTTTTTTTACCTCTACATTTTTTAGGCTTAAATATGTTTTTATTTTATGCAAAATGAAAGAATATTTGGTACCAATTGTGATGTTCTTGGACTGAGAGATCGAGAACTCAAGAGACTAAAAAGCCGTCAAATCGAAAATCTCTTAGTCTGTTAAATAGTATATGATTAATGAGATTTTGATTGTAAGCATGAAATTATAAAACAGTACACAATATTTATACTGTATTAGTAATATCAAAAACCAAAATTTAGGCTCAAAATAGTAGGTGTAAACTTAATAAATATAAGTACAAATAGTAAAAGGACAATAAAACTGATAAAACCCAATAGTATAAATAAATGACTTGATTAACATGTAAATATAGTATTTATTAGAGGAATAATCACTTAATTAAACTGATTTTCACTTTATCAACGGAGTATCTATCCAAGAAAATCGAGAGACTATGAAGAAGAGAAATTATTCAAAGTACATCTATACATAATACAAATGGAGAGGACTCTCAGAGTAAGTTTAAACACGTGTCCTCTCCACAAAATTTCAAACAAAAAATATAAAAACATTTAATACGAAAAGTAGAAAAAATTTCACCATTCAACACAATACACTTGGACCAACCAAAACGTGTCACATAACACTTTTTAAAAGTAACTTTTTTTTTTCTCATTCTGTTTCGATTCCCTTCTCTCTATCATATTTTGTTTTCTCCATCCTCTCTCTGAAACTCTCTTTTCTCTGAAACCCTAATGACAACCCTTCTGCCCTCGCTTCTCTCCTTTTCCTTTACTCATTTTCACCATTTTGGCAACTGTGTCACTCATACGGAACTTCAAAAGGGTTAAGTGCTTCACATTTGGCCCAAAATCAATGTCTTCAGAATCGAGGATTAGGGTTCCGTTCTTCTCTCAACAAAGCTTAAATTGGGGTCTTTTCCGCAACTGTGTTTGCAGAAGAATCATAAATCACAAACAAGGTAATGTTTATTCAAATTCAAATTTGATTTCGGATGAATTGTGGCACCTTTTTCGGACTACATATACCTCCTTTTGTAAGAGTAAGAAGAAGAGTAAAGGTGAAACAGTAAAAGTGAATATTATTCAATCAAAGTGTGTTTACATAGGGCTGAACCTTATAGTTATATAGGGGAAGAGCCTATGTAAAAGACCCACTACAACAAAAAATTACTCCTATGTAACAACACTCACAGTATTATATCTAACACCTCTTATGGATTGATTTTGCACTCCATGAACGAGGTAATCTTTTATACCATTTCTTCATCTCATTCTCACATTTCTACTATATTTTTGATATTTTTTGTACTATTAAAGTTTATTGCTTTTATCTTTTCGACCGATTCTCTTGATCTATTTTATGGTTTGTTTTTGACATTTTTGGTTTTCTGTTTCTTACATGTTTTCGTAACTAATGCAATTTATAGATTTTTTCTGATCAAAGTTTCTTGCTTTTATCTTTTTTTCCGATTTTCTTCATTTCTTTTACCATTATTTCTTTTGTGTTGATCACATTTTTTGTTCTTTGTCTGTTACGTTTTTTCGCATTTTCTAGGATTTTCTTATCAAAGTGTCTTGCTTTTATCTTTTTTACCAATCCTCTTCATCTCTTTTATGTTTTTTTTTCTCAAGTGTTTTTTGATGCAGTTTTTTTATTTATTTTCTGTTCAAGATTCTTTCATTCTGTACATCTCTTTTTTCTCAAGTGTTTTCTGTGTTTTCTATTGCAGTTTTTTTTTTGTATTTTTTTGTTCAAGATTCTTGCTCATTTTGTACATCTCTTTTATCTCAAGAGTTTTCTATTGCATTTTTCTTTTTGTATTTTCTGTTCAAGATTGTTACTCATTCTGTACATCTCTTTTGCTCTTTTTCATTTGTACCAGTTGTGTTCCAGTTTTGTAAGACATATGTTCATGAAATTTCTATTTATTTCTTGCTTTTGATATTTTAAATTTTTCATCTCATTTGTTTTTCTGTTTATCTCATACTTTTTTTTCAACCATTTCATCTGCAGGTTTTCAATCCAGTTTTGTGCTTTTGATTAAAGTTTGAAAAGGTTTAAGAGGTGAATGTGTTGGTGTATTATTAGCTTTCATTTTATTATTATTTTAATTATTATTATTATTTATTCTTTTATATTTTCAAAATTTACAATTCCAAGATTTTTAATTACTTTCTGATTTTTTTTTTATAAAGTTTTCGTGTTAGGCATCACTATGCAACTTGACATCTCAGCTGACACCTCAAGAAACAACAATCATCTGCCATCACATGAAAAAAAAATATTATTAAAAAAAAAAATAAAAATAAAAATACAAAAATATGGGGGGACTAGACCAAAACCCATATGTTAACACAAACGATACATAGGTAGATTATACCTATTCATAAAGAATTCTAAGAACAGACTAGCTGGGAGTCTATTATACCAATAAAAAGATTCTCTATGAATAAATCCTAAATTAGCCAACTTATCAGCACACGCATTCCCTTCACGAAAAATATGAGTTACCCTAAACCTGATAATTACTTTCTGATTTATATATTATTTTTCTGACTTCTGCTGCACACTTATTTTCAATTCCAATATTATTATTATTATTACTCTTCAAATATTTAATTTTTCAGATTTTCTAAATTTACAATTCCAAAATCATTAATTATCTTTCTGATTCATATATTCTCATTACGTCTGAAGTAGATTTTGACTGTGCAGACTTCAATTGCAATTCCAATATCATTATTAATACCATTCTTTTATTTTTTTTCTCTGGTCTTTTGCATTCTAACAATTCTCTTATTTTAGTGTGTTCTTATACTATGTCAAACTACAACCACACATCCTACCTCCATAAAAGTGAAGTAAATTACAAAGATCTCATAAGAACACCTCCGAAGCCTTCGATAAAATTCGGGTATGGATGGAGAGAGTTCTGTCAAATTCATGTATTTCACAAAGGTAATAAGTTGATCTTTGAGGCCAGGATAATCCCTAATAATATTAGGGTATTGTTAGTGTTATAATACTCAATATTTTTTTTTTCTAAATCTAATTTGACAATATATTTTTGCTAAGACAATGTTTCGTTTCTTTTACTATTTTAAGTTTCGTTCTTTTTGGTTTGAAGTTGTGTGTTTGATTTTAATTTGGCAATAAAATTATAATATGAAATTATAATTTAAGGTTTACAATAAAATAATGTAATAATTATTTTCTGATTCTTATACTATTTATACATATAATATTAATTTTATTGAAGTATATAATTTAATAATAATTTCATAACATTTATACCTATACTTATATATAAGAATTTTTTTTATTGTAATTATTTTTAATATGTACAATACAATAATAATAAAATAGAAGTTCGTTCTGATTATAGAAATATTAGGGCCGCATTCATTTTTCATTAAATATTAAGTAATTATTTCATTAAATAAACACATTAAAAAATCAATTTTTTTAATAGAATTAAAGAAATGATAAAATTAATTTGTGTATTATGTATTTTAGTTTAGGATTTAGGCTTTAAAAAATAAAAATAAAAATACACATATGATAGTAATAAAAAAAATAAAGATATAAAATAATGATAAAAAAATATAGAAATACACATGTTAATAATCTATACTTTTAAAATACATGTACAGAAATTATACTTATAATAATATGAAATTATAATTTAATGTTTACTTTAAAATAATGTAATAATTAGTTTTTGATTCTTATAGTTGTTTAAGGTAATTACTTCGTCATTTTTTTTCTATTTCTGAAAGTACTCACAGTATAATCTTTTATGTATGCGTTTAGGATTTTGTCTATGGAAACAAATTTAATTACAGTAGTCAACAAATGAATATTAAATATAAAGGAAAAATTTAAAATAAATAAATAAATATTAAATATCAAGATATAAAAATAAATTTAAATATAAATATTAAATAACTAAAATCAATTAGATTAAATATGAAATATTAAATAAGGAGGGGTATGAATGGATATTTGAATTGAAATGACAGTGATTATTAATGTGTATTGGTATTTAGAAAAAATTGTAAAATAAAGCTATAGGTATAGATAACATAATTACACACAGTGTAAAATAAAAAATAACAATAGTAATAATAATAAAAAAAGTAAAAATATTAATAATAGTAATAATAAAAATAATAATCTCGTAGCACAATGTATAATAAATAAAATTTTAAATAAATAAAACTTATAAGTTTTTCAAAATTTTAAATAAATACAAAATCTTAAATTAATTTATTTTTAATATATAAAAATATTAAATGAATAAAATTTATAAAATTTTCAAAATCTTAAATAAATATAAATTCATAATTTTTTAACTTTCCTACTTAAATAATAATCTAAAATAAATACCAAATCTAAATTTTACTTAAATAAAAATATGAAAAAAATTAAATTTCTAAATTATTCAAAATCTAAAATAAAAAAATCTAAAAATTTATAATGTCATTCTTAAATAAAAATAAAAAATCAATAAAATTTATAAATTATTCAAATTTTAACTAAATACATATCCTAAATTATTTAATGTCATTATTAACTAAACATTTAAATTAATTAAATTTCTAAAATTTTCAAATTTTTAAATAAATAAAGATCCTAATTTATTTTATTCTCTACTTAAATAAAAATGTAAAATAAATATAAAATCTAAATGATTTAATGCTTTACTTAAATAAAAATCTGAAATAAGATTCATAAAAAATAAAGAAACATACATTTTATTCATTCAATTTAATTTAATGTATTTAATTTTAATTTTATATTAATATTATTTATTTTACACTAACATTGAAGTACTATAAGATATATTAAACCTGATATAAATGTACTGGACGTACTTACTTGCTAAGAGATGAATATAATTCTATTATTTTTTAGGAACAATTTAATTAAATAGTACATGGAGCATTTGGAAATTATTGTAATCTTCACCGTAGAAAATTAATTTTGGAAATTATTGCAATTTTCACTAGAGAAAATTAATTCCGTTTATATTTGTTTAATTATGAAGTTTTGTTAACCTAGATGCTAAAGTTATGTAATTTAAATGTTATTTTGTATTTTTTATTTCAGTATATTATTTTATAATTATTCTATTGGACTATTATAATTTATTTAATTTAATAAAAAATAATTCAAAATTTATAAATGTCAAACATATTTGTAAATAATTATTATGTCAACTATTTTATACGTAAAGTCTTTCTTTTATAATAATAATAATAATAATAATAATAATAATAATAATAATAATAATAATAATAATAATAATAATAATAATAATAATAGTAAAATATTAATAATAGTAATAATAAAAATAATAATCTCTTACTACATATTATCTTAGCACAATAGTATAATAAATAAAAAAAATTTGCACAATCATATAATAATAAATAAAAAAACAAATAAATTTTAAATTAAATGAATATTAAATATAAAGATAAAGATATAAAAGAAATAAATAAATATAAAGATATAAATATAAATATTAAAGAATTAAATAAATTAAATAATTAAAATCAGTTAGATTAAATATTAAATTAAATATGAAATATTAAATAAGCAGTGTATGAATGGACATTTGAATTGAAATTGATTGAAATGACAATTGTTATGGTTATGATTATGATTATGATGTGTATTGGTATGTGTAATATTTATGTATATGTATAAATATGTGTATTGGTATTCAGAAAAAATTGAAAAATAAAGCTATAGGTATAGGTAAATTAATTACGGTATAGATATAGGTAAATAAAATAATAATAATAATAATAATAATAAAATAATAGTAATAATAAAATAATATAGCACATACTGTCATAATAGTATAATAAATAAAATTTATAAGTTTTTCAAAATTTTAAATAAATAAAAATCTTAAATTACTTTATTTTTAATTTAAAAAAATATTAAATAAATAAAATTTATAAAATTTCAAAATCTTAAATAAATATTAATCCATAATTTTTTAACATTCCTACTTAAATAATAATCTAAAATAAATACCAAATCTAAATAATTTAATGTTCTACATAAATGAAAATATAAAATAAATTAATTTTTTAAATTATTCAAAATCTGAAATAAATAAAATCCACAAATTTTATAATGTCATTCTTAAATAAAAATCGAAAATCAATAAAATTCCTAAACATACAAAGAGGCTTGTTATGCGATGAGACTATTAGAAGATGATAAAAAATGTACTGATGCCATTATAGAGGCCAACAACCTTGCTTCAGGAATTCAGTTGAGAAGATTTTACACTGTTGAGAAGATTTTAGACAATATTGACAATTGTAAAAAAATGGATGAAGATACTACGTGAAATTATGGAAACATTGCAAAGTCTTGAAACTTACAGAGAATATATGAAATTAAGCAGTGAGAAATCAATGCAAACTACAAAAGAAATAAAAGAGTTTGTTGATTGAGATATGGACTTAAATGAGTTGAGATAAGTAACTATTGAAATACTAAAAGACACTTTAATTCTACATGTTGAACAACCTTTATTACACTTGGTTAAATTTGTTTATCTAGGCTACATGTAGAATCTTACTCTGATGGATTTTTTGATGATGGTGCAATACTATGTCCTACTATAGAATGTGTGGACGAAGTGAATGAGTTCATTTTATCTTTAATCCCGGAGAAGAAGTTAGTTAGTTAAGTTCAAACACCCCTTGCCAGTCTGATGAAAAAAAATGTTCAAGCTAAGTGGTTTACGACTGAATTTTTAAATAATATCAAATGCTTGGGAATTTCTAATCATTGTGTTAAATTAAAAGTTGGAGTTCCAATAATACTTCTAAGGAATATTGATCAAGCCAATGGACTTTGCAATGAAACAAGATTACAAGTAATTCACTTGGGGAAGAATGTTATTAGTGCCAAAGTTATTACTGAAAAAAATATTAGTGATAACTTCACAATATCTTTTTGCTTTGCTATGGAAATAAACAAAAGTTAAGGTCAAACACTTATTTTTAATTTGAGTCATAATACTTTTATTTTTATCCATTTGATATATTTTTAAATTATTTACTAATAATTCATATAATTTTGATTTATAATTGTAATTGACTATACCTCATGTATAAATTTATTATTATAATATTATCATTTAAATATTAAATATTTAAAATATTCCCGTGTGTTGCACGGGTCAACATGAAGTAAAAAAGAGAGAAATAACGTAAAGTGTTGAAATATTTGTGAAAGTCCTATAAACACCAATATTTTGTTTCCTTTATTTCTTGTCATTGTAAAATTTGAAGACATTATTTTTAATCCTAACAAAATCATTAATTTGGGTTTTAATCTTTGCACAATATTTTTTTTTGTTTTCATCCCTCATAATGTGAATTATGTTTTTCAATATTAATTTTTCTCCAGAATATATATTTTACAATAGGTAAATAACATGTAATATATAATTTTTTTTAAATCACTCGCTTAATCAGTGTAACATAAGATTAAAAAAGAATGTTGAATTTCAGACAGGCTAAATGTAAATTCTTTTTAGATCACAATAAAAAACAAGCCTATTTAGATATTTTGTAGGGACTGGAAATACATTTTTTTTTCCTTTCTTTGCGTCTCTTCTATCTCTTATATATTAATATCGATGTAAAAAGTTTGATTGAAAATTGTTGATATATATTTTAATTATTAATAATTATTTTATATTAAATATTGTAACGATTTTCTATTTAAAAATAACTAATATTTTTAAATATATTTTTATGTAGTATATTATATTACCTAAATATAGATTTAAACTTAAGAAAATTGATTTGGTTTATTGTAACACAACATTTTAAAGATAAAAAAATTTAAATTTCAAACATTTTAAAGCTTAAAATATTCCATCCAAACGCAAATGGGTAAAGTGTTTTTTAATGATATAAGGAAATAATAAATATTTATTGTTGATAGTGCATTTGAAGGTTTATTTATGAAATTGTGTAGTTTTATTATGCAAAGATGCTAGGTAAATGTGATTTAAAATGATACTATATATTAATTACTTTGTGGGAAGAGAAAACGTAATTATGGTATATATATCTAAAAAGCGTGTGATGGAGGGAACAAATTAAGGAGAGACAAAAGGTTGGAAGTGAAACATCAACATCAGTTAAAATTGTCCCAAATAAGAGGCATGCATATATATATGTGGACGGTCCATATTGATGATTGTTAAAGGTTCTCCAAGAGAAAATTCCTACTGGACCAAAGGAAAAAGGACTGGTTCACAATTGCACTTTGCTACTTTGCTAATTTCCTTCACATAATAGCTAACATGAAAATGACGCTAACCAATTAAGCTTTGCATTTACGTCTCATGCATCACCCACATTATACTTTTCATCTTTTTTTTGGTACTTTATATATATGTAATCTGATCGACCATCAAATCATTAATACCTGCGTCAAATACCAAACTCCAAAATAATCTGCCCTACATATTTTCCATAACAATACACTGCCACCAAATTAAAGTAAAGAAGAAAAATAATAAAGGGAAAGAAGGTTACAAATTACAGTGATGACAAGTATCAGTAAATGATATCTAGTTATGGGATAGAAGGAGGTTGAGAGGTTCTGGAGAAAATTCTCTGTCCTGGTGCAAGGATAGCCATGGGATCAAAACTGGCCTTTCGTTCCACAAATCTGCTCCATTGTTTCCCAAAGTGTTTCATCCAATCCTCCCGTGACTGGTAATTGGGAAAGTATAGCTTGAAATCAAGGCCTCTGCTTGTGCAGAATTGAATAATCTCATTATTTTGCGCCACCAAGAGTTCAGCTGGTGGACCCTTTGGAGGTGGTGGGCTGAATCGGAGCAACGCTACTATGTAGAAGATGTCACTGTCAGGCACCACCACTGAGTGACGATTATCCCACCTGTTTCATTTCAAAAACAATGACAAAAAGGCCATAATTTTTTTGTTATTGCTCTTCCTCTCTGTTGAAATCAATATTTAGACAACATACATAAGAGTAGTATATTTAGACAACATACATAAATAAATTTGTATGCTCAATTAATGCATGAGGTCAATTGACTTCAACCTATGATTATGCATCCTACTAATCCCCACCCAGATTGTTCATGGGGACCCTCGATCGAAGAACCAAATTCCTCCCCCACCAAGAGCCCCATCAAACTTTAAATCTCCTATATAGAACCCATACAATTCCGGAATCACTGTCTATTAGTAACACTCACCATGATAGCTACACTGCTTGGAATCAATTGATATTTCAATTTACACTTCCCATTTTACCCTCTCAGATCAGCCACAAGAATACATACACATTCTTGATGCAACAGATGAATACATCGTTCAGAAAAAAATTCAAATAAAAAAGGCAGGATTGTTTCAGGCGGGCCCCACTGTATCTTTGCTCCATGCAGAGGTACATCCGTACAGGTGTATAGCTTGCTTATTCGGCAACCTAACAGGGCTGCAACAACAACAAACTAAGGGTGGATGATACGGGAAAAACGTATGCATCATCGAGACAAGAAGAAGGAGTGTCATAGGGTACGGACAAGCAGAGAGTAAGATGGTACAACCATGACAATGAAGAGCTTATGATTTCCTATTGACGACCAAAATATGGTACAGTTGATGGTTACCTCTAGGGTCCCATTATGGCTGACCTCAAGTAGTAACAAATATTTGATACTCACCCTCAAAATCTTAACCACCCTGTTTGAATCACGGTTCAGCAAACTCACACATCACACATATCGTGCAAAATTAAAGAAAGAAGGGCTCAAGTTATTGATTTTCGTGGCCAAATGTCACACGGTGGGACCTGGTCCATGTCCTTCGCACGTGTTTTGCATAAGAACCTTTGAATATTTTCGTCCTCTCAATCACTCATCTCATCACCTCATCATGATCTTACGTTCAGTTCAATCCCAAGCCTTTTAGGATATACAAAAATAACGGAGTAAAGGTTGTTTTTATGTAACTAAATATGAAATTGTTTGTGAATATATATAGTGTAGGTGATGAAGGGGTAGGAAGGGAAGCAGGAACGTACTTGGTTCGCAAGAGAGGGTAGACTAAAATGGGGCCATCGACCCCGTCCTTGAGAATCTTCTTGAACACCTCACGATCAAAATCAACAATGTTGGACTTGGATACAAAGAGGTTGAGCCAAGGGTGAGGTGCATCCCAGGTGCCGCTGGCTTTTGCGTCCTCCTCCACACGCTTTACACGTAGCAAAAACTCTGTGTAGGTCACATCCGTCTGGAACTTGAGACCCTGAATGAATCGCAGCCGTCCGAGCAATCGATCCACATCCTACAGCGGAGTTAAGTGGTGAATTAGTTTTAGTTAGAGCAACGCAACAACAACATAACGCATACCCAAGATGGAATATTGAGTTGGATTTAGTGTATTGTACTGTATTTAAGGGATGATATAGTAATTGACATTTTGATATTCCAGAAAATGATGGGTTTTTGGCTATTTGTGGAAGTGTGGGGACCCAAACGTCAGCGAGATCTCAATGATCAGCGCTATGGAGCAGCTAGTGATGTTACATTACCATTTTAGCCACAATGGGACAATACCCACAGGTGAAGTACACTCGGTTCCTACGGTAATTTAAACTATGGTGGTAGTGCTTTTTTATATTCTTCGTCAGAAAATCCAATGGAAGATACATCATTGCGGTATCGTCAGTTTTCAGCAACCATTTCACCTTCAGCTTGTGAGACAAATTTATAATCATAACATTCCTAAACAAAAAGGATTAGAACCACAAACCCCCGGACAAAACACATGCTTTCTGGATCTTAACCAACACTCCCCTCCGTTGCTAAATTTCATGTGCGAGTCAGTGATGGTTAACTCAGCTTACATTGACTTTTTACACAGGCCCCACCTATAACAGTACTCTATGGTTGTTGTGCATGCTTTTAACCACAGAACCACTTAGCAACCACCTAGGTCAAAACTCTGGGGGGCCCTCTCAACTATCAGAAATGGCTACTGCTAAGCCTATTCCATCAACAAGGAACCCGCATACAGCAGATCAGAAAATAACGAAAAGAGGATATTAGTTAGTTACTTACCATATCAACACGGGAACGGTAAGGATGATCCGCGTTACCATAGTGAAGACCCAGCTCCAAGCAATACAAAACAGGGCCAGCAGTGGAAGGAATATGAACCGGGTCGAACACCTGTTCCGGTTCCAATGGCACGGTGGGCCATCCATTGGCCGGGTCATCACTGTTCACCAGAACGAACCCTTCCACGTAATCAAAACATTCCTCTACTTCCTCCACCAGCAACTCTGCATCGCCAGCATACTCCTCAAATTCAGAGTAAACCACTCTTATCCACCTCACCTAATTAATCAACTCACACCAAACAAATTTTTTTTTAAAAAAAAGTAAACATAAAGTGTAACGGAGTGGTTAAAATGAATAATAAGTAAATTTTTTTCCACCATTTCTGGAGCCTGTTGGAGAACCACCCTGGCCCTTGTAATAATACCGAACTGTCCTAAGCCACCGAGCGCACCAAAGAAAAGTTCAGAGTTTTGTGTCAGGGAGCAGCACAGCGTTTCGCCTTTGCCTGTTACAACTTCCAATTCCGTTACGTTGGATGTCTGAGGACCGTAACGGAAGGTTTGGCCGCTGACGCCTGCGTAGGACAGCGTTCCACCAACTGTTAAACCGAGATAATCCGTCCACGACCTCGGGGCCAGTCCAACCTCCGAAACGCAGCGTTTAAGAACGTCTTCCCATAATGCCCCTCCCGAAACTTCCAAGTAGGCCGTGCCTTCTATCCAGAGAATCTCAAAAGGCTCCTCCAAGGCACGCATGTCGAGGACCAGTCCCTTCTCCGCCATGGCCTGCCCGTTCACCGAGTGCCCGTTCCCCCGCGCCGCCACCGTCAGACTCGGAGACGCCGCCACGGCTTTCACCACTCTGGCCACATCAACGGCCGAGGAAGGCCTGATCATGGCCAAGGGTTTGACGGACTTTATGCCGCCGAAATCCTTACTAGCGATTCCGGCTGGACCCAATTCGTCGATACTGGCTTGAAGTTCAAGCGCCCTGGAGAGGCTGGCAACTTCGTCGTCTTGCCTCGATTCAGCATCTTTTTCGTGAACGAAGTGTTCCAAATAAGCTAGCATCTTGGGCACTGAGGAAGTTATTTGTTGTGAGGAAACAAAATTTGCATAAGCTGATGAGTGTAGTTCTTCTGCTGTTTCTTCTTCCAGGTGAAGTTCGGCATTAAATAGTGGCTGATTTGGATTTATTTGGAATTTCTTAATAATAATTAAAAAAGCACTAGTGGGTTTTTTTGGATTCATTAGAATTATGACGTCATTTACCCCTTTCAATATTCCGTTGACGCTATGATCCCTTCCACATCAATTGTCTGCCACTTGTGCAAGTTTTTGAATTCCTGAGTTATTATTATATTATTCCCTGAGATGTTATAGTGTGAATCCAGTTTCATGCACTTCCACTCAGCTTCTTTTGTAAACTGTTGACGAACAATTACTATATCTCATCCCATGACAAATAAAATAATCAAAAAGAGTAAAGAGTGTAATATAAACATTATTCAATGCCAAAATGCATGTTATTTGACTCCACTATCCTTCATATATCGTCATTATCTACAATCATTGCAATGGAGAAAAGTTACTCACTCAAAATGGAAATTAGTCAGGTAAATTTATCCGATATGTTGTAAAATTATTCGTTAAACAAATCGTGTGTTAAGATTTACTTTTAATTTATTAAAACTATATGAACATAGAGAACTATTGAAATCTCCGTCTTCCTCCTTCCTCCTTCCTTTGAGCAGGTTGCTAGGGTTTCATTGGGGTTCTTTTCGTCTTCGTGCTACTCCTTCGATTCTCTATCTTGGGTGAATGTCAAATGGAGGAGGTACCTGCAAAAGACAATCTGACACTGAAGTCAGGAAAGGGTGTTAGGTACTCGGGTAGGTGTTCAGTAATAATGACGTATCTTGTTCATTGGAATGTGTGTTATTTATATTATTTTAATGAGTTTGTCTCATTGGTTCTGATTAGTGGAATGGATCATAATACATTACCTAATTCTTGGTAGTTTAGCTTCATTGACCTTGGTTTGAGTGTTAATGATTATATGTGTCAGTCGGTCAGGCCGTCCGCGTGTATCTCAACTAGTTCGGTCAGGAGACCGAGCCACGTCAGCATGTATGTCGGTCGACCATACTAGTACAATATCATTTAACATTTTTTTTAATTTAGTAATGTAGCTTATTTAAATATATATGATATAATGCAACATTAATAATAGTGTAAATTATATGCGAATTAATGCTTAAAAGTTTAGTTAAATTCATTAATTTATTTAGAGATAATAGTATTGACCTATTTAATAAAGCATACCATAGAATAAGTTATAAAGACAAACTATAATGATATGTTTTTGAAAGAATGTAAAAGGGAACTGCATCAATGCCATCTGTTTAATGGTGGAATGAGCAGAAAATTAGGTGAAGGCTCTCAAGTTGTGTGACATGGCAAGAAGTAAGGAAGAAATTAAATTTAATACTACTTTTATGTAAACTAATGTTAAGATTGCAAGTGTAAGAAGAAGAAAAATAAATAAAAAAGAATATTAAATCCACATATTTATTGTTTTTAGATAAGAAATTAGGTCACACTCCAATTACTCCTAGTATCAAGCTGTAATCAATTACCATATCAATTATTGAAATCCTGTTACGATGTTTGTAATCAATTATCAATCAAGGCCATGTTGTCTGCCCGAATGCATATTTTTTAATTATTTTACTCTTTATTAATTTCTTTTTTCTGTTACTGTAGTCTTTGAATAACGTATCAGGTTTAATCCACAGTAACACCCAAAACTAAAATTTCCCAAGAACTTTTACATCTACGCACAAAGCACATATGTCATTAACACAATGGCTTCAATGTGGTATTCAGCTTTTCATATTCGTTTTGCTGTCAAATTAATATGAATCTAGCGTAAACTTGTCTAACACTAGAGAGATGATAGTATAATTGTGGTAAGATGATTCCAAGTCGTCTTTCAACGAATCCAATAGTAAAATCAGTTGATCAGGGTTTAAAATCTATCGGCAAGCAATAAAAGTTAGCAATAACAATAAAGATGAAAAGGGGGTTTGAGATAGTTGTGCAAAAAATATACAAGAGATTAAAATACTAAATAAAAAGCGGTTGATCCCTAGTTCTTCCACCATTGAATTCTTCACAGGTTCTCTAAAGATTAATCTTTTCTTTTTATTTTGCAGAAGATTTGTTAATTCTGTTTCTGGAATCTTGTAGCTTTTATTTTCTCTTTCTTCCCCTCAGAATTTGTTTTCTGTTTTGATTCAAAAGAAGCAACTTGGACTTTTGCATGTTTGACCCATTCACAAAGGTAGATGCTTCAGATAATTTACCCTAAAAACACAAAATTACCAAAGATAATAGTTAAGACCCAAATAAACCCAATTATATGAATATTAATTAAAATAATATATTTATTTATTATTATAGTCCAATAATCTATGATTAAGGCTATTGTGTGAATAAATATATGCTCATCACATATGTTAAACAATTATATGTTAATTTTTTATTTTTCTCAAATAACATTTTGTAACGTGTCTATCACATAAATATATTTTGTATAGTGTCATGTCTTTTCATATATTATTAATTCTGATAGAAGATACACACTACTTCTAATATATAACTCATCAATTAAAAAAATTATATTTTTTTAAGAACTAAATATGTTTTTGTCTTATAAAATTGATTTTTATTTTTAGTAAGATTTTAGACCTCCTAATCCACTTCATCCATCAACATCCTAATCCACACTTCATATTATATAAACAAAAATTGACAAAAATATATTTTAATAATTTTTTACTACAAATACGAAAAGATATTAAGAGGGTGTTATTAAAATATGGCATTGCTAGCTAATGATACAATATATGAACTTTTTGGAATTAAATAAAGTGTACTCTTCTATCTTATCTGGATTTTAATAAATAGCTGAGAAAAGATAGAGACAAAATCAATTCGGTTTCAAATAAAAGGTTATGCGCCTGCGCATACAGCACTCTTGTGCTGTGGAATTGTTTTAATATTTGATCTCTTTGTCTTTCATATAAGCTAAGTTTCGCAAATCAAAACCCTTATTATGACCTGAACTCAACTCATTATGCCATTTCTTGAAAAAAATGGTTACCCACAATCGAAAAAAGTGTGGGCTACATGGATCCAACATAAAATAAAATTAAGATCACACCAATTCTAGTGCTGGTGATTACAAATGACATCAATATTAGTTTATATTGTGTGCTTGTGCTTTCACATATTCATTTGAAGCATTGATATGATTAAATGCAATTTCACATTTTCATGAGTTTTGTTGTCTTCTCGAATTAACGTGTGTTCTTATCTGCACTTAACATGGGAGCTAAGCAAGTTATATGATTTAGCACGTTCCAAAGATTGAGTTGTGATGTAATATGAGGCATGTTTGATATTCTTAAAGGATCTCAGTCACGTCAGGTTCGATCTATTGATGCATGCTTTCCACTCAAACTTTTAACTCAACTCTCAACTTATCTTTTGTTTCCTATATGTCTTCTTAAATAAGTGCCTTTTGTTTTGCAATTTGTCGTACTCGTGTATGATCAAAATAGATATATGCACACCTATTGCTTCATGCTATGATTTGTTAGTCTTTATAGAATCATAGGTACCTATTTTAATATTTCACATTTCCCTATACATCTTTCTTCTTTTCTACCTTTGTCACTTAGCCATGTCGATCCAAAAGAATTCTTCATATCCACCACACAAGTCATGATTAATTGTAGAATACTCAATTACAAAACTATTTATCTTTGAGTTAAGTGAAGTAGCATTTAGTTACTAAAAATTTCAATTTGTTTAGCTTTGTTCCTTGGATATGTTTTAGTATAATTTATCTTTCAAAAGTTTGAAGATATATTCACTTGTAATTATTGATTATTTTTATTATACAAGTCAATGCCAAATAATCCCCTTTTTGATTTTTTGAACGTACATTTAGAAATACTAGAAGTTATTAATGTAGGTATAAGGAAAAAAAATTGTAATAACAAGTACCAATTGTTCATGTCCATGAATTTTTAAAATAGTTTAATACAAAAAAAATAATAAAGTGTTCACTAATAAAAACACACCACGTGGACAATTCAAAACACGTTACATAACGATTTTTAAAGGTACGATTTTTCTCTTTCATGCTCACTTCGTTTTTTCTCTCTCCGAACTCATC
Source organism: Phaseolus vulgaris (assembly GCF_000499845.2). Taxonomy (NCBI): domain Eukaryota; kingdom Viridiplantae; phylum Streptophyta; class Magnoliopsida; order Fabales; family Fabaceae; genus Phaseolus; species Phaseolus vulgaris. The sequence goes on along the minus strand of NC_023751.2, from coordinate 13,513,668 downwards.
ATGCCTCTCATCTCTCTCAAACTCTAATATTCTCTTTGAAACCCTCACTCTTCTCTCCTCTCTACAGAGCTCTACGAACTATCCTTATTGTTTTTCACAATTTCGGCAACTGTGAAGATGACATATTCAAAAGTTGTTTTTTTCCAATAACAATATTAGACATCTATATAATTGGCGCTTGCTTTTGAAATGGTAATGACGATGATATTTCACTATATATATGGTGTTGTACTGAGTCATTCATTCATTTCATGTCAATTTTGTTCTTTTCATTCTCCATGAACTAGGTAACTTTTATATTGTTTTTTCATTTGTATTGTGATTTCTTCATCTCATTTTTATTAGTTCATCCTCCAGTTTTTTAAGGTCATGTGTTTATCTCATTTATGTTGACTTTCTGATATTTTTATTTTTATCACTTTGTATTAAGGTTTTTAAGTTCATTTTTCCATGTTATTAAAGTTTATTAATGTTATTTTTGATATTCTTATTTGCATTTGTACTCCATTTCTATACGTTGTTTTGTGGAGATTTATATAATTTTTATCATTCGTGTTCTACTTTTTTAACGTCATATGTTCATTTCATTTCTATTGAGTTTGTATTACAACTTTTTTTATGTTATTCTTTGTAGATTTATATTGTTTGTATATGATATTGTGATTTTTTCATATGATTTTTATGACTTGGTATTCCATTATTTTAATGTTGTTTGTTTATCTAATTTATGTTGAGTTTGTATTATGACTTTCTGATATTTTCATTTCTTCATCTCATTTTTATCAATTGGTATTCTAGTTTTTAAGTTTATTTTTTTCTATGTTATTAAAGTTTGTTAACGTTATTTTTGTTCTTCTCTTTTGCATTTGTAACTCCATTTTTCTATGTTATTTTTTGGAGATTTATATTGTTTCCATATGATATTGTGACCTCTTCATCTCATTTTTATCAATTTTTTAACACCATGTGTTCATCTCATTTTTGAACAAATTGTATTACAGTTTTTAAGTCCATTTTTTATGTTATTTTTTGGAGATTTATATTGTTTGCCTTCACGTTGAGGACTAAGTCGTGCGTGAGACAATATATTTATGGGTGATCTAATAGCGAGTCATATAGTCCAACAAACTCTCTTTATGATAGACTCTAAAAGACTTTTATTCTGTCTTAAAAGAAGAAATGGACTTTAACCTTACAAAATCGGTTTGTAAAGTAAGGTTTCAGCAAAATGTAAACTTCATTTTCCAAAACTAATTTTATAAAATTAAGTTAAATTTAAAGTTTACTTTCATAATATAATATGAGAGTTTAAAAAAAAAAAGGAATATCAGTTAAATTTCATAATATAATATGATATGAGAGTTTACCGAGAAGAGGAATATCAGTTAGATTTATGAATTTATTATATCATCTTCTATGTTCAATAATCTAAATGAATTTATTGAAAATTTTATAAAAATAACTATAGTGACTAGTATATAAATTGAAAGTTGAGACTATTTCAATAATTTTTGGTTGTTTATATAGAGTTAACAAATCATAAATAAAGTAATTTTTTTAAAATATTAAAAACGTTTCAACGTTAAATTCAGTATACGAACTAAAAAGGTTATTTTTACCATTTTTTTATTTACGGAACTTGATTTAGTTCTTTAATATTCTTTTCCTCAATACCATCCACACACACACCACATTCTTTATACGAGTTTTTTAAGTCATTTTCAGGGACATTTCATGAAAAAAAGGCTTTATACATAATTGTATGATTGTGATAGGCAAAAGTAGCACCGTCCGTAATATGGGTCCTTCACCCAATTCTTTTTCATAAAATAAACATCCCAGCAAATTTCTTTTGGTAAAAAAATTGCAGTAGATATTTATGGGAAAAAAATATAAAAAAAAAGTAAAAGTAGGGGATTACAGAATAAAATTTCACTAAAAAAAATCATAAAAAAAAATTAATTTTTAGTGACAAAAAGTAATTAGTTGTTATAGTGACTAAATTAGAAATTATTTTAAAAACTAAATTTTTTTATTTCTATTTAATTAGCAATCAAGATTTTTACTACCAAATTTATAAACTAAATAATTTATAACTAAAATCTTGATTGTTAATTAGATATCAATTTAAAAACCATTTAACAATAATAGAAGCTAATTTATAAATATTTTTTTAATTTCTAAAATATCTCTAATTTAGTTATTATAATAATTAATTATTTTTTATCTTTAAAATAGATTTTTATTTCATGTTTTTATTATAGTGTCCCGAAAGTATTATATATTGAAAAAAAAACGTTATATGCCAAGAGGAAAAGGAAGCCCCACATGGAAAATATAACAAGTTGTTATATTTTCTAAAAATTGCACCTAACTTCAATATTTAAGTTAATTTCCATTCAACTATTTTTACTAGATAAATTGGAGGTGACTTTCATCAACTTGCAAATCAAAATTTATTTAGCAAAAAAAATCATTTATATATATATATATATTGTTTGTTTTATTGCTTAGAAAAAAATATATTTATAAATAACTTTCATAAAAAAACTTAAACAAAACCTGTTTGTAAAATTTTATTTTATTTTATAAAATTTAAAGACTAATTTAAATTAAAAAGTATTTTTTTTAATTTGATAATAATACAAATTATTCATCAAAAGTTATTTGAGGGTATAATCTAAATTGAACCAGGCACTTCATGTTATCTATAGTAAATATTTCTTTTTAGAAGAGAGAGTAACAAAGTAGATTTCCAGTTTTAAGATTTCGTTTCTTACATAATTAGCATATTTTTATTTATTTAGATTTTAGTCAATACAGTTATTCTAATATAGGTAACTATTTTTATAAGAGAAATAGATAAAGAGAGGACCATAGGTATCTTTTACAAAAGTTAAGCATATTATTTATTCTCTTCACGTGAGATGGATTCTCAAATTGATAAGCAAACCCAAAAGTCTACTAAATGGGTTTCTATGTTACAAATATTACTTTTTTTTTTCTTGTTGTCATCCATTCATCATCAATTCTCTTGGGCATCCAAATTTTTTTCTCTATACATTTATATGATTGTTCATTTATGTAATATAACTCATCTTAACCTTCAATTTTAAACTCTAAATCCTAAAATCGACTTACAATCCAATGTAAAAAATTATGAAATAAAAATTAATTTTAAAGACAAAAAATAATTAGTTATTATAGTAATTAAATTAGAGACATTTTAGAGACTAATTTTTTTTTATTTCTAAATTAGTTTATATTATTGTTAAATAATTTCTAAATTGGTATATAATTAGTTATCAAACTTTTTGCTACCAAATTTAGAATCTAAATAATTGGTAGTTAAAATCTTAATAGCTAATTAGATACCAATTTATAAACTATTTAACAATAATAAAAACTAATTTAGAAACCAATTTGTTTTTAGTTTATAAAAATGGTCTCTAATTTAGTTAGTATAACAACTAATTATTTTTTTTACTCTAAAATTAGTTTATAGGATTATAACCGAATTATAATGAGAAAATTATCCTTAATTATATAAGATGATGAAGTATTATTTTTGTTCAACTTAGAATCCTCAACATGTTTAACCTTTACATTTAAAGAGAATGAGAGAAAGAAACAAGAGGTTATTTGAAGAGAATGATGTAGCAGCTCCATATATTATTGGAGAAGTGGTGTTATTGGAGACTAAGTGGGACGAATAATAATGGGAGCTCCATGTTGTGGCTGAAGAGTAAGACCAAGAGAAGCAGTTGGAGCATGAGCATAAGAGGGTGAGAGTTGGAAAGAGAAATGTTGAAGAATGAAAGCCAGAGCAATCTTTGCTTCTAAGAAGGCAAAGTTTTGGCCAGGACAAATTCTTGGGCCCCAACCAAATGGATAGAAAGCAGCATGGTCCTTTGAAGCTTTTGAAATCCCTTCATTAAATCTACCTGGGTTGAACTCTTCAGGCTTCTCCCAGTACTTGCTGTCATAATGAAGAAGTAACAAGGGTAAACTCAATTCAACTCCTGCTGGAATGGACATGTTTCCTACCCTTGTTTCACACCAATTGTACTTGTTAATGACTACTATAGGAGGATATAATCTCAATACTTCATACAATATCATTGTCACCTGCATACAGTGAAACATTTCAGGATCATGTTTTTTCTCACTTCATGCTAATGATTATTGATTGTGTAATTGAACTTACTATCTTGAGGTGATTAATGGCTTCATAGTCAAGTGCACTACTTGTTTTGCCAAAAATCTCCAACACCTCTGTTCTTGCCTTTTCTTGCCAATTTGGATGCATAGATAAAACAATCATAGTCCATGCAAGTAGGTTGGCCGTGGTCACTTGGCCAGCAAAGTAAAACAACTTGCATTCCTCAATAACATCATCTGTTGTTAAAGAATTAGTCTGTTCTCTGCACTGTAGTAGTATACTTAATAAATCATGCTCTTTTTCTTTATTCTCTTTCATTGCTTGCTCTTTCCTCTGTATAATATCTCTTAATATAGCTTTGATTTGGATATCTAGGTTGTACCTGCGCTTGTTCTTTGTAGTTGGTAAAAATCTAGCAGGTTCACATGCCATCATAAAAGGTGAAGTAAGTTCAAATCCTCCAAACATCTTTATGAAGTTCATATTTAGCTTAAAGTGTCATATGTTAGACTTTAGAGTTGCTATAAAGGTATTGTTTGAAAACTAAAAACATACATGAAAATAAACTATTCGTAAATCGTGATTAAAATAGCCACTGATTAATGTCAATTTCGAATATACAACTCCAATAATTACTGAAGCAATTATTAGTTATTTTAGTGTTTATAATTCAAGTAGCTATCAAAGTGGAAGAGTCAAAGCATTCAGTCACGGAACTGTGTTGAAGTAAATAAAAGTGATATTTTGTTTTGACCGAATTAGCTACAGAAAATTAAGCTTTGAAAGACTCATCATGAATATGTATCCTTGTGATTGTTGATGAGGTATTATTAAGTTTGCATAAATAAACATAATGGTATATGTATTGTACCTGAAACCTGGGATATAGACGGTGTTCAAGGCTTCGTTGACCAAGATTGCTTGCTCCTTTTGCAGTTCAAAAATTTTCTTTCCCTCTGCATAGCTACTTCCAAAGGCTGTTCGAGCTATCACATCACCAGTAAGAATTTCGAATTCTGAACAAACATTCAATTCATACCATCCATCAGCTTCCACATATTTTTCCCATCGCTGAATCATGTTGTAACAGCTGCTTGAAAAGCCTGGCACCATTGTCTATAACATAAACCATATTATTGCTTGCAAGATTCTTGCATCATCTTCACTAGGATATTGTGTAAGATTGAATTATTTGGTTGGATAATTGAATAAAACAATGAACTAAATTAGTGTTTGTGATACCTTCAACTTCTCAATGTGGAAAGCTGATGTTACCACCCTTCTGCGTTTGGTCCAAGTTTCGCCTTCTAATGAAGACAATCCCAACGATAGAAAATTGATGAGAGGGTTACGTGGTGGCTTCAAAAAGTGCCCATTCTTATTTGTCAAAATCAATCGTGTAAGCTCTGCATCTGCTATTATGAGTCTTGGTCTTCTTCCAAACCAGCACAGTGAAATATTTCCTACAAGTATATTTGATTGATCATTCAGTGCAAAAGCAATAAAACTAATTTATTTCAGTAGAAGAAACGTGTTAGAAATGGTTTTCTAAAGTAATTTACCATGTTGCTGAACCATGTTGTGCAGAAAAGGGATGACACGAGGGACGATTTGGTGGTGGAGGGAGATGGGTTTTGATAATGCCTTTTGGACAGAGTGTTTCATGTCTGAAGTGTCTCCAGTAAAAAACTTGTATGAAGATCCTCTGATCCCTTGCTTTCTCAACAGTTTCTCACTATTTCTGGGTCTCCACCATATGATATTCACAAATCTGATCATAACATAGAAAAGTAGCAAGGCAAAACACCATGCCATAGTTTTCAACATGCCATCTTCCATGGTTCTAAACTCAGGGCTATTTCTACCACAATGAAATGAGATAGAATAGTGGTGAAATTGAGGATTGATAAAACTATGGATCAAACTTAAAAGCCTAATAATAAAATTTTCTACAAAAGCATATTCTTTCTAGGGGAATGGGCCAAAAAGATGTACTCAAACCGTCCAAAATCAAAACTTATGTTTTAAATATAAAGGATTCGGCTTCTCTACCTACTCTTGTTTTTATTTTAATATCATTGATGATTTTGTAAGTAACAGTTGTAAAAAAAATTTAGAATTATTCATGTGTCCTCATATCAACTCATGCACTTACTCTTAATCACTATTTACCAAGTTATTCGTAACCTTTTTTTTTTACTAATTTGTCATTGGACAAACTATTTATATTCATAATTTTGTTTAACAATTGCTTCCTCCATTCAATGTTTTTGAATGATACAAATATTTTTTTTTAGCTTTTGGATAGGAATGGAGGGTGGACCACATAGTATACTCTGGATTAAGATTTGGAGTTTTAGAATTTTTTTCTGAATTTTTTTTTTCAATTGGATTTTGTTTTTTGAAATTTTATTTCTGGAATGTAGAAAAACTATTCCGATTTTTCTTTCTAGAATCTATTTTTCAATTTCACATTTTGAAAATTTGAAAAATTTTAAATTGATTGGATGCAGATTGACTATTTTTGTCTGGACTCTTAAATCTGGGGCCATTCATTGGAAGCCGTAATTTTGTCTTTTACTTTATGTTGGGCCACAAACAGAAGCAACCCATAGAAAATTTTAGGGAGTTTTTATAATTCTTACAATCCAACGGTTACTATGTGAAGATGAGATACAACCTTTTGTGCCACCCATACTAAATGTAAAAATACCATTTTATCCTTTTTTTTCGCTACCCCCATACATAATTCAGAAGTGTTCTTTAAATTTATAAAATCCAGATTTTTTTTTAAATTTAAAATAAGTCTGTGAAATATGTAATCCGGAAGCTAATCACACATATGAAAAAAAGATTGATGGATTACCTAATCCAGAAACTAATCTTATAGAAAAGACTTTCAAATTATATAATCCATAAACTAATTAAAAAACTTTCGGATTACATAATCCCAAATTTCATTAATTTTTTTTTTAAGGGAATAAACTATTATCTCAATTAATGTCTTTAACCAGCAAGAGTATTTTGTCGGATTCCATCAAAAATGCTACTTGTGCGTGCATAAAAAAATTACGTATTTTTTTTAACGAAAAGTCAAGTACTAATCTGAAAGATGCACTTTAAGTTATAAAAAAATATTTATTATTATATTAAAAAGTAAAAGTAAAGATACTTTACTAAAAAAGTTTCAATGTTTATTACAAAAGTAAGTTGTTACAGATTTCTTTATAGTTTATACAAGTTTAAGTTCTTGATTTCTTGTTTCTTACATTATAAAGATAGCTTTATTTATTAAATTTGAGTACTCGCATTCTTTTTAAATATAATGACATGCTTTTGTTTTTGTTAGAGATGCAAGAGAGACTTATCGATTGGAAGTTATTGATTATAAGTGATTGTTGTTCAAACCTATACACAGAGGTTGTATATCAATGGTAGCATATAGTAAATAGGCGTTGCGTATAGAAAATTATGGTTGTATATAGTGAAAATGGATTGCCTATAGTAAATATTAGTTGCATAAAGTAAAGAGGGCTTACACATAGTAAATAGAGGTTAGATATAATAAACAATGGTTACAATAGAGGTTGCATATAGTCTACAATATTTACAACATAAAGGTTATAATAAAATGGATAATCTATTTTAAATAAATAAAAAAATCTCTTATTATCAAAATAAAGATCATAATGTCCATATAAAAATAAAATATTTTTATTTGTAACATTTTTGTATTTATTTTAATTCAATATCATTATTTAACACAACATGTTTATTTCTTTTACTTAAGCCTTTTTTTTTAACAACATATTTTGTACATATAATTTAGGCACCTTAAATTTTGTATTCCTATAACACACATAAAATAAAATAAAATAAGTAAATCAATCATTCTAAATTTCAAATTCATGAATATCTCAAATATTTATCAGTACAATTCAACACTTTATCATATACATTACATTAAAACCTAAATAAATATAACATCCTTTTAAGTATTTTCATTATACAACCAAAAAAACAAATACAAACTATCTTATAAAAAAATTTAACACTAAATAAGTTGTGTCACTCATGCACGACTTTAGTTAAACCTTGATCAAAATGTTAATTAAAGTTGTGTCGACTCTACACAACCTTTCCTGTGAAAATTTTGAACCAAAGTCATCCTACCATGACACGACCTTAATATTTCACCTTATCAAAGTTGAATTCGTCTTACACCAACACGACTTTTTCCAAATGTACCGAAACTTGTAAATAATTTTACTTTCTACCCTAATATTATAAGATTGAACATTTATTTGCAAAACTTATGGATATATATAAACAACCCATTTTAACCCACAATCACATTCAAAAATCAAATTATAAGATTTAACATTTGTAAAACTAATGTGTGTACACACAACTTTTTTTTTTCTTTTGGAATATTAATATTACATATGTCTCTACTTTACTAATACCTAACTTGTTAAAATCATTTTGAAATATGTCCTCAATTGCCTTATTTTGAGGATAATATAATGCACCAACTATATTATAATATCATTCAAAATCAATTTTTTTATCATCACCTGATAGTCTTTATTTATGTAATTAGATGATTAGTGAAGTTAGGATATCTTATTTCTTTAATAATTTTTATGCTTAATACCTAACCCATAATCATACATTCCTATATATCTCCATCGCAAAGGATAATATAATAAACATATATTATTTACTATCATCACATTATTCCATACATATCTTCATACATGTGATATATATACATATATATAAATATCTCAAACTTAAATACATATAAACTAAATATATATATATATATATATATATATATATATATATATATATATAAAAGCTCATCAAGGAAATGTCATTTAAGAAACTAATTTTCAATTAAGCAAAAATCATACATAGAAAATGTTCATTTATGTCTTATTCTCTCTTTAGTAAAAATTTTGTTTTATCTCCATAAAGTAAAAATATATTAAAAACCAAATTATGAACAACTCAAAATCTTTCCAAAACTTACCCAAGTTTTCTCTTACCAATTAGGCTATTTTTAACAAGTTTAAATCAACCATTAACACCACATCAATACTTTAAAACTATAATAACATTAACAACATACATATCCTATCCAATTATAACAACTTAAATACATTATTCACTTAACAAGAATTTCAATAAAAAAAAACATAAAAAAAGCCTAATAAGGTTAAGAAAATCCCGATTTGCTCTCAAAAATCCTAATTCACAAATATAACATATTATTATAATTTTATACTAATAAAAATTAATTTATCTGGTTCGAATTTCACATGCATGAAGAAAACTATGTAAATTATAGAAGAAGAATAAAATTATAAATATAAAAAAAACTTTCTTAAAAATTTAAACGGTCATAATATTTATTATCTTTAAAATTACAACTTATAATTAAATAAAAGCTGAGAGATGAATTTATAATATAAGTGAGAAGGTAGAGAGTTAAAAAAAAGTTTAGAAAAATTGCGAAATTTTATAAGTGAAACAAAATAATCAAATTTCTAATTAATATACATGTATATTTATTTATCATATTTTGAAATTTTAATTTATGTTATTTTAGACAACATGATTTTTTTAAGAAAATAGATGGAGAAATTGGACCATACATATATTTTAGATCATCATCATTATAAATTATTAAAAAATCATTAAACATAAATTAATATTAGAAAAAATAATAATTAATTATTATATTAATTAAATTAAATATTATTTTATAAATTAAAAAATTATCAGTATTTAAATGAATTTTTAAATTTATATATTAGTTTCTAAATTAGTATATAATTAGTTAATTAATATCTAATTAGCAAATAAGGTTTTTAAGCTATCAATTTTAGAATATAAAATAGTTGACAGTTAAAACCTTGGTCGCTAATTATATATTAATTAAAAATTAATTTATAAATTTTATTAATAATATATACTACTTTAGATACTAATAATTTTTTAATATTTAAAATAATATCTAATTTAGTAAATATAGTGATTAATTATTTTTTATTTTCAAAATTAATTTTTATTTAATAATTTTTTTTGTAGTGATACTATCAATATTGTAATTTATCTAACATATTTTTTTATTATTCTCTACTAGTATAAAGTTTGTTATTAATTTAATTAACTATATTTTTTTTAATGTTCTCTACTAATATAAAGTTTGTTAACTAGATATTTTTTTTATTGTTCTCTAGTAATATAAAGTTTGTTATTAATTTAATTAACTAGACACCTATTATAAGGTATCAAGTGTGAACTCTCTCAGAATAGTTGAATTTTGTGTTATAAACAAACAACAAAAATTAACAATACACTTTTAATTTGATTCCACTAAATAAAGACATAATTAAGAATGTACTATATATAATGTTTACAAGTGTGTTAATAACTGATTTTTGCATGGATATAGTGCAATTCCTTTCATATATTATGGTTTTGGACAAAATAATTTTGTATAAGAATGAAGAAATCATGTTAGAATGATTACATAAAAAAAAATCATACATACATAACTCATATTTATTACGATTTCAGTATAAAATAATATAATTAAAATCGTGAAAAATAAGCAATTTCAGTTATAATATTTTATATTCAAGTCGTATAGACTAAGTACAACTTTACTTAATATATAATTTCTAATTTAATTAAAATTATGAGAGTGACCTACAATTTTTGTATACGAAATTTAGCAAAATCATTTTATCTATGAAGTAATAGAATTTGTGTCAAAGATTCACGATTTTTCCATTATCTTAATATTTTCTTTTATCCAAAATTGTGATTTAAGAAAAGAATGCACCACATCCATAATAAAAAATATAATAAAAAATATCTTTGAGTTAAATTAAAATAAATTTATTAAATATATTAAAATTTTTGAAAATAATATTTATTATTATATACATTTGTTATTTTATATAATTATATATATTTTGTTGATATTATAATTTTATTTTATTATTTCCATTATTTATAATTATATGTTTTTATTAATAGTATAATTAAATATTTTAAAAAATTTAAAATAAATTTAGGTAATATTTAATTTTGTATATTATAATTGTAATAAATTACATGCACAATAATATATGGATAAATTGCAAGAATTTTACATGAAATTAGCACAAATCTCATCATTTATCTGAAGAATAAAAAGACTCTCACTCACTCTCTTTCTCTCATCAAAATCACTAATGCTCTGTTTGTATCGGAGCGAACAATGTTCACTCAATAGAAGTGTACAAATTATTTTTGTTTGTTTACTCAATTGCAAGGATTGGAGGGCGCTGATATGCGGGAGGGAGATAAAAGTCATCTGCTCTGCCAAGCGAAGAAAGGCAAGGAAACATTAAAAAAAAAATACATCATACCATTACAAAAGTCTAAATTACCCTTGATTTTTAAAATTTAAAATAGAAATAATATATAAAAAATAATAAAATTATAAATAATAATAGTAACTAAAATAATAATAATAATATAAATTAATACTTAATAATAATTAAAATAAGTTTATTAAATAATAATATTAACAATATTAAAAATTAATTTTAATTTTGATTTGATTTGATTTTATGAAAATATTTTTTATATGTATTTAGAAAATTTTAATTAACTAAAATTTACAGAAAAACATCTCATATTTTATTATTTATTTTTTTTTAAAAAAAAGTAAATTTGTAAACTTACATTTTACATATTTAAAAAAAAAAATCTTACAATCATCATATCACTCACAAACTTCAATAAACTTTCCTCATAAATTCACTCTAATATATCATAATCCAAACAACTTTAATTTCTTTACACTTTCCTCTCAAATCACTACAACTTTCTCAAATTCTCTATTAAGTCGAAACAAAATCTAAAACAAAAAGAAAAAAACATCCACTCTATAACTCCTTCCTCAATTTGAGATACCAAAAACAAACATATAGTATAAATGTACTTGAAAGCAGGGACATAGATGGTATTGAAGCCTCCGTTGACCAATGTTACTTGGTCCTTGTGCTGCTCCAAAAAAATTTTGTCCTCTTGCAAACTGTTACCAAGGGCTTTTAGAGCCATTACATCACCATCAAGAATGTCGAATTTTGAACAAACATCTAATTCATACCATCCATGACCTTGTACTAATTTTTCCCATTCATTGCTCATGCATGCTGTAATTCAAAAGGCCTATATTATTACCCTCACACTTATCAATAGTATTTTCAACACAAACTCTCTTATTTATTATAATTTATTAAAAATTTAAAATTAAGAAACATTTTATAAATAATAAGCGACACACAAAAACCATGATTTTCAATCAATTTTAGAAAATTATTAAGTGTGATGGAAAATATTATTAATCCTTGTTATATTAATATCATCTTAATCGAAACTCGATTTTAATGTAGAAAATAAGTTTATCTTAAAAATCAAATAAAATTTAAAGTTTTATTTTATGTTAAGTATATAAATTACAAATTTAACTATTTAGATATTTATTTTTAAACACTATTATCTTTCTAATTTATTTTTTTACCTTTTTCAATTAAAAATTTCAGTAAGACAGTGGTGAGGTGAGGATAAATTTTGACTGATGAAATAAAGTATTTTTTTCTCTTCACTTATATCTCCAGGTTTTTTTTCCAGTTATATGTAAGGATTTTTGTTATTATGCGTAAGATTAAATTTGGATACTAGATTTGCAGTAATATGTTTTGTTTGTGAATCAAATATATTGGTTATAATTTCTCCAAATATTTTAAACATTCTAGAACAAATTATTTAATAATAAAAAGAATTAAAGTAAGAGAGCGGTGCTACATCGTGACCCACAAATGAACTTTAGGTTGTTCAAACCTATAGGCTTGAACCATGCAGTTACCAGGTGTTGGGGGGGGTATTTGGGTAGGTATCGTGAGTGAAATTTGGAACCATAGGAATAGGGTTGTGTTTGAGAATGGGCGGGTGGATCTAGTGGAGGTTTTTACCGTGGCACAAAGGAAGACTTGGGTCTTGGGTCACAGTAAAAGAAAAATTGGCTGTCTTCTCTTACTCCGACTGGTGTCTGGAACCTCTCTATTGTATGAGGTATTTGAAAGACTGATTCCTTGTTTTATTTAACTAATGTTTTGTTTCCCGTCCTGGTAGTTTATGGTTTTTTTATGCAGGCTTCATCGGTAAATCTTGTCTGCCATGGTTGGATTGAGGTTAGGAAGGTATTGTATGTTTGTGCAGGTTGCCTTGGTCTTGTCTTTTTGACAGGGTAGGATTGTTGTTCTGAACTGCGATAAAGGAAGTGACTATATGTATGGTTATCAGTTTGGTATTGGATTCTTTATGATGTTTGAGTTGAGACAGATGGATATGTGACCCTTTTTGGTTACTGATGTGGCCAGATTGGGGAGCTGTTAAGTGTTTTTTGCAGGTTTTCCTGGCGTACGCATCCTCCTCGTAGGATCGGGTTGTTGATGTTAGTATTTGGTTCTTTGGTATTTCTCAGCCTGCTACAAAGATATGGATTAGTTGTTTAGATGTTATGTCTTGTATTGGTTTTGTTGTGCTTTTCACTTGGGTATGGTACTCCAACCTGTTGCCAAAGATTTTGTTTTAGTTGTTAGATGTATTTAGTTGTTTGATGTTTGTCCTTGATTAAGGGTGTGACATATTTGGTGGGGTGAGGTAATTGTGTTTGTTGGGTTTATGTACCTTGTCTGGAATTTATCTTTGATCTGGAGTGTAATATTTGTTGGATTCCAAGTTGGCAGGGTACTAGGAAACTTGGTTTTAGGGTTTTGTATAAGGGTTGGGACACCCCTGAAGTGTCTCATTTTATTTTATTTATTCTTTGCTGATAAAAAAAAAAGAGGAATTGGTTATTTTGTTGTATTTTTCAATTGATTTTAGATTTGATATGAAGTTTGATTTTTAGTTAAATTGGATAAATTAGTGCATTAAAAATTAGTCAAATTCTAGAAAATTGGAATACACTAGTACAAAATTAAGAAACAATGACGACTTATTATGACAGGTATAGTCCATTTGTCATAAAAAAAGTGGTGCGATGACAATTTTGTAATAAACATGAAATTTATTATGTCAATTAAAATTAAAACCAACATAGTAAGTATCTATTATATCTGTTGAGTGTAGAACCGTCATAATAAATTATTTATTATATGAGTTTTAATTTTAATTGACATAATAAGTTATTCTTTGTAACATTAAAATGGTTTGTGCTATCCTTCTGTATTGATCCTAAACTCTTCTATACTCTCTCTTCTCCAACATCAAAATCTCACCCTAATTTTGAACCCTAGTTTGGAGTTCTCATCATTCTCCTCCCATAGAAGTTCATGTTACGCATTTGTGCTTGTGACTATGGTATGTGTTGCTTCTATAGCTTCTTCTCAATGGTTCATCATTCATCGTTCATGTTCGTGTTTGTGTTCGTTGCTCATGGTTCATCATGGTTCATGACGAGGTTAGTCTCACCATGGATGCTTTAATCTAGGTACTACTATTTGTTCTACTTGTATTATTCAATGCAATCCTTATATTATAACGATTATTTGAAATTGGGGATGACCTTCAAATCCAATAAATTGGGGATAATCGATTTTTCCCTATGTTTTGTATGATACAACTTTCGTATATCTTAAATCATTGTTGCGTTCTTGGATTTTTAGTAGTAGTATTCAATGATGATTGTGTTGTTTCGAAGTGATGAATTATTATTATTCTTGTGGTGCATTATACAGTTTGAGAGTGAAGGGTATGGCAAGTGAAGGCATACCCTAGATTAAAACCTAATTTGCTTGTTATCATAAATTATAGGTGCAGCGACAGAGAGTGAAGGCAATTCATTCCGAGACATGAAGCAATAATGGTTGTTTGTCTCTCTCTGTCTTATTGTTCTGCATCTACACCATTGTTCTTCCTTTGTCTCTGACGATTTTCATTTGAATTGGACACACAGGGGATCGATACGAAGATTGGAGGTAAGAGCAAAAAGACCAAAAGAACAACACCAAAGTCCAATGATATCTATCTCAAGCTCTTGGTTAAGGTCAGTTTCAATTATCTTCTCTCGTTCTTTTTCTTTGTGGTTGGTGATGATAAATGTGACCCTAGCTCATTATGAGACCTCACCAGGGAAAATATTTTTTCCACGTTTTTTCTTAGACACTTTGTATCATAAGCCGTATAATTTTTATTTATCGTTTCATTCTACCTTCAGTCTAGGAATATGTTATCAATGAATAGAGTAAAATTGATCAATGATTAGGTTTGTCTAGAAATTATATGCAATTGTTTGGAAACATTGATATGCAGATGGGGAAAATTTGATCAATGAATGAATTTGTCTGTAAATTATATGCAATTGCCTGAGATAATATTGATATGCAAGTGATTATTAATGAAGGAAAATTAATCAATGAATGAGTTTGTCTGAAATTTATATGCAAATGATTGTTACTAATGAATGTTGGAAAATTGATAAAGCAATCGTTTTTCTAAAAAAACAAACTTACTATGTTTATTGCAATAGATGACATAAAAAATCTTATTTACTATGACGGGTGTAAGAATATTTGTCATAGAAAACTACTTAATATGACGGTTGTAGAAATACTAGTCATAGAAAGTTTTGTCTTAATATATTATGACATGTATTTTGTATATTTTATGACAATTTTTAGTCATAGTAAGTCAACTTGCTATGTCAGTTTTTCAACCAACATAGAAATTGCAAAGATTTTATAACTCCTAATTTTATATCGCCATCATAATCGTCATAAAAGATCCTGTATAAAAAGCCTTTTTTGCACTAATTATAGCTATATTGTGTAGGATTAATACTTAACTAAATGCACATTTGATAGTTGTATTCTTTTTAATAATGTTATTACATCCAGAAGTTATCAAATTAATGTTTTGTCTAATCTATGATGCAAACTGATCCATCCATTTGTTTTGATTTTGGAATTTTTTTTTTCAATATGTAAATTGAATTGACGTGGATAATTACTTTGAATGAGACTTAATAAGATTAATTATGGTGTAAATTGAATAAGAGATGAAATACCTATACTACTATGATAAATATTAACTTATTTTATATAGCTTATGATGAAAATTTTCTTTTTTAATTTTGAAATTGTTGTTAATCAATTACATGTTTGAAGTGGTCGCATTTGAAGTGTAAACAAGTTATAATAATGGATTGTGATATTCATTTTGAGTTAGATTAGTGTTACCTGAGTTTTGAAGCATTGATAATGAAAAGGTTTAAAGAGAATATTTATGATAAAGTGGTGATAGATGATAAATTGTGAATCACTTACTACAATTGATTATATGATGTGAATGTTAATATGAACCGTGTTGATGTGATGTTTTGTATATGTCAATAGTTAATTACTAAAGACGTTCTACTAATACTTTGAAACCTATGACCTGTTTATCTTCTGCAAACAAAGAAAAGTTTTCACTGTGCACAAGGAAAATACAAAGAAACAATAAAATAAACTATACAAAAAAAAATGAAAATCGTTATTCATTAAAACTTTTTTCTCGTTTTAAAAAATTTGGGAAGAAAGTTATATATATATATATATATAATTATTTATAATTTATTTTGTTATTTTTTTAATTTTAAACTCAAATTACTATTATTTTTATTTAAAATAGAATTACAATCCAAATATAAAAATATAATCAAATTATAAAAAAATAATTATTATAAAATAACATAATTAATCATATTATATAGATATAATAAATTATAAATATAAATAGTAATAATAAATATATTTTTTAATAATAAAAAATTATATAATAATTATATTAATTATAAAAATAAAGATAAAAATGATAATATTATTTAATATAAAAATAAGTTTTTATCCAATATTTATAATTATAAATATTTAAATATTTTTTATCATATTTTATATCATTTTAAATTTATTTCAAAGTTAGCCCTAATACATTACCGAAAATAATATTTCAACCACTGGAAATAATATTTTAATTAAAATATTATAATTTATAAATAAATATTTTTAAAATTTTATAATTTACAAATAAATATTTTTAAATATAAGGATACATTTTTAAACTTATATTTTTATCAATTAAAAAACTACAATTTCAATCACACTTATTACATTAATAACAAACTTTCATAAATTTTTTTACTCTTTCTACTCTATTTACCTAATTTAAACAATTTTATTTTTTTCATATTCACTGCAAGTAAATCATTAAACAGAAATCAATTTTAAAGATAAAAAATAATTAGTTGATTAAATTAGAGACCATTTTAAATATTAACAAAAAATTTGTTTTTAACTACCAATTTAAAAATTATTTAATATTAACAAAAACTAATTTAAAAACAAAAAAAATTGTTAATGTCTAAAATATCTCTAATTTAGTTAATATAACAATTAATTATTTTTATCTATAAAATTAATTTTTATTTAATATTTTTTTTAATAATATATCTAGTAAATAATCTCAAACTCATTTCTTGTACTTGTTGCAAACCTCAACTTCATGAGTCGATTTTATGGAGTTGAGTTAGGCTTAAAATCCACTTCGTAATGATACTCTTTGATCGAAACAAAACATTTATTCAAACTTTAATGATATACTAAATCTGGTATATAAAAAAATTATTTAATAAAGAGTCAATGGAAACTTTTTACATGAAGTTACCGAAATTCAATTAAAAGTGAAGAAGTAGTCTTATCATTAGATATTGACAAAAGAATCTACCATAATTAGGTAGCTTGTTGGGGCTTCTAAAGAGTTTTAGAGATATTAACAAAATTAATATATCAGTCATCTAACAATAATGATTTTTTATTCAATTGAAATGTTTGATATGACTTATAATAAACAACTCTTAATATTATTTATATATTTAATTACATTATATGTTTAATAAAAATATACCATTTTGCTACAACATAAAATTGTCAGCAATTTCATAATTTAATCCATAATTAATATTTTATAAAAAAATAAATTATTTTATAATCTACTATACTAGTTAAATATTAATTAATTTACTTAATAGTACTACATTAATAGACAATAAATTAATCTTTTCAAACTTCCTTAAACTTATTTTTACCGTTTTTTTAGTATTTCTAACTATGAAATATAATTATTGGTATTAAGATTGCCAAAAAAATATCACTGTTTATAACTCTATCTTATAGCATTAATTGCATCAGTCTTTTAGATTTTGCAATCGAACAACATCAATCATGTAAACATTAGTAAAAATGTTCTCGAAGAAAGCAATGTTGGTGAAAAGTTTTATACTTCTAATGCGATATATTTTCCACAATATTTATTTTCTTATGGATAATAATTATTATTTTAATGAAAACTTTTGAAAATTTTGGTTAGGGAATGTTTTATTATGACTTGAGTTACTACATTTTACTCCAAAAATAATTAATGCAATTCAGAATACATTTGATTGTAACTTCGCCTCACATATTTTGTCTACGTAATAATTGATGAAACTCGTAATAATATTTTTAAAACTTATAAAATTAGGTCATTAGTTTATTTTTATTTTACGGTGTTTGTAAGAACGTTAAAAAAATAAAAATTAAAAAATAATAATAAAAGAATGAAAAATAAAGGTGTAGAGAAGTTGCTTTGCCTCCTCCTTTAGCTAGCCTTCACAATATTTTCGATGTATCTCAGCTAAGAAAGTACGTACCTGATCCCAGTCACATTCTAGAGTCTGATTCTATCCAGGTGAAAGAAAATTTGTCGTTTGAAGTGAAGCCAATCAGAATTTTAGATTCGCAAGTTAAACTACTTCGTGGAAGAAGTATTCCCTTGGTGAAAGTATTGTGGGATCTCATATCTGGAGACTCCACTTGGGAAATTGAAGAGAAGATACAAGCATCATACCCTAATCTCTTTCTTGGTAAGTTCATTTTCGAGGACGAAAATTTTTGTAGTTGGAGATAATGTAAGAACGTTAAAAAAATAAAAATTAAAAAAAAATAATAAAAGAATGAAAAATAAAGGTGCAGAGAAGTTGTTTTGCCCCACACCACGGTTTTTTTTCCTTCTTCTTTCTTTTCTCTCTCTCTCCATATTCTTTTCTCTCCCTCTCTCTTATTTTTCTCTCCTAATCTTCATCTATTTTAGAATCTGATCATACCACGTTGTAGCAGAGGAGTTAAGGAACATTTCTACCCGATCAGATTTTCAAATAGAGTAAGTTCATTTTTACTCTAAATATCCTTTGTTCTCTATTTTTCCTTAGGATTTAGTCATCAATCTTTGTGGGGTCAGTTGAGAAGTTTAATCCTCTCAACTTATTCTATTATATACTGAATTTTTGTTCTGTTTGGATAACTTGCATTAGGCCCGTAAATCTTGAAGTTTATCCAGACTGTGGGGAATAAAATTCTAAAAGTTGCTTGAAAAACAAGCAATTGAGGTAAGGGAAGCTAAATTTAATTTTTTATAGCACCCTAGGATAGAAGATTTGAATGCGGAAGGGACGTGGTCCCAATATTGAATTTCTCTTGCAGGGGTGTTATTTGTTTATATATTGTGTGTTTGTTTATATATTATTTAAACTTTATAAATATTATATTTTGATAGTTTGAGAGTTAAATATTGTTTTTGACGTTGGAAAAGTTCTGGAATGATATGAAATTTTAAATGTTATGTGATTGAATGATATGTATTATATGCGGATGATGTAAATTGTATGGAAGTGATGTCATACATTTGGGATAATGTATGGACTGATGTTTGCTGTGTATTAAGTATTGATGCCTATGTGGTAACAGAGATCTCCGAGCTTCACTGATGATTTAAGTCACATAGACTAAGATATCAGGTGGTGAGAAGCTGATGGGGGAGTTCATGCACACCGTGACATATGAGATGCACGGCTTGGGTTGTATTGAACTTACCCTGATCCTTTCTGTTGGATTCGCTGGTAATCTTTGGATCAGGTGTTAGTCTCTGGTAGGACTTACTTAATACGGGTCTTCCGGAAGACGTTGTTTGTTGAATATCTTGGATGTGTAGATCCATGTGAGATTTATGTGATTGTTTTAATGTTGGGATTTGAAGAAGATTGTATAATTTGAGAAATTGATCATGTAACTTGGTTTTTCCCTTTTGATTTAATTGCGTATATTATAAAATTCTATTTTCACTAGCTTACCCTTGCTTTTCTTGCTGTGTTTGAACTGCGATGACTGTACTACGTACACGAGCAGATGATCTTACAGGTGTCTGAGAATCAGAAGAGTTGTAAGGCGTTGATTTTGAAACTTATATTGTAAATATTTTTATTTCTATATGTCCTAATCATGTATTAGGAATGTCTTGAAAAACTTTGTGCTTGTATAGAAATAAGTAGAATCTGTATTGTAATAGTTAGAGGTATTTTTCCGGGGTGTTACATTTAATGGTATCAGAGCGGTTCATCCTTAGGATAACCTGAGGGTAGTGGGTTTATTTTGTTTCTCTTGCGTGTAGATTTTTGTTTAAGTTTAGCCTCAAGACTTAGTTAAAAGTTTCTAATGAGATGTTTGACAAAGTTGTTTTTCTTGAAATCTTGTTTGTGTTCGAGTCAAGCTAATTGTTATGAATAAAGATGAAGTTATTAAGAATGAAAAGAATCTTGATAGAGTGGTGAGGGTGCACACTCATGACTAGATCAAGATTATTTTCTATCTTAATTCTAAGTAGCTAGAATACATTTTAGAGATAAGTTTTGATTGGTTTTGTATCTATTTTGTGTGATTATTTCTTTTAAGTTAATTTTGTCATAAAGATGTAGTTAGAAATTTTTAGTAATTTCTAACCCAATTCTTTACGTGCTTAGTAGATGGCACGTAGACCACCTACTCCTACTCCTCCTCCACCGGTAGATATGCCCAACTTAGCTCGGGCAATAGAGATGATGGCAACAACCTTGCAACAACAGAGTGCTACTATGGCACAACAGCACCAGGCCGCCCTTCATCAATTAGAAACTACTAGATTAGCAGCTGAAGCATCTCAGCTTCATCAACAACCCCATACCTTTAGTCTGGAGGATTTTCTAAGACATAATCCACCCAGATTTAATGGCAAGGTAAATCCAGATGGAGCAGACCAGTGGGTGAGAGACATAGAAAGAATCTTTGAAGCTACTCAATGCCCTGAAGAGAGAAAGTTATCTTATGCCATCTATATGCTTATTGAAGAAGCTGAGTTCTGGTGGATAGGCATGAAGCAAATGATGGAAGACAGAGGAGAAGATGCCACTTGGGAGAACTTCAAAGTAAGATTCTTGGAGGAGTATTTTCCTGATAGTGTCAGGTATGCAAAAGAAATTGAATTCATGCAGCTGGAACAAGGAAATCTTTCAGTCACAGAATATGCTACTAGGTTCAAACACCTAGCTAGATTCTACACCCAGACCATGACTGAGGCTTGGAGATGTAGAAAATTTGAGTTTGGATTGAAGCAAGAACTTAAAGAAGTGGTGATTCCTATGTCCATTAGAGATTTCCCTGCCCTAGTGGAGAAAGCAAAAGTAGTGGAGAGTTTGAAAAGTAGTAGCAGACTTGGAGGACCTTCTAAAAGCTTGCCTAAATATGAAGATAGAAAGAAACCTTATTTCAGACCTCAATCTTATAGCAGTGGAAGACCCAGTTCTCAATCACCACCTAGTTTCAGATGTTTTCGATGCGGTGGGCCACATGTTGTTAGATTTTGCCCTCATGCAGTGTCAAATGTGACATGTGATAGATGTCACAGGTATGGTCATGCAACAAAAGACTGTCGTGTCCAATTGGGAGCTCCAAATTCTGGCGGAGTGCAGCAAGTACAACAAAATAGTAATCAAAAACCCAAAGCTGCTGGCAGAGTTTTTGCTATTAGTGGAGCTGAAGCTTCACAGTCTGATAACCTTGTTAGAGGTATTTGTTCTATCCTTGGAACACAATTATCTGTATTGTTTGATTCTGGGGCAACCCATTCTTTTATATCTTTTGATTGTGCTAAGAAACTTAAGTTGCCAGTCCGAGAATTAGAATTTGAGTTGGTGGTATCTACACCAACAGAAGGTATTATAGTAACTTCTTCCATGTGTGCTGAGTGTCCAGTAATTATAGATGGGCAGAGATACAAGATCAACATGATTTGTATACCTCTAAAAGATTTGGAGGTTATCTTGGGAATGGATTGGTTGTCTGCTAATCATATCCTTATAGATTGTGGTCGGAAGAAGTTAATTTTCCCTAAATTAGAAGGAATGCAGGTTATCTCAGCTCATCAGTTTGAGAGAGAGATACGAGAAGGTGCAGAATGTTTTATGCTCTTGGCTTATTCTATAGTTACTGATAAAGTACAAAAAGATATGTTTGTAGTTCAGGAGTTTATGGATGTATTTCCTGAAGAGATTCCTGGACTTCCACCTAAAAGAGAGATAGAGTTTGCAATAGACTTGATTCCCGGAGCAGGCCCCGTGTCAATTTCTCCATATCGGATGGCACCAGCGGAGTTAGGTGAATTGAATAAACAACTAGAAGACTTATTGGAGAAGCAATTCATTCGACCTAGTGTTTCTCCATGGGGAGCTCCAGTGCTATTAGTGAAGAAGAAAGATGGTTCGTCACGTCTATGCATAGATTACAGACAATTAAACAAGTTAACAATAAAGAATAAATATCCTCTTCCTAGAATTGATGACTTGATGGATCAGTTGCATGGGGCAGTTGTCTTTTCTAAGATAGATCTGCGCTCAGGTTATCACCAAATTTCAGTGAAAGCGGAAGATGTTCAGAAGACTGCTTTTAGATCAAGGTATGGTCACTATGAATTTCTGGTTATGCCATTTGGGGTGACTAATGCTCCAGCTATTTTCATGGATTATATGAATCGAATATTCAGACCTTTTCTTGATAAGTTTGTGGTAGTGTTCATAGATGATATCTTGATCTATTCTCGTACAAGGGAAGAACATGCAGAACATCTTAGAACCGTCCTGAACATTTTGAGAGAAAAACAATTATATGCTAAACTTTCAAAATGTGACTTCTGGATGTTAGAAATACAATTTTTAGGACATGTCATCTCTGCACAGGGAATATCAGTAGATCCTTCTAAAGTGGAGGTTGTACTTCAGTGGGAACGTCCTAAAACAATTACAGAAATTAGAAGCTTTGTCGGGTTAGCAGGATATTACAGGAGATTTATAGAAGGCTTTTCTAAAATAGTGGCTCCTTTGACCCAATTGACAAGAAAGGATCATCCTTTTGCATGGACTGAACAATGTGAGAAAAGCTTTGAAGAGTTGAAAAGAAGGTTGACTAATGCTCCTGTATTGACAATCCCTGATACCAATCAGTCTTTTGAAGTTTTCTGTGATGCTTCCTATCAAGGATTGGGTTGTGTTCTGATGCAGAATAAGAAAGTTGTTGCCTATGCTTCTCGTCAGTTAAAGGTGCATGAAAGAAATTATCCAACTCATGATCTAGAATTGGCAGCAGTTGTCTTTGCTTTAAAAATATGGAGGCATTTTCTTTACGAAGTTAGTTTTAATGTGTTCAGTGATCATAAAAGCTTGAAGTATTTGTTTGATCAAAAGGAGTTAAATATGAGGCAGAGGAGATGGATTGAATTTTAAAAAGACTATGATTTCCAGCTAATATATCATCCTGGGAAGGCAAATGTTGTTGCAGATGCGTTGAGTCGTAAAAAGATACAAATGTCGTTGCTTATGATTAAAGAGCTAGCATTGATTGAAGATTTCAGGAGTATGAATTTGGAGGTTTCCATGTCTTCAAATTGCATTAGTTGTAATATGCTTGTTATAACTAATGAATTTCTGGAGAAGGTGAAGGAGAAACAGTTGAAAATTGAAGAACTTCATGGGCTTATTAAATACTGACAAAGCTAAAGACTTCTCTTTAGGAGTGGATGGTATTTTGAGATTCAAAAATAGAATATGTATACCAGAGGATAATGAACTAAAGCAAATAGTGTTATCTGAAGGTCATAAAAGCAAACTCAGTTTGCATCCAGGAATGACCAAGATGTATCAAGATCTCAAGAAGTCTTATTGGTGGCATGGCATGAAGAATGATGTGGCCAAGTTTGTAGCTGCTTGCTTGACTTGTCAGAAATCAAAGATTGAACATCAACGACCTGGAGGCATGTTAACTCAGTTAGACATTCCAGTGTAGAAGTGGGACAGTATCTCAATGGATTTTGTTACCCACTTACCACGTACTTTGAGGAAGCATGACTCTGTTTGGGTCATAGTGGACAGGTTGACAAAGACGGCACACTTCCTACCTATAGACTTGAGAATCTCTATGCGAAAGTTGGCCCAAATTTACATAGATGAAATAGTCAGATTGCATGGTGTACCCTCCAGCATAGTTTCAGATAGAGATCCCAGATTCACCTCTAGATTCTGGCAAACACTTCAAGAAGCTTTGGGGACTAAACTCAGACTTAGTTCAGCGTACCATCCTCAAATTGATGGACAATCAGAGAGAACTATGCAGTCCTTAGAAGATTTGCTTAGGACTTGTGTGTTAGATCATTTGGGTAGTTGGGATGAAATTCTACCTTTGGTAGAGTTCACTTACAATAACAGTTACCAAGCTAGCATAGGAATGGCTCCTTTCGAGGCATTGTATGGGAGAAAGTGCAGGACACCTTTGTGTTGGTTTCAGGATGGTGAAAGTGTGTTAATTGGACCAGAATTAATACAACAAACCAATGAGAAAGTCAAAATGATTCAAGAAAGATTGAAAACATCTCTCAGCAGGCAAAAATCTTATGTAGATCAAAGAAGAAGACCTTTAGAATTCTCGGCGGACGAGCATGTTTTTTTGAGAGTTACACCGTTCACTGGTGTAGGAAGAGCACTAAAATCTAAGAAATTGACTCCTAAGTTCATAGGACCTTATCAAGTTCTCAGGAGAATAGGCCCCGTGGCTTATGAAATTGCTTTGCCTCCTCCTTTAGCTAGCCTTCACAATATTTTCGATGTATCTCAGCTAAGAAAGTACGTACCTGATCCCAGTCACATTCTAGAGTCTGATTCTATCCAGGTGAAAGAAAATTTGTCGTTTGAAGTGAAGCCAATCAGAATTTTAGATTCGCAAGTTAAACTACTTCGTGGAAGAAGTATTCCCTTGGTGAAAGTATTGTGGGATCTCATATCTGGAGACTCCACTTGGGAAATTGAAGAGAAGATACAAGCATCATACCCTAATCTCTTTCTTGGTAAGTTCATTTTCGAGGACGAAAATTTTTGTAGTTGGAGATAATGTAAGAACGTTAAAAAAATAAAAATTAAAAAAAAATAATAAAAGAATGAAAAATAAAGGTGCAGAGAAGTTGTTTTGCCCCACACCACGGTTTTTTTTCCTTCTTCTTTCTTTTCTCTCTCTCTCCATATTCTTTTCTCTCCCTCTCTCTTATTTTTCTCTCCTAATCTTCATCTATTTTAGAATCTGATCATACCACGTTGTAGCAGAGGAGTTAAGGAACATTTCTACCCGATCAGATTTTCAAATAGAGTAAGTTCATTTTTACTCTAAATATCCTTTGTTCTCTATTTTTCCTTAGGATTTAGTCATCAATCTTTGTGGGGTCAGTTGAGAAGTTTAATCCTCTCAACTTATTCTATTATATACTGAATTTTTGTTCTGTTTGGATAACTTGCATTAGGCCCGTAAATCTTGAAGTTTATCCAGACTGTGGGGAATAAAATTCTAAAAGTTGCTTGAAAAACAAGCAATTGAGGTAAGGGAAGCTAAATTTAATTTTTTATAGCACCCTAGGATAGAAGATTTGAATGCGGAAGGGACGTGGTCCCAATATTGAATTTCTCTTGCAGGGGTGTTATTTGTTTATATATTGTGTGTTTGTTTATATATTATTTAAACTTTATAAATATTATATTTTGATAGTTTGAGAGTTAAATATTGTTTTTGACGTTGGAAAAGTTCTGGAATGATATGAAATTTTAAATGTTATGTGATTGAATGATATGTATTATATGCGGATGATGTAAATTGTATGGAAGTGATGTCATACATTTGGGATAATGTATGGACTGATGTTTGCTGTGTATTAAGTATTGATGCCTATGTGGTAACAGAGATCTCCGAGCTTCACTGATGATTTAAGTCACATAGACTAAGATATCAGGTGGTGAGAAGCTGATGGGGGAGTTCATGCACACCGTGACATATGAGATGCACGGCTTGGGTTGTATTGAACTTACCCTGATCCTTTCTGTTGGATTCGCTGGTAATCTTTGGATCAGGTGTTAGTCTCTGGTAGGACTTACTTAATACGGGTCTTCCGGAAGACGTTGTTTGTTGAATATCTTGGATGTGTAGATCCATGTGAGATTTATGTGATTGTTTTAATGTTGGGATTTGAAGAAGATTGTATAATTTGAGAAATTGATCATGTAACTTGGTTTTTCCCTTTTGATTTAATTGCGTATATTATAAAATTCTATTTTCACTAGCTTACCCTTGCTTTTCTTGCTGTGTTTGAACTGCGATGACTGTACTACGTACACGAGCAGATGATCTTACAGGTGTCTGAGAATCAGAAGAGTTTTAAGGCGTTGATTTTGAAACTTATATTGTAAATATTTTTATTTCTATATGTCCTAATCATGTATTAGGAATGTCTTGAAAAACTTTGTGCTTGTATAGAAATAAGTAGAATCTGTATTGTAATAGTTAGAGGTATTTTTCCGGGGTGTTACAGTGTTTTCTGACTTATTTATTGTTAATGTAAAATTTAAATATAATTTTATATGGAGTTGTTAATGAGAGTTTTGTTTTTTTTTTTAACCTGTAACTTTGATTGTGTTTGGATATTGTGGTTCCGGGTTGAGATATTTATGAAATATCTCTTTTATTATATTATATTTTTTGTTAATAAAAAAAAAAAAAATTTATAGCATAATTTTATAAACTAATTTTCCCCAATTAATTTCTAATTTAGCCTATTTTAAATTTGTTTATAAACTTTATACCATTATAAATTACAATGTTATTTATAATTTGTTTGCAAAAGTATATTCACGTTAAACTAAACTAGTAGAAAGTCACATGTTTTCGTATGTGTATCTACATTTCTA